>NW_024426552.1:61017078-61133635 GCF_017311325.1 Ursus maritimus | reverse complement strand
TTCCGAATGGAGAAGTAAAAAACAGTTTGGTTTCTTAGGGATTGGCCCTGGAACCTGTCTTATTTAACATTTTCATAAATGATTTGGAAGAGGGAATGCATGGTGAATTATCCAAGTTTGCAGATGACACTAAGCTCTTCCAGGTAGTGAAATGCCAAGCAGATGGAGATAAACTACAGGGAAAACTTGCCAGCCTGCATGAGTGGGCAGAAAAGTGGTAGATGATATTCAGTGTGGGCAATGAGAGGTAATTCACTTAGGAAAAAATAACAAAAGCCATGCTTATAGAAAAATAAATCTAGTTATCCGTTAGTCTCATAAAAGATACATTTTATAGACCATTCTTTGAAGTAACCCTTGAGTATATTGACAAATCAAGAAGGGAATTGAAAATAAAAACATAGAAACATTAATCTTGAATTAAATGAGGTATCATAATTTGGGATATTTAGCTCATTTGTCAAACAGTTTTAACTGTGTGCCTAGTATGTATCAAGCTCGCTTCTGGGCATTGAAGTCTGTTTGGCCGTTGCATCTTAAAACAAAATAGAGACAACAATCTATAAAATATTTAAAAGAAGCCAGTGATGATAGACTACAAATTAGGTAACAACTATCAAAAACTTAAACACAAATGTGTTTATAAAAGTTTTTTAATATTCGAAGGATTTTTCCCTTATTTGATATTACAATTATGAATGAGGTAGGAGTGTAGGATTTTTTTTTTTTTTTTCTAAAAGGTTTACAGACGAGGACTTAGAGGATAAGGTCATTTGAATGGCTTTCCTAAGTTCATGAAATAATGGAAGGTCAAGATTCAAGCATGGGTATTTTGACTCCCAAGTTCTATTCCTTTTCTATAGCACCACAGAGCTTTACTTACCAATAAGCGAATTGAAGAAACTTCTTACATCCAAGAGTAGAAAGATTGGAAATGTAAATAGGTTCTGAGTGGATGGATAATGGACTATTATGTAAACCGTGGGGGAGGCTAATGAAGATACACGTACCCGAAGTGTCTCTTTCCATGTCTGCCTTTCCTTTTTCTTTTTTTTTCTTCTTCTTTTTCTCGTTCTTTTCTTTCTCTAGTATGTGGCTTTGGAAAATCATGGGTACCTAGGTATCTTCTAAGCTGTCCCCCAACTATGTCTAGGTCAAATAGCACTTTAGGACTATGTTATAATGGCAGAAGCAGAGAAACAAGAAACATACAACTCAGGGTGCCCCCACATGGTGGAATACTTGCCTGTTTCGTAGCTAGCCCTCTGCATGACTGTTGCAGAGTGGAACTCTTGAAGCTGCGCATTTGGCCATAAATGGGTGAAGGGTCTGCAGATCAAAAAGAATGAGAACAGAAAATCTCAGCAGATAAGGTAGATGGTGGTTAAGAATCTGGAGTTCAAAGACAGACTTTGGAGGAGAACCATGAAATAACCCAAAGAGAAAAAGGCTGATGGGACTAAAAGGAGTAAAAGTGGGGGAGGGGGGAGGAATGAAGGGAGAGACTGTGGGATCAGAAAGGTGAATGAGTAAAAATTAATATAAAACAAAATAAGACTGAGGTAGTCCATCATAGTCCTATTATTTTTCCTGCTACTTCATTCTGGGTACTCCTGTCCTTAAGCTTGGGAAACTATTACCTTGGAATAATTTAATTCTTACTATATGACATAAATTTGTACTCTGGATTTCTTTTCTAGGGAGGAAACAAATAATTATAAGAAATGTATGTGTGTTCTTCATCCCTTCTGACCTTTTTCTCCATTTGAGGTTGTTTCTATTAACATTGGCTGTTTGTAACACAACCTCCCTCGTCCATTCCCATTCCTGCCAATGGCCCCAGCTCTGGTAAATTCATGCACATGGAGTACACTCCTCTGTTAGCTCTAGTTCATTAGAGCCTACCCATCCCTGGAGACCGAACCCAGTCACCATAATCTATTCATTTATTTATTAGCTCCTTCGTCCAGTTGACAATTATTTAGTAAAAATCAGATATATTAATGGAATGGTGCTAATCTATTCCCATGCATCTATTATAGTGTGTATAGTTCATATAATTTTGCAGTGGATTATTCGTGTATTGGTTTGCCACAGTAAAAGTTTGTTGAGTTTATTGTAAATTACTGGAGGGAAGGGACCATGATTTTTAATTTTCTCTACCTATCTTGTCCATAGTGCTGAAATGTAGTAAAACCTTTTGCTTGGTTGATTGCCTCATACATTGAAGTTGTCATTTGATAGAGAACACATATATATCATCTGCTTTGAAGTAGAGAAGGACGATGCATTTTGTTTCTCTAAAGAATCCCCTCTTTTACTTTGCAAATGAAATTTCACAAATTCAAAGGACAATCCCCTCTTAAAAAAAGCAGTCTTCCAACAGCCCAATGATGCTGTTTACAATTCTAAAAGAGATTTGTACCTGTTACACCATTTAAATAAGTTTCCCCCTTAAAACTATCTTTCAATTTTAGCTGCTTTTCTGATGTTGTCATGCATAGCTTCCTTCTTAGGCATTCACTTTGCCATTTTGTTCATCTCATATTCAGAACTTCTTTTGGTCATTTATGAATAAGCTTAGACTCTTTGCTGGAAAAATCCTGTTGTGACAGGTGGGTGTCACAAAACCTGGTGTTGGTTGTTTATAATATATAACCAAGAAACTTCTATAACTGTCATTACTCTTTTACTCAGGACCATAACATCATTACAGATGATAAAAGTTACAGTGGATGGCAGTGCAAGGACAGCAAGCGATGGAGGATTTGGGGAGGTTTGTGAAAAGCAAAGAGCAGGGAAAGACTGGTAGGTGTAACCTGAGATGTGAACATAACCATCTAGCCAAAAAAAAAAAAAAAAAAAAAAAGGCTCACTAGGCAAGACTATATAAAAATAGCCATTTGGGGAAAGTGGCAGTCATCTCTAGCAAATACCTTGAGTATGGCAGAGGACTTTAAGCCACATTCTCAGTGGCTCATGCTAAATGTGAGCACATGTCTTTGTCCGGCTGTTTAATGTTGAGAGGTCTATGTCTCTATTGTATGTAGCTATATGTTCTCCACAATGCCTCACCTGTCATAGTCATTCCACAGAAAAATGTTGAATTAACCTTCACGGCTTAACTATTAGCAGAAAGCAGAGGTCTGGGAAAAGAATTAGTCTGGAGGGGAAGTTACCTTTGGTAGCCCTGTCAGCTGGGACAGCTAAAAAGCACCATTTGGCATGTTGGGTCAGGACAGAGGTCAGTGGACAAAGGATGACCATAGAGAGATGTTGTCAGGGGTCCTAGAAACCATTTAGGATGATTTACTTATTTTGCATGGGGCCAGCATTCACCGTTGTTTCTTTGGTAGACTAGCTTAGTAATTCTGTTACAAAAATTTTATCACATTCTGCTTTCTCTTAGCCCTCAAATTTCACTTCCAAAAATCTATCCAATTCCCCCTGGTTTGTCTCATTGTACTGTGTTCAATAATTCTAGCAGGGGACTCCTTATTTGTAAATGTTCAGTCATTCCAAGTGTGCGTCTCAGCCTTTCATCAATAGCTATTTTAGTAGTGTCTTCATTACTTCTTAATTGTCCACTGTTCTTCGGTTTACTGCTAAGAAATGAATTCACTATTTTAACCATTGTTGAGTAGTCCTTGATTTCACGTCTGCCCCATTTATTTAGAGAGTCTATTTTCTCTTAGTCTTTTTGATTCAGAATTTTACATATAGTCAGTTTTTCTTATTATTGTAAACCCCTTTGGCTAGTACTAACACTTCTATTTTTTTTTTTTTTTGTGGCCATTATCTGCTTTCAGCTGTGAGAAACCGATTCATATTCTACAATACACGATTGTTTCTCATTAAAGGCTAAATAATAATGCATGATGATGGTGATGCAAGAAAAATAGAAGATGGTTTCCTGCCCTTGTGGTGATCACAGACTAAAAGAGGAAAGAGAGGACAGAGTCACAGGGCTGAAATATGCCTATCATCAATTAATTACTGCTATCCAGAAAACACCAAGTATTCAAGGATCTGGGGAGGAAGGTTTGGCAACTATCTTAGTTGTATGATTTTGGTGAGGGGAGGCAGAGAGGTTTACTCGGAAGTATGTTCATCGAACAAGTGAGTCCTGATGAAAGCAACCTTGATGACGGCTAAGACAGAGGATTAGAATGATAATTTGAAAGGATGTAAGCACCTGGATCCTGAAGTTATCACCTAATTACTTGACCTCGGAAGGTAAGATAAAAGGAAGTGGGAGATTTGAGCTCAGACTCAGGACACATCTTACTTTTGTTATACAAAGAAACAAAAGCAATCTTCTGAAATATTTTAATCATAAAGTGATGCACAGTTTGTTGGACCACATGTATTTTGTTCACTATAGCTGATCTTTAGGACTGAAAGTAACAAGAGTCTGGATATTTTCCCTGTCTAGTGCGTTTGCTTGTGCAACATGGTCTCTGATTGCAGTGTAGAAAACCTTGAGTAAAATGGAGATGGTAGACATTGGATTAAGTTTTGATATGATAGTATATATTATATCAAGTCTAAACACTGCTATCTAGGAGCGCCTAGGTGGCTCAGTCATTAAGCGTCTGCCTTTGGCTCAGGACGTGATCCCAGGGTCCTAGATTCGAGCCCCACATCGGGCTCCCTGCTCCGCTGGGAGCCTGCTTCTTCCTCTTCCGCTCCCCCTGCTTGTGTTCCCTCTCTCGCTGGCTGTCTCTTTCTCTGTCAAATAAATAAATAAAATCTTTAAAAAAAATAAAAATAAACACTGCTATCTAAATTTTCTCAGCTATCTGGAATATAACTCCACCATGTCTATTCAACTATGTTTTTTTTTTATTTCCTTTCAAAACAAACCTACTTTTAGCCACTGTCCCTTGCACATATATATTCATTTCCACAATTAATACTTTTCCTCTCCATCTTCAGGAGCCCACTGCATCCTTTAGGCCTATGTTCAAACCTTTATTCTTCAGTGGCCCTTTTTTCAATATTCTCTTACTTTAAAATTATTTATAAGAGCTACAGCCACATAGTTTTTAGTTATTGTTGGTTCTTTTTTTTTTTTTTTTTCGGTCTTGAATCATCGATTAAAGGCAAGTACCATAGCTCCTTATATATTCCACAGTGGTAAAGAGGGGGCTAATATGTAATTGAGTTCTTTTTTTTTTTTTTTTAAAGATTTTATTTATTTGACAGAGAGAAACAGCCAGCGAGAGAGGGAACACAAGCAGGGGGAGTGGGAGAGGAAGAAGCAGGCTCCCAGCGGAGAAGCCTGATGTGGGGCTCGATCCCGGAACGCCGGGATCACGCCCTGAGCCGAAGGCAGACGCTTAATGACTGCGCCACCCAGGCGCCCCTGTAATTGAGTTCTAATAAAAGTTTGCAGATTGAAGAATTGAGGAATAACAATTCCTACATGTGGTGGAGGTGAAAGGAGTCAGTGCAGAGGCATGAGTCTCTCATTGCCTTATGGATTCTGTAGATACGGATTTTACTTACTAACTAAATACTAAACCAAAGCCACGGTATTGCCATGGAGTCTGGACAATCAACTGTGTCTTGGTGAACATTAAATGCTACTCACTTCTAAAATCCTCTGCCCACAGTGAGGTTCTGTTGGCCCTCCTGAAGGCTTATAGCATTGCTTTTTATATGATTCCCATCTGCAACGACCCAGTGCTATTCGCTTGGTATTAAATAATAGCAATGACAGCAACAGATAGCAAAGTGATCCATTCCTTTTAATGTCAGAATACTCTGGAGGGAGTTCAGTCATTTGTCTGATGGCTTACTGGTAGGGTTGACCATATCATTTATCGTTCAAGCTCAGGCACTTCTGAGAATGAAAGGGAACTTTATCAATAATTACACTGGGCCATAGATACAAACTAGAACTGTCCAAGGCAAACTAAGATGTGTGCTCATCCTATGTATTAGAATCCCAGAATTTGCTTCTGGAGTCATAAGGAAGGTGATTAGGGTGGAGTGGAGTCCATTCTGGCCACTTAGTTCCTTTCCCTCGTCTCCTAATCTATTCCCTCCTGGCCTTGTGGTTGCCGTTAGGAATTCCAGACATTTGACATTCCACCCAACAGAATGGCAGCACAGGTATTTATTCCATTTTTTCCCCAGGGTATTAAAAATTGTGCTTTCTAATAATTATGTACAGGGCCTTTTCTTCTTTTTTATTATAAACTTTATATCGATACACTTTTATTAAGCTTTCCAATGAGGAAAGTCTCACTCTTCATAACTCAGGATATTAACACTTTGTTTTTGTATTGACCTGGTGTTGATGCCCATGAGATGTTTTACCCAGGGGTTACCTAAGCCAATGGTGCAATGGCAGTTTTTATGGAGCTATAAGTATCCCCCAAATTATTATAATTAAGGTTACAGCCATAAATGTGTTTAAACCAGAATCATTTGTCTGAATGAAGCGTTATTTAACACATTGATTTTTTGAAGAAGTCTTATTTAGAAGCCTGTTCTGAACCAGGAGTAGTCTTACCATATATAGAAAGGTACAATTTTTGTGAACAGCGGTGCTTACCACCTGATAATTACAGTGGTTTAAGTCTATCCCTTCAGTATTATTAGCATTATAATATAGCCAGTGGTCTTTATAATAACGGTGGTTTAAGTATATCCCTGCACATTATGAGAATTATAGAAAATCCAATGGAGCTGTGAGTTTACAAACAAGCAGCATTATTTGAAAATCTTCCAGAATTAGTGAATTTTATCCATTGAGATGAAATCATACTTTCTGGGTATAATTTTACAAAAATGTTTTAAAAGCATATGTGAGGAATGCTCTAATTTGGAATCTTATCCTTATTAAATATGCAAGGGCTCATGGAGCCATGAATTAAATGAAAGACAGTATCCTGGAAATGAGGCAGCGTTTTCTGAAGTCAAGTTCAGTGTTAAGTGAGCATGGACTTTGGAAGCCAGTCTGCAGCTATACGGAGTCACTGAGACCCTTTTTCTCTCTGCGGCCTGTCACACAGTAGATAATTCTGTACTTCATGCACAGGGAGAACTGCATTGGCCTTCTCTTTACTCTGTGAAAACCCTTCTTTCCTCTGCGGTCCAAGGAAGGGGGGTGAGTCCTTTGCTCTGGAGGCAGTCACTCATCCTGTGAACTAGGTCACATCCTCCATCTCTGGGGGGGCCTTGCGGGCACCCTCTTAACTGCATCCCTTCTCCCACTATACTCCCCCCTCCCCAGCTCTGGTTTCAAGTAAAGCATTATATTGAATTATATAGTTTTCACGAACATCTACATCATTTTCAAAAACTTATCATTATCATCACCTAGTTTGCTTAATTAAGTGATTTGTTGACATAAACAGGATCTTTGGCCCAGCAGAAGCTGTAGCAGATGGCATCTAAAACCAAAAATGATCATTAACTTGTCCTGTGGAAGGTGTGAAACAGCGTGTTGAGAAACAAGCGCGGCTGTAAGATGGCTCTTTACACATGTCCGGGAAATGCATTCCTCAGACATTTATAGGATAAGGAGATAGAAGGGATGACCAGTAGGACAAAAAAGGATAACCACACATTTTTAGTATGAGGGAAGGGTTGTGAGTTCAAAAGGTATTAAATGTACTTAAAATATTATAGTTCAACAGTATAATACATATATTTCAACAGGATTACGTTTTTTTAAAGATTTATTTTAGCATGAGCATGAGTGGGAGAGGCAGAGGGAGAGAGAATCTGAAGCAGACCCCACACTGAGTGCAGAGCCCAATGTGGGGCTCCATCTCACCAGCCTGAGATCGTGATCTGAGCCGAAACCAAGAGCTGGTTGCTTAACTGACCGCACCACCCAGGCGCCCTGATTACTGTTATTTCGAATACAATAAATAGATGGCATATTATATGTCTTATAACATCTAGTATAGTATATAAAATACTAAATATAAGTGTACAAACACAAGTGTATTTGTAAACATAAATGCAGCCAGTGCGTAATGTGCCAATGCTTTGCACTCTCAGCTTTTTCACTGCTGTATTTTGTTTCTTACTTTTATATGTACAACTTTCTTTGATTCTCCTCTACCTTTACAGATTCTGTAAAAGGTAATCACGTTTGTCTAATCTTCCGCTAATATTTGTATAAACAAGAGAAATTAAGAAAAATATGAACTCTAGGTCAAACTTTATTATGGCAACTAAACAGTGTGTTATTACACATTTTTATGTTTGATTTTGTAGTTTTGTACCAATGTTAAATTGTTAAAGTAACATTTTTCTCTCTCAGCTGTTAAATACACATAATTTATTAATCCCTCTCCCCTCAAAACAGTCTTCCAGGAAAGAGGCTGCTAAGCATTCCTTTTAAAGGTAGACTATGGATACAGATAAGTGATTCAGATATGTTCCAAGCAGTAAACATCCTGGCTTCTCATGGAGGCACCTGGGTCATCAAGGTTAGCATGCTTTTTTGGGTTGCACTGTCAGTTTCTGAGAGCCCGGTGTGAGGGTGCGAGGCAAACCTTCACTTTTAAAAACCGGCTTCCCTAAATGAACACAATTTAAACAATAAATGCAAATGGATATTTTGATCTGGATGCTCTCAGGTCAAGCTTCACAATATAGAATAGGAATAAATATAACTGCATATCTGTATTGTATCCCTTCAATATAGTAGGGACTTTTCCTGTCATTTATTTCTCACATGGCACAGCAAAATAAGCATGACTATTCCTGTGTTACTTCTGATAAAGAAATTCAGTTTAGCTTAGTTATGTGACTTGCCCAACATTACCCAACCAGTAAGTGGTAGAGCCAGGATTTAATTTTTGGTATGTCTTACTTCACAGCCTATTCTGCTTTGGAAGGGAGACAAATTCAGCTCTTCACCAATTAAATTGATGTAAAGCGGCGTCATTTTTAAGCTGGTGGTCCCTATGTGAATGACTCCTCTCACAAGCATTTCAAATAATATTGCATCATTTGGTTAAATTTTGCACGTGTGTGGTTTGTAGGACTTTGAATTTTGTTTCACCAAGATCTACCTCTTTTTTTTTTTTTTTTTTAAGATTTTATTTATTTATTTGATACAGAGAGAGACAGCCAGCGAGAGAGGGAACACAAGCAGGGGGAGTGGGAGAGAAAGAAGCAGGCTCCCAGCCGAGCACGGAGCCAGATGTGAGGCTTGATCCCAGGACTCCAGGATCATGACCTGAGCCAAAGGCAGATGCTTAACAACTGTGCCACCCAGGTGCCCCTAAGATCTACCTCTTCTAATTGGTGATGATGTGGTGGTTTTCCTGATGATGAGGCCTGGTCTTGGGATGTGATACCTCAGGTTATTGAGGTTGGAATGTATGTAGGGAAGCGTCTGGACCCATGTGTAGGTGCTGCAAACAGACTGCTGCCTAAATCTATCTCTCCTCCTGTTTGATCCTCCCCTGCAACAATACGAACCTGAGGCCTTCAAAGCTCCTAGATTTAACTAACTTTCTTGAACTTTCTTATTGAATGACTTTTGACCTACAGGAATTACCTGATTTTCATGCTATTCGACGGGATATCATAGGGGCACCTGAATGGCTTAATCAGTTAAGCGTCTGCCTTCGGCTCAGGTCGTGATCCTGGAGTCCTGGGATTGAGTCCAGCTTCTGGCTCCCTGCTCAGTGGAGAGTCTGCTTCTCCCTCTGCCCCTCACCCCACTAGTGCACGCTCTCTTTCTCTGTCTCTCTGTCTCTCAAAAAAAAATAAATAAAATCTTTAAAAACAACAATTAAAACAAGGGTATCATAGGTGCTCAGTTACACATGTGGAAAATAAAACCCACACACTAGCTGTTGCCATCTCCCCTATATTTAGGGAGAGGGCATCCTACTTTGGCTTGCTGATGATACTTGCTTAATTATTGGACATCTATAATATTTGCTAAGATTTTCCTTAAAAATCTCAGTTGATCTAGAGCCCAGTTCCCCTGCAGTGGTGTCCTTCTATTTGTACATGAGAAACTGGGCTCACAAATAATTAGTAATCCCCACTAACTACAAATGGTAGGAGACCAAGTTGGCGTTTAAATCCCTGGTCTCCTTTTTTTCCTCTTTTCCCCTATGATCCTCTGCCTTGTGTATTAAATTCCGCATATCAGTAAAATCATATAATTGTCTTCCTCTGATTTATTTTGCTTAGCTTAATACCCTCTAGGAAAAAATGAAACAAGATGAAACCAGAGAGGGAGACAAACCATAAGAGACTCTTAATCTTAGGAAACAAAGGGAGGGTTGCTGGAGGGGAGGGGTCGGGGGGTGGGAGTGGCTTGGGTGATGGACACTGGGGAGTTGTGGTGAGTGCTGGGTGTTGTGTAAGATTTATGAGTCACAGACCTGTACCCCTGAAACAAATAATGCATTATATATTAATTTATTTTTTTGTTATGAATAACTTTAATTGCTCTTTTTTTTAATAATAATATTTTTTTATTATATTATGTTAGTCACCATACAGTACATCCCTGGTTTTTGATGTAAAGTTCCATGATTCATTAGTTGCGTATAACACCCAGTGCACCATGTAATATGTAACAATAAATAAATAAATTCCTAGTCTCAAGAACACCATAGTGCATTCCACCATGCTGCCCAAATGATTTTAGTAGCGAATACTGGAATCTCCTCTATGTGAACATCAGAGACTTGCGGGAGCATTCCCAGCACATAATGGCACATATCTTTATAATGACACCTGTAAATCTAGGTGTGACCTGGGTAACCAGGGAAAGAGTAGCACAGACAGAGGCAGGAGCTTTTATCTCCATGCTTAAGGACTTATGTGACAGTAATCCTGCTTTAGATCTGGGCTCAGCAATTTTTTATTTTATTAAAGGTCCTAAAATGATAAATCAGTTATCATTGGGAATAAGAGAGGGAGTGAAGAGAAGCTGCTTCTGCTTTCCATTTATCCATTCATCTATCCATCCATTATTTTTATAATGAGTATTATTTGTCAGGCATTTTTCTAGTGCCTTGGCTAAAACCATGAACAAACAGAGCAGATGTAATAAATTACAATTATGATAAGTGCAGTGAAGGAAATGTGGTGAACGTTTTCAAATATCAAAAGTATATAAAGTGAAGATGGGTGAACATCAGAATAGGTGACGAGTGACTAATTCTAATTGTTTGCCAAAGCCACTTCTGAAAATGGGACATTTCCTAGGCTTCAGGAAGGTAATTTTGAACATAGCTATGCAATTCTAGACTATTTTAGTGCCAGATAATCTTTCATTCATCTCAAAAGCAGAAAATGGATTTCACCATACCTTCCTGTCCAAGCTAGAGTCAAGATTTTATAACATTTGGGGTGAAAAACCTGTCCAAGTGTAAGCCAAATGGCAAAGGGGGAATTCTCTTCTCTGGAACTTACTGAGGGCACATTGTTTAACCCAGAAGATCTTGAGGGAAGTACTCTTCCAAAGTCCCTGAAAATAAATTGCCTGTCTCCTTAGTTTTCATGGATGCTGTCAGGGTAAATCTAGGAATGAGGGTAGACTTGCCTATCTCCTTGAGCACTGTGGTCTTTAAAAGAGGCAGTACTTTGAAAATGTAGGTTATGGCTCGTGGCCTGGGAAACCACTAACATAAAATAATGGTCCTTCTATTTTGCTTTGAAATTGTCTCTTTACCTTGTCAAGATAAGTTACATTGAGTCAAAAGTCATTATGTTTGATTCCTTTATTCAACTTACTGCTTTCTTTGCCTTTCCAGCAAGATAGAGATTCCCTAATGACCCAAATTGTTTTAATTTATGTATATCAACTCTGATTAAGAGGGTGTTTTGATTTATATTAGTATTACTATTTATTGTTTGTCAATTTCCTAGACAATGACTTCATTTATGGATTTTCTTGGAAAAAAGGTCCTCAGTTCATAAGAGCCTATCTGTTCCCAGGGAACAGTTCTTTTTTTCTTTTTTTAATAAAGATTTTGTTTTTAAGTAACCTCTACACACAACGTGGGGCTCAAACTCGCAACCCTGAGATCGAGAGTTGCATGCCCCAGTGACTGATCCAGCTGGGCACCCCGACAGTTCCTTTTTAATTACCTTTTATATGAGAGGTTTTCCAAGCATTGTCATTAAGGCTTGTAGGGAGTTGGTTGGGTCAGATATGGCATGAACTCTCCTTCTCTGAGGAAGCAAGTCTAAAGTACACTGAAATCTAAACATTTTTGCTGACTGTACATAGCTTCTTTCTGTTGGTGCTCCTTTTGTTGGTGTTGTTCTGAAGAAATGGCTAAAGTAGAAAGTGAGAAGATAAAGTTGGTCTAGCTTTTGTACAAACAAGCTGAGGGTGTGTTTATACAGGGAGGCCTTGAGGCCAGGCGGTTGTAGTGTTAAGGTCGCACTCATCATTTGCCCTGTTGACCAGCTGTGCGGGTGGGTCCTTGTTCTCTGGACTATATAATCAGCCCAGCTGTGGAAGATTATGGCTCAGATGCTCGACTTGTATCATAAATTCTTTGAATTTCCTACACTTACTGGGAAATTTTTAAAAAACTTTAGATTCCTCTGGACACTTTGGTAAAACCCTAAAATGGCCTAATCCAATTGTGATTCCCAGTGTAATGTATCCTTTAATCCATTTCTGGCACTTCCTGCCTTTTCCTAGTCACAGGGATGGCAAGTAGCAAGGGGTGAAGAAGTGAGGAAAGTAAACTCCTCAGACCTTGAGGGACTCATGAAGAGAAGGCAGGAAGTCAAAGTATCAAGTATTATCTCTCTCAATGAAGCTTTCAGACTTTGTTCCCATTCCCCCAGTCCTTCATGCCTTGACTTTTGCCAACTCCTGTCTCTAGAGCGGAAGGAAACTTGACTCCTGAGTCAGGCTTTCTGGGGGGGCAGCAACATAGTAAAGAGTAATGGATAGATTGCCAACAAATACAGGAAAAACAGCAGTATGACCATTCCTCAATTTGTTTCCTGCCTACAAACATTTAGTGTCAGGTCACCTCCAACATCTATTTAAGACAGAAGCTGGATTATCTAGAAGGCTTGTGTAGCTTGATTCAACCTCTTGCACTGTCAGAGAATGTGTGTGCCTCTGGGGACGATGAACAGGACATAAATAAGGCTTTCTTTGTCCCAAATTGTCTCCTCTTGCTCCTTACCCTGGAGCTGATGTTTATCTTATTAATTAATTTAACAAGCCAATATTCATTGGGTGCTTGCTGTGTGCTACTGGACAAGGGACTCGGTTCATAGCAGTGAACAAAGCAAACCTCCCTTGCACCTCCTGCTCCCCACTTCTTAGAGCTTATGTCCTCATCAGAGAGAACAGGACATACACCAAAGAAGACTATTCTACAGTACGTTAGAAGTTAACCACATTGAAGAAAACTAGGTAGGAGATGCTGGAGTGGGGTAAGACGGGAAGATTCATTCTTTTAAAGGAAGGTAAGGGAAGGTGACATTGAGGCAGAGTCTTGAAGGAGGTATGGGAAAACCATGGATCTCTCCAAAGGAAAAGTGGTCCATGGGGTGGGGAAAGCTATTATAAAGATGCTGAGGCCAGGGCAGGCCTGGAGTATTCGGGGCACAGCAAGAAGCCACTGTGGTGGGTGCAAAGTGAGCAAGGGAGTGAAGAGAAGGTGAAGTTTGAGAAACGGATTGTGTAGGGTCTTAGGGACCTGGTCAGGGCTTAATTGGCCTAGTGGGAGGCAGAGACTTTGGAAGGTTTGAAGCAGAAAAGTGGCATGTTCATTTTTGGGTCTTTCAAGGAATAATTTTGCTTGTGGTGAGAAGAGGGGGTGGGGTGAGGACGAGTGTGGCAGAAGTGGAAGCACTAACACCCTTGGTAGACGCAGCCAGGAAGCTGTGGCCGTGCTAGAGGTGGGATGGGGTGGTAACTTGGACCCAAGTGAAAGTACTGGGAAATGGTCAGATTCTGGAGGTCTGCTGAAGGTGGAGCTGGCAGTATTTCATGGTGGATCAGATGTAGCATAAAGAGGGAGTCAAAAATAAGTCCAAAGTTTTTGGTCCCAACAGTTCAAAGAAGGGAGTTGCTATTAACTGATTTAGGACAAGCCTAATGGTAGAAAGTGCTTTGGAGAGGGGAGGCCCGAGAGGGGGGGAAAGATCAGAAGATACCGCCCTGAAAACCCCGTATTGTGTGAATACGTTCATTAGGCTTATTCTTTTTTAGATGTTTTCAGAAGTACAGGGGGAAATTTTTTTTAAAAATGAGGAGGGGGAGGGATGGTAATTTAGGGGCATGGCCCTAGAACCCACAAATTTATTTGTCTGCTTAGCAGGACTTTTGGCACTGTGAAAAGCGCACAGGCCCTGTGCCCATGAGACGCTGAGGCTGCTCATGACCTTGGACAACTCACTCATTCTAAGTTTGATTTTTTTTTTTTTTAACTGAAAAATGAAAGCTGTTAATGTTTATGATGCATTCCTCTGGCATGTTCATGCCAGAGCCCCTGTAGAGAAGTGAGCAATAGAAGCTGAAACAAACTATTTCATAATTTTGCCCTCATTCATATGCTACTACTCCAGGACTTTACAAGTTAGGGCCATTGTCTAGTTAACTAAATCAAGGCAGACAACCAAAGTGAGTAATTCGATTTTTAAAATCGACTTTGGCTTCTCTGTTATCAAGTTTGGCCATCTGTCTTGATGAGATTAAAATGATTACTACGTCTCCTCTCTTTTTGGTGTTGAGTGCATACAATTAGTGTTGCTTTTCATGTATACCCACCCATGCCTGAAAACCTGTCACTAGGCATAAAGAAATGGAGCTTCTTTACATTTTGAAAAATACATTTTATGATGTGATGTCATTGACTTTTGATGTCCTATAGGATGTGGTGGAATATCCTGGGGCCAGAAGTCAGACATGCCTCCCATCCTACTGCCCTGTGGTACTAAGCGTGGGGAGTGCACACTGTCAGCTCATCTGGTAGAATATACGACACAGGCTCATCCTGAGGCAGATAAAACTTGCGGCCTCCAGCACAGTGCGCTCTGGACATGTGAGTGCGCCGGGTCCTTGTGGATGCTGCTGTGTGTTTGGAAGGTCCCGCTGTATTGTATTTTTTGGGTGGAGGACTTTGCTCTGAAACTACTTGTTGAGCTATCTGGGCTTGTGGAGGCAGATATGAGATCGTTGTGAATTCTGCAGTTGCTCCTGAACTCGACAGCGCTCTGATGCTGGCATTCCAAGCACACAAGCAGTTACGCAAGCATTGATTTTTGCCGTGGATGGGGTGGGGGTCTGAGCAAGCACCTTGGTCAACAACCAGCTCTGGAGGGGATGTGAAACCCATTATTGATCCAGGGCTGAGAAATCAGTGACTGTTGTATTATATAATTATTGATGGAGCCCGAAAATGCCATGGGCGAAGCGCAACTTACTGTTTGTTATGCTGGATTGTCTCTCTCGTCTGTGTCAGGCCGTTGTGTTCCGCTCTCGTGTTCCCATACCATGTTTATTTATACTATGTGCAGTTAGCTTTCATATTTCTTTTGTGATTCCATCTTGGAAAATGAATACTGGTTTTGTTCAGGGGTTGTAAAAGAAATAAATTTTTCGAGACACTTGAATGGGCCCGAGCTAAATACCAAAATCCAGACAGAGGGAAGATGGGGCTTCTAGAAAGCTAATCAGAAGGGTGTGGAGAGGAAGAGCCTCCCGTGTGCACCGCTTGTCCCCATTCCTTCTTCTCACCACATTCCCCAAGGGAGAAGGACACAGATGGTTGGTGTGACCTGGTGGCAGTGAATATTGACTGAGTACCTACTATCTGTAAGGTCATGCAGTAGGCCCCGAAGGAGGGGTAAGAGAGGTTTGAGAATGAAAGAACACCGTCGCAGCCCAGATTCTGGATGAATTGCTCCTGCGTAGTACTCCATAATCCTTTGTTCGGTTTTACCCACTGCTAGCTCCCCATCTTTCTTCTTTTCCCTTCTTCTCTGGGGTGCTGTTCTGTTCTTTGTACTTATCAGCAAACTTACAGCTCCTCGATAAAACACTGGCTTCTTCGATGATGAATGTGTGTCTTTGATGCCGCAGCTGTACATCAAGTTTGTGAACACAGGACAAACGTCTGCTGTAGACAGGGGGCCTATGAAGAAATCTTGACCACTGTCTGGCTGTTTCAATTGATAGATCTCTGGGCTACAGAGATATGGGGAGGCCATGGACAGTGAAAGGCTAGCAGCACTTGTAAATGTTGCGGTTCACGGTTCCCAACTGGCTTCTGTTCACAAGTAGTTAGGGGAAAATATTGAATTGCATTTAAGGTCTTAACCGAATGGTTTACTTAACTGAAAGCTGTCAGTGAAATTAGGGAGTTTTAGTTTGTCAAAATAGCTTTCTTTTCTTTTTTTTTTTTTTTTTAAAGATTTTATGTATTTATTTGACAGAGATAGAGACAGCCAGCGAGAGAAGAACACAAGCAGGGGGGTTGGGAGAGGAAGAAGCAAGCTCCCAGCGGATGAGCCTGATGTGGGGCTCGATCCTGGAATGCCGGGATCACGCCCTGAGCTGAAGGTAGATGCTTAACGGCTGAGCCACCCAGGCGCCCCAGTCAAAATATCTTTCAAAGAATTAAAGAAGAGACAACTTTGAGGTGAAAGTTAATTATTAATCAGCCTGTGCTAAAAGAAAGGGAGTCTAAATTAGATATGGGGAAATGTTTTCTGTTATTTGGATGATGGTGCTGGAGTCATAATAAAAATGCATCTTTATGGGTATGAGCATTAAAAACCTTCACTCATAGCTGCACACGTAGTGATTCAAATTATTATTCTGTAATAGCTTACTTGAAATTTCTTGGAAATAAGGCTTCGTAAGTGTGGGTTCCTTAGCGCCAAGTTCAATGTTTTAATGTTCAGCTGTGAAAACGAGTTCTTTGGGATGAAAGCAAGTTACAGCTGCTGCCCATGTTGCTTATGTATGGATAGCACAACGCGACTGTGCAGTTCCTGAAAAAAAAATCTTTGTGCAAGTGTGAACTCTGCATACGTCTATGAATGCTTCCTGGTTTTTATGAAAACTCTTTCACTTCAGAAACCGTGGAGATATCTTTAACTTCTGCTGCGTGCCTTTAACTATTTGCATGAATGTTGTCTTAGAAACACCCAAGAATTAATCTTCTCTTCAGTTCCTTGGTTTGTTTTCCTCTTGCTATCCTGAATTATCATGGGAATGTTGCTTTTAAAAATTCCAAGATTAATTTTGTTCCTTAGAAAGTAATCTATTTTTTTAATTCTGATGTCAGAAGCGAGTATACAATAAAATGTTAATCACTAAAACCTGTGTCTAAATGAAGCCAAGTATTTTTTTTTTCTTTTTCCTTGTAGATTGTAAGGAGCTAGGAAGAGATAAAGGGAGAAGCAAATCAAATTGAAAAATAACAAATGCAAGGAATTTGCTGGGGAAAACTTTTCTTAATATAGCAAACACAAATGTTGAGGACCAAAGATTCAGGCAAAATGTTCCATTGTATGTGCTCACCTTCAGAACTCAAACTCCTGCCCGTAGCACGAGTTGTTCCATTTCTAAGCCATCTCTCCTCTCTGATGATAAACTCAATCACCAAAATATTAAATACATGAAAGCTGAATTCAGTCAAACATTGTTTATTTTTTCCCTTTTCTGAGCATCCCATAATCTTGGGTGTGTGTGTGTGTGTGTGTGTGTGTGTGTGTGTGAATTAATGCAGTGTCTACGCCCAAAGATAAATTTACCAGAAATGTTTAAAACATCCATAGTTGACTCATTATTAAAACTAACGTAACACTATTACAAGAAAGACATTTTTGCCTGATTTCTAAGCTTTGTCAAATGCAAAAGGAAAAAATAATCAACATCTTGCAAAAGCAATTGGTCAAAGTTATTAATGAGGCAATTCTCTCTGCATAAGGCATCATAGAAAAACTAATGAGAGAAAATGTGACAATAAATTGCAGGCTACTTTAGATTGTGTGACATTCTTATTAATAAAAGGGTCAACTTAGTGGAAGAGATCGACTTTCTGTGCATTACAAGTACAAATTTCATACTTTATGCCTTGTATACCACCATATCCTTTTATCTTGAAGCAGGGCAGAGTCCGTCTTTGTGGACCCTGAGTACTTCATAATTTCAGGGTCTTTTCCTAAAAAACACACACAAAAAATTCTTTTGAAACATTTATAAAAACTGTGAATGTGTTGCTAGGGACTTCCGCAGGATCTTGGAAGGGTGCCGTGCTAGTGAAGGGCCCTGAAATTTAAGCCTTACTGGCTTCACGATAAATCTGATTCTGTCACCACTTCTTTACTTAAATAATCAGAAAACTATTAATATCTGATATTAACATTTAGCTGTTAGCTACTTAATTAAATTATGTGTTCACTGTATTAGGTAGGATTTCTCTACTTGATATCGCACATAGACACTAATATGTCAGTGGCTTAACACTATAAAAGTTTATTGAGGTTAGAACTGGATGGACAGCCATTCCTTAAATAACATCTCGGTACCATGAATGGGTAAACACAGATATCATGAGCACTGAGAATCTCTTTTCCATTCATCATTTTTTTTAATCCCCTTTAGAACCTATTACGTATCAGACACTGCACTAGGTACTGGGGGAAAATACTGTATCTGACATGGATTCTATGCTCAAGGAGCTAACGGTCTAATAAGTTGAGACACTGTGTTTACAAATGGCTTTAATGCAGGGTGGAAGAATTCGTATATTCAGAAGAAAACTATATTTGAAGGAGCATGATTGAAAAATTCAGTGTATTAATATTTAAGGAAATAGAGTCACGTATTCCACATGTTTGGAAGTTTCTTAATTCGTTGAAGAGTTTTACTACAGGGATTTATAATTTATAATCCAAACTAACAGCTTTTTTCTAATATGAGCAGCAGAGTTGACAACCAATAATAAGTGATCTTTTCCTATTTTTTTTTTATTTATGGATGCTGTATCTACTTTAAAGACCTAGGAAAGAGAGTCCGGTGGAAGAAAGGAGGAGAGACACCCCACAGCTCATCCACAATTTCTAGCATCTCCTTTGCATCCTTCCTGTGGGATGTTAGAAGCATTTATGATGAGCTGTAGCAAATTATACCAAGTTATAAAGAAAGACCCTAGAATGAAGTATTGAAATACGCCTTGTAGAGGAAACATGCAAATTTTTTAAGCAAGGATTTTTCATATCCCATTTCAGTTTAGCCAGAGAAAACAGACCCTTTGACAAATAACAGAGCACTTATATAAAATCACAATCTGTTAAAGGTCCAAACTCAGCAGTTCTGCCTTTCCCTTGATTCTCCATTCTCTTTCCAGTCAGATGCATTCAGCAGCCTGGGCCTGCAGTCCCACAGGAGTCTGGGTTTGGAGTGGATGCCTGCCCTGACCAAGTGTGCAGAACCTCCTTCACCAAGGCATCCACATCTCCTGGGTTACTGAGCTTGCAAACCTGGTTTCTTGCTCAGAACACCTGGCTCTGACGGATGAATCCAGACCTTGATCAGACGCCTGAGAGAGACTTGGGAAAGTGAGCAGCTTGGCCGGGGGAGAGGAATTAAAGACTATGTGGTGTCTGCTCACTGAGTCTTGTGCTCTGTAAGTCCTTCCTGTGCAGGCAAGATTTAAATCTTAGCATGGGCATGATTCACATAGGTGCTGCCATCTGACCCTGAGATCCGATAGATGAGGAGGCCCTGCCAGCAGCTCATGCATGTGGGTGGCATCTGTGTGCTTCTGAGCATTTTTCTAGTTTTGGCCAGATTCCCCCTAAGGGCTGAGTTGGTGATATTTGCCCCACGGTCTGTTTTTGGCATGGGGAGATGATAAGTAAGGGGAACTAAGTAGACTATACAGACTCAACTGAATGGACGGCAATGCAAGAAAGAGCTCTAACCTAAGTGGGAGGTGGAGTCAGATGTCCAGCCCTAGGTCCTGGGCCAAAGCAAGTGGCAGGGAAAGAATACTGAGGTTAGGGGCCTGGAACATAGCCTTTTAAATCTTATGAGTGCAAAGGATTCCTGAATGGTGAGGCTGAGATTTCCCATACCCCTATTCCTGGTTAACGTTACAGTCCAGGAACTAGTGTAGATCTTTGTAGACAGAAGAAATCATCCCAGGAAGACAGTGTAGATTTGAGGAAATAATACAGACTGGATTCAGAAAGGCCTGGACTCAGATGTCTATTGTATCATTTAATATGACTGTGTGACAATTGACAAGTCCCTTAACTTGTTCAACCTTCAGTTTCCTTCTCTGTAGGATGGAATTAATGATTCTAACTTTGACAAAGATATTTTGAAGATGAAATGAGCTAATATATTTGTCCCTGGTTACTAGTGATGGCTCAAAAGACAGCGCAGATATTATTTAATACAAGTGCATACAATATGAGCTAAATATCGTTTAAAGGGAGACATTTTGGGCACCATTTAATTGATTAGAATTGAGGTTCAGAGGGCTTATATAACTAATTTCATATGATGAGAAAATGACAGAATCAATAGTCTAAATCAAAAGTGATTGACCTCAAATACCACTTTTATTCCACTTTATCATGTTCACTTTGAGAGCACCAGCAATGGGGTACGTTTTAAGGCTATATGCAGGTCCTACTGAAAAAAACACAACAAAAACAAACAAAAACTACAAGTAACAATTTAGTGGAGATTTGGCTCTTGGATATCCATGCCAACTGCTTGAATTTTTCAGAAGTATTTTGGGGGTCTTAGTATGCTGGCGAGTAGAAAGGCTGTGGAGGAAGCAAATTCTGAAATGGCTCTGTGTACGAACAGCCAGCAGATTCCTTAGATGGCAAAGAAGTATGATGTTCAGATGAGGCTGCACTGGAGGCCTCTCTTGCTGTGGCTCTGAGAGGCCTTCCCATTAATAATGAGGTTTTGTGAGAAGTCCTATTGGATAATAAGGAGCATATATGAGTTTCCTTCCCATGCATTACTTGAGTTTTAAGGCATTTAGGTAATGTCAAAGTTTGAGGCGATCCTATACCTACTAATTTGGATATAGATTTTTAGCTTCAACATAAATGGTGTTTCTCAAGAAGATGAAAGCTACTTGAGCAACTCAGCTCCTGTATTAGATTCCCTCTCTCTTTCTCTCTCTGACTCACTTCCTTTCTGAGATGGACAAGGGCGTCTTCTTGACCCTGAACCTGGGGAACAGCCAGTTGTGAACAGACTTGAGTCACCTTTCCCAGCCCCATCAAAGATCAGTGAAGCCTCCAGATAGAGCTCTATTAATTGGCATCACTTATTGTTGCAGTTACAGTGAAGCACCAGAGTCTCAATGGCCAGAATGACTGAAAAAGGACCAAGAAATATCATCCCTCGAGACCTGTTCCTAAGCATGGCCTTGAGCAGAAGAAGAGTGAAAAATCTATGAAATCTATGAGTGCCCTATGAAATTGGTATAATCCATTAAAATATGGACTTTGGTTTAGCAGTGATGTCAACGTGTTCTCTTTTGTCAGAAACTCTGTCAACAGCTTAGAGCAGGGGTCAGCCAACTTTTTACATAAAGAGCCAAAGAGTATTTTAGGCTTTGTGGGCCATACAGACTCTGGGGCAAGTATCCAACTGTGCTTAAGTGTCATGAAAGTTGCCACAGACAATATGTAAGTGATTGAGTGTGACTGTGTTCCGATTAAACTTTATTTACAAAAGCAAGTGGTGGAATACAGTCTGCCTATCATCCTTAGGCTGCTGATCCCTGGTATATAGCCAAAGAGAGACAGAATGGGAAACTCATCCAGTCAACCTTCTCATTTTAGAGATAAGAATCTGAAGTCCAGAAAGAAGGTAAATCAACGTGTCCAGCTGGTTCATGCCAAATAGGGAACTGGAACCCAGTTTAGTGATTCCTCTTTACAACAGGTTCTCCACCATTCCACCCTCTATCTTGCTTTTTGATTCATCTTTCCCCAGGCCTGTCAACTCAGCCTCTAATCATGATGCACAGTCATTTGAGATCCTATTATTGGCACAAAACATTCTGAATCTAATTTTTAAAATCAGAGAGAAACATCTTATTTTTGAAATGCACTTTTCTCATCGAAATTGCACAGGCAAACCACTCTAAATTTGAGTGGCAGAATTCTTACTTTAAAACATGAAATCTTGCAAGACAGTTTTTACAGGGATTGCTAGAAAGCTCCTTTCCTCTAATGCTTCCCATTCTTTACCAAACATCCTAAGTCTGATATTTATCTTAAGTTTACAACTGAGACCTCCATAATTTCTAGAATGAAGTCAAGAATGACCCAGATTTACTGAGGCTTTTGGTATGAGGGCTTTGTCCTCTTTTCATCTTACAACTTGGGCCTAATTATAGTTGATTCATTTGGAGGAATAATAGGTTTGATGAAACAAAGGACCTGGACAGAGGCAGCGTGATTACTTTCTTCAGAGAAATTCTATAATACATATGTGTTTAGTTCCTATAGCATTTTCACCCCACTTACTAATAAAAGAGATTTGGGATAACTTTCAAATCTGTTTCGTTGATGGAAGATTCATCCATTTAGACTTGTAGTTCACAGTTATCTCAGTGGTGTGGGTGTTCCTATTAATCACAAAAGCACAATGAAATGCTTCTCAGGCTCCGGGTGTACAGCACAATGTGGAGTGCAGTTTTGGCCATTATCCAGTTTATTTGGTCAATGTAGACAGTCAATCTAGGTAATTGAGGACCTAAATTGGATTTTCTGGCCATAATTATCCCTGTTTGTCCGTACACATCCATCAGATTTATCAGATAATTGCTATATAGCTTCATTTTGTGCTGTCCTGACTCAGGTTGGTTAAAAAGGAAAGAGAATTGGCCCGAGAATGAGGAGCCTTGAGTCTAGTTTTGATTTTTTGTCGCTAGTGTTTGAATGACCTTTGGGCAAAGTGCTTATCATCTCTGGATTTTTGTTTATTTCTGGATCTGGACCTGTCAGGGTCATATCTGAGGCTGCCTTCAATCTGAATGTTCTAGGACTGGATTAGGCCTACCTTGCTGTAACTATTTGGCTTTTTTTTATACATACAAAGATACATACATATACATAATTGCATGGCACACTTAAAAGTAGTTACAATGGTAAGTTTTATGTTGCGTTTTCTCTTTTCTAATTGTTTTTAAATTGATTTAGGGAATCACAAAATCCATCCATCATTTTCAGATTGAATGATCTGAGTTTTTGATCTTAGTGACGGAAAGAACTAAATGCCCCTTGTTTTGGTCGTTGAGATAACCAGATAAGATTGCCTGTTGGGTATCTGCTGTATTGCTTATCACAGGACTATACTATTTTGACAGAGGGCTAGGCAGAGCCAGCCCTGATGGCCTGGGCTCCTCCCATGTTATTGGGGTTGTGCAAAGGAGGGAAGAAGAGACTCACCATTAAGATTCTTCACTTTTGCAAACCATAATCTGATCCAAAGCAAACCAATGTGGCTTTCCCTCAAGGCCAAAAGTTGTGAGCCGACATCTTCTCTTTGTTTCCTGGAGATGAGGAGGAAGAGAGGTGATCTAATCAAAATGAGTTACTTCCAGATAAACCCCAGTATTCTAAAAATCAGGGGCATAAAGTAGCCCAGCACTTCATGCCTGATAGAACTGTGAATCTTAAAGCTTAATATATGAATTAAAGTAGAAGGTCGTCAACTTGCCAGCATCTTGTAAATGACCTAAACTTAGAATCTTGAGACTAGAACTTACAATGGGATTTACAGGAAGTGGCATAATAGTTTTCTCCCCCCGTAATAAGTGTTTGTCCTTCCCATTTTTCATTTCCCTTGGCTCCTGACCTCATCAACCCTGACTACCTTGTTATTGCTTGCCTATTTCTCCGCATTCTTCACTCCCAAATCCGACTAGCTTGTCCCTGATTGTCTCATCTCAGCTCTTTACCAGCTGTCAGCTTCTGAATGATCCCTTTTCATCCTGCACTTTCCACCTTCCGCAATTTTCTGCTCCAGCACTGTGAAATTCAGAATACAGTTATCTATGACTTGGAAATCACTCATTCTTGGAGGGGGTGGGACTTCTTTTTATGCCCCAGTGGTTATTCATTTGGCCAAGGGCAATTAGAAGAGAAAGATGGGAGGGAACATGAAGGTGTCAGGAGGCCTCTACACTAGTTTTCAGCAGCTCTGAAGAATTAAGACCCCCAAGAGAAGTGAGAATATTATTCTGCCTTGCAGTTCTACACTTCAACTCCACTGGAGACTTATAAAAACAATGACACCCTATTTTATTATCAAGTCACACCAGACCCTCAATATTCCTGGATAGTTAATCTGATAGTGCAAAATCTTGACATTTTTTTTTCTGTTCTTTGATATAAAACTAGATAGATATGTAAAAATATGCTGGCTTTGGCTTAGCTACGAAGAAACGTTAAAGCTTCTGCTTGACATGCTTGCTATTTAAAATACTTTGTTACCATTGTGACCACAATTAAATCACCGACTCCAATTGGTCTGCTCTTCTAGATATTAATATCAATAAAATGTTTAAGTATTGTAGTAGATAAAATAACAATATTATAATCAACAAGCTTGATCAAGGATAGAATTTTATAGTTAGCTTAATTTTCCAATGAACCTTAGGTTAAATGGGTATTACATAAATATGCCTCTGAGTAGAATGTAGGGACATCATTTCCTTCCTGATGCTCCTCATTCAAGTAGTTTGCTGGACTCCACTCCTAGTGTGTTGGATTAAAGAAGTGTTAGGTGGAGTCCAAGGATTTTCATTTCTAACAAGTTCCCAGGTGATGCAGATGCTGTTGGTTTGAGGACCCCACGCAGAGAACCGCAAGAGCTATCTATATTGGCATTTTCTCCTAGTGGGTGTTATTTCAATAGAACATATTTATAGAGCTGTTTACAGATCTTTATAGCAATTTGTTTATAGGATTATATTCCTTTCCTAATACTGATCTCTGTTAAGCTAACATGCACTCTCAGGCAACTGAGATTTCATTGAATTTGGGCAATAAAGGACCTGGCCTCTAGATGGTAAAGTCTAACTATTTTTTAAATTTGACCAATCATGACTACATTTACAGGTTGACTCTGGTGATGTATGAAGTTTTCAAAAGGAAACTTGCATAGAGATCATCTGACTATCTTCTGCAGCCCAGATTGCTTCTATTTTCTGCCTCTTGAATTTGATTTGTGCCTGTTTTCATCACTCCTGTTGCCTGGGTACTAGTTAAGCAGGAATCCTGTGTGCCTAGATAGTCACTCAAATTGAGAATAAAGACACTATGGAACACAAATAAGCTGATTAGAAATAACTTCTGTGGACCAAATTAGATTGAAAATATGTACAAGGCCTAAAATTACTTAAGAGAAATAGGACACTAACCTGAACTATATTTCCCAGAAACAGCAGAAAACATAAGTGATTACAAAAATACACTCTGTGGTCATTTCTTGCTTGGACAGGCTTTTACAAATCATTTACATTAAGAAAGAGTATTTGTTGTCATGTTGTTCTGGCAATGTATCAGTTTTCATTAAGTTAGCTCTGGAGTACTACAGTGAGAACAGATGCTTTAGCCAACTTGAGATCATGGGCATTCTGGATCCTCTGGGACACATGGTGGTTTGAAAAGGCTGCTTGCATGTTAGGGAGGCCTGAGGTGAGGGCTCAGACTTCTGGGGATGACCCAGGGGTGCCTCCTATATTCCTAACATCTGTGCATGTCATTACACAGCCACCTGTCGCCCTGGCAAACTTCTGAGAAGTCCACACTATCTGGATGACTTCCTGGTAAAAATCAACCTAGATACTGTGGCTAAGACTTACCCATCTAATTTTGTAAATTATTTTTCCTTATATGATGTTATTCCTATAAATCTATTAGGATTAAGATAATGAACAATAAGGGTTATTGACTATAACTTTGCCCATAGTTAAAGGGGGTAGTATGTGACAAACAGTCTTACTTAAAATAGAAATTAAATTGATCAAGTTAATCAAATGAGAAATTCAGAAGTTTATGCTACTCAGACTCCTATTTATTCATAGACTGGAGTGGAAAGATAAGAGCTTTCCTGTTTTCTCAATTCCCAATCCATTACCCCTTAACTTAAATTACGTTATTCCAAAGAAAAAACAACTTTCTATACCTACTGAAGATGGTATTGCTGTTTAAAACCGTATTATCACTCCAGTAGTCTCTTATGAATCTATTTGCTTAAGTGACTTCTATCAGTTTACTGATGTAATTTCTTTAAAATCTCATCAGCAAACACGTTTCTTGAATGCTTCATATCATAGCCTTAAAACGTATTATACTTTTCAGTTTTGGAGGAGAATTGCTTTGCGTTTGTAACAAAACCAAGTCCTGGGTTGCACTGAAGGATTGACCTAGTCATTGAAAATGGTGACAAGAGAATGAGCTAAGGACACACACCATTACTGTCTCCAACACCGCTCAGCAGAAAGTTGCAGAGTCCAAATTCCAAGCCAGTCTTCTATCTTCAAATCCTGGGAGCTTTACAGTTTGTCATGTGGATGCTTTATCGCTGTCTGCAGGGAGCTTATGCCACAAATGGGACAGGGAAGAAAACATACACAAGTCAAAAATAACAGAGTGGAGCTAGAGAGCCACTATAGGATAACTAACGTATAGATATATTTCTACACAGGGTGCGTGTTTGCTCTATGGATTTATGACACCCCAAGGGACTGGTCTTAGTTTTAGTTTTAGTTTTTTTTTTTTTTTTTTTTTTTAAGATTTTATTTATTTATGTGACAGAGAGACAGCCAGCGAGAGAGGGAACACAGCAGGGGGAGTGGGAGAGGAAGAAGCAGGCTCATAGCGCAGAAGCCGGATGTGGGGCTCGATCCCATAACGCCGGGATCACGCCCTGAGCTGAAGGCAGATGCTTAACGACTGTGCCACCCAGGCGCCCCGGTTTTTTTTTTTTTTTTTTTTTTATGTTATTTTTGTTCTTGGTAGAAGTTAATGTTCCTTCCCTTTTAAAGTTTATTGGGTACATTTTGCTTATTTCCTGGAAATCCAACATTCTTGGGCCCATTTTCCAGATCCTTGCCCTTCCTGCAGTTCTCAAGGACTTGACCCTAGCCCTTCAGCTTGCAGATAAACACTATACCTCTACCGTAACTCCACACCAGATAACCAAAGTATTTAGTAAGTTATTAGTATGTACTAAGCCACTTTGCACAAAATTGATGATGGGAATTAATATTTATTATTTACACATGCAGAAAGATATACATATTTATTTCCCTTTAATCCTATCACTGTTTTATAAATATTGTACTTAATCCATCAATAATACAACATGCTTTCATTAATACCAAGAAATAATTAGAAAACATTTATGATAATGATAATATTACTTTGTACAAATATACAAACCCATTAAACCCTTAGGGAAAATCACAGCTGGTAAGAATGTCAGATGCCCTGTCTGCTCTGAAATAGATAGTAGGCCGCTGATTTGACATTTAATGCAAAATTAAGCTAACTAAACCATACTTTAAAAATAAACATAAACACTTTGATCTTCTATCTTATAACAGATTGCCTTTAACACTGAGTCCTACCTTATAAAGTCTGTGTTGTACTGATTCTTATAACACATACTAGTTTCAAATCCTTTCAAAAGTTGTGTTCTGACATTTAGAGTTGACAATGGTTTTCCGTGATGGGTCAAGGTTTTTCATTGAGCCTTTGCCACTTGCCTTTCTTTTGGCTCACGGACACTGCCATACTAAACTGTTTGTTCTGCTATGTATTAGAAGAGTAGTGACCCTGATTCATGTCACAGTATTCTTACTGCATGTTTATAAGTAACCACTAGTGACCATGCAACTACCTATATGGATTAACATAATGCTAACCGCTGAAAGGTATTCACATCAGTCCACTCAAAGATCTACACTTCTACATGGCTATTTATGTAATATGGCATTTCTTACAGAATTACAAGGATTGGTATGTTTAGAGCTACCAAGAGGATCCCAGACTTTATATTGTGAATATGATCTTCACCTCATGCTGTACCATTGACAATGACAACTCGGGTTACCTGTTTTGTTGATTGTTAGTTTTAACATCTGGAAAAATAATACTTACCCCATACAGAAGTTGAAAAGTTTTAAAATAGATAATTTATATGGAAGCATTTAGTCTCCTGATGATAATAGACTAGTTCCTCTATAGACCTAAGGGTTTTTTCCCTCTGTCTGTTCTTTCCGTCTATCCATCCTTCCTTTTATCAGCCTGAAATCTTCCACTCTCTTTGCTTATATCTTATTTCGAGCACTGTGGCTCTACTTATGTTACAGGTACTATGCGTGTATCTCTCTACCTCTTGAGGGCAAGGGAGTTGGCTTGTTACTTTGTATTGCACTGTGGCTAACACAGTGCTTTTCAGAAAAACCTGCATGATGAAGATTTTAATTAAATTGAATTTGCGATGGAATCAAATTAGCATTTCAGAATTTCAGAATCTCCTTCCCAGGGAAGGGAGTGTGTTCTGTCTCAGATTACCCCGTTAATCTTTGTAATCTCACCACATGTATGTGCGTGCATGTGTGTGTGTGCACGTGTGCGTCTGTGAGAGAGACCACACACACACACACACACGACACATGACACAAGGGACGTAGGAGAGAAACTGCATCAAGGTCTGTCACTTTACTGGGTGAGGGGTATGATTAGAGAATTCTCTCTACTGTGGAAAGAACATTGTCTCTTCAGAGACATTTGGGAGAGAAACACCGATATGGGAAAGGTGGAATAAAAGCTAGAGATGAACCAAAATACAGAGAAGCAGCAGGTGCAGGTAGGAAGAATAGAGAAGCAGGTGAGCATATTGAGCCTCGGAGGGGAGGCGCTGCTGGTTGGGGATTAGGGAACATTTCCCATGGTGAGGGCGCAAAGAAGGCTGCATTGACCTGAGTGCTCAAAGGGAGACGGGGTAGGCCTCTGAGCCTGCAGCGGCCCTGCCCTGCCCGGTGCTTCAGAGCCTTCACTTTATTACTTCCTAGCCCAGTAGCTTCCTGCCATGCCTTGTGTTTGCAGTGGGCTTAACAATCATGTTTTATTAATTAATCCTTACAGCTTTGCTCTGGGCTACATCTGCATTATTAGCCTCATTTCATAGACAGGGAGGCTGATGCACAGAGGCATTCTGTATCCATATACAGGCAGGTGATTAAAGGCCTCAGTCAAAGCAATGGAAGTTCCCTATACTTTGGCACCTTAAAAAAATGCAGCTGATTTAGGCCATTCTGCCTTCCCCCTTCTCAAAATATGTTTTACCTTTTTTTTTTTTTTTTGTCAACTTGACTACCTCTTCAGACCCAGCATGCTAAGAATGGGTAATCCCATTTTTATTAAAGTGAAAGAAAAAAAGGAAAAACGTGCTACAAAACTGTCATGAGAATCCCATTAATCACCCAAGCAATCAAATTGCAGGGCACTGAAATCAGTATTAGCGACTGATGTCCGAAACTATCCACTTAGGCCTGTCGCGGGTGACATCTCAGCCGTCCTTTCTGTCACCCGAGGAACATACAGGCAGTTCTTTCCAAAGTGGTGGAGGTGGAGTGGGAGGGAGGAGTCAGTGACAGCTCTGTCTGGATGCTCTGGTGGAAAGGGCTATGTAATCAGTCTAATCTCTAGGGAAGAGTGGTGAGATTTTAAGAAATTAAAATAAAAACCCCAAATTTAAAATTCTACCTAATTCTGTGAATGGCTTCAAACATGCTTGGGTTTTCTTCACTAAAATCAACCCACCTGAAATGCCCTTTGCCTTTTCATTGCTCAATGTATGCTTACCTCTTCCTGAAAGTCCAGCTCAGTGCCATAAAAACTTCAAGGTCACTTCAATGTCTCCATGAATGGCCAGCCACACTGTCGACACTGTGTGTGTGTGTGTGTGTGTGTGTGTGTGTGTGTGTGTAGCACTTACATAAGTTGGTATTGTAATCTTGCGTCAAACGTTTTTGTGTTTCTATTTTGTCTTCCTACATAAAAATATCTTCATTGAGGTATTATGTATTTATTTATATTCTCATTCACATCTAGCACAGAAGCTGGTTTTGTGTGACTTTAAGGCTAGCTATGAGGGTTAGAAAAGAAACCCTAATACCCTTTTTCCCTGAGTCTTTGAATTATGGATATGAGAAAAAGGCCCCTTTCCACATCCACATGTGAGATTTTAATGAAGGCTTTTAGTCTTAGGGCTGGTGGTGGGTAAATAGATTGAAAAAGTGGAGTAAGAGTTTGAACCTGTAGCGGGGACATTATGCAATATTTAATCCATTCATTTCTTTGACAAGGGAGAATTTTGGATTAATAAAAATTAAATAGAAATCAGTGTCACAAAAGTGTGCCCTCATGGTGTATTATTGGAATCTCTGCCATTCCCTTCAACATACACACAGAACACAACCGAGAAGCCTGTCAGAGCCTCTCAGGAGTGACGTTTGTCACCCCTGAAGAAGGAAGAACTGCTGAGATGACCAGAAGATGCAGTGGCTGTCAGACAGCTGTCAGCCTGCCCATTCTTAGGCCTTTGGCATCAGAGCAAATCAGTGCAGGTTGATGAAGGTGCACACGGGAATTGAAAGAGGACCCACAAGCTGAGCTGCTCTTTGCTGCGGTTCACCCCAGCCTTCTCCCTGCCCCGCAGGGGACCGGTCAGTGTTTCATAGGCAGCCTCCCACAGTATTTTAAGTAAAGCTTTATTTTTTTTTTCCCCTGGGTCAGAGATTTGCCAGATTTCCGAGCTAATTAAAAGGAGCAGAGACAGGTCTTACATTTTTTCCTACTTAGTGAATTATTGGCGGCATCTCTAGTCTTTTAGGTCAGGGTTTGTGGAAACAAGTCAGAAAACACTCTGACTGGCAGTTTGGATCACGACTATGGCAGTGAGAAAGCCACAGGGAGAACTCTAAAGGGGCTGCCATTACTCAGGTGACACTGCCTCCCCCAGCACGGGGGACAGGCCACCTGCTTCTGGTTTTACAATACTAGATGAGGGGATCCTCTGCATTTTAGAGGTGGAGATTGTGACCTGTTTATGACTGTCCTTTTTGCCTGACATAGGGTTTGTCCTAGAGTAAATACTTCTCAATGCTTGAATTGAGTTGATTTTTTTAAATCCCAAACCTATAAATCGCATCAAGAACATCTAAGTTAACACTGCAAAAATCGAGATAGCTAAGATTGACTTTTCATCTTGATGAAAAGTACTGGGTTTTACAGGGCTAGTTTCTCTTTTGGTCTTTTTTTTTTCCCCCCTGTGCTTGGTTATTGGTAATATTCCAGGCCATCTGTCTGGCTAGGCCAGTCAAGTATAGTGGCAGCAGAGATTTTCCTGTACATAGAGGTCATAGTCACAGAATGAATAAGGTCAGCTGTTGTAGGACAAGCTCTGAGGAACTGGAGGAAATAGATCAGTTTAGAATATTTTTTAGAATATAGGTACTGGGAGTGGCAAAATGGACAAAGATGTAGAAATTGAGTGAAATGGAGATGAAGACATTTATCTATACATAGATCAAAAAGGAATCATAGTATTTCTGTTACAGAAATGGGATGGGCAGATACCACTTTGTTTGACTCTTTTCAGGCTCTATGCTTAAGTATCTGGTTTTTTTTTTTTTTTTAATTCCCTGGAGTTTTATTTTAATGAAAAGTTTCTGCGTGTCTATACTTCTGATTTTTAGCCAGAATTGTATAGACTCATATGATTTTCGGCTGCTTTTGTAAGGAAACCCATTTTAAAAAATGGTTTTACAAAAATTCCCATCACCATATCACCGTTGTGTTGTAGCCCTAATTTCGGTAATGGGGTCCCTTTTGACACTAAACAAAGGTTTCAGTATTATTTATTTGCATTAAGGTGTGAGTGACCTGAAGTGATACTCCCCTTAGGCATATTTTCATCTAGTAAGATGAAATACAACAGTGATTAAACCAAAGATCTAGGCTGCTAGTGGCAAAAATTAATGTGTCAACTGTTGATCAATGGGGAGATATTTTTATAGCCTGGGTCCTTTCATAATACTCATCAACTCTCACTACTTAAGTTTATCCTATTAACATAGTAATATAACTCAGCCTGTATGTAAGACGAAAGATACAAGCACAACCCTAACAAATCAATTGTATGTTGTATGGAACCATAATAGATCCCTAACAGACAAAGAAATCTCAAGAAAGAACAAAGCTGAAGGTAACACACTCCCTCATTTCAAATGACAAAGCTGTAGTAATCAAAACAGTATGGTACTGGCACAAAAATGGACACATAGTGGAACAGACTAGAGATCCCAGAAATAAACCCACGCTTATATGTTCAATTAATCTCTGACAAAGGAAGCACAACGTGTGATGGGGAAAAGATGGTCTCTTCAATAAATAGTGTTGGGAAAACTGGACAGTTACATGCAAAAGAACGAAACTGAACCACTTTCTTATACCACATACAAAAATAAACTCAAAATGGATTACGGATTTAAGTGTAAGACCTGAAACCGTGAAAACTGCTAGAAGAAAACATAGGCAGTAAGCTCTTAGACATTGATCTTAGCAATGCTTTTTTTGGACCGGCCTGCTCAGGCAAGGGCAATGAAAGCAAAAATAAACAAATGGAATATGTCAAACCAAAAAGCTTTTGGACAGTGAAGGAAACCATCAACAAAATGAAAAAGCAGCCTTCTGAATGGGAGAAGATACTTGCAAATGATATACCTGGTAAGGGGTTGATATCCAAAATACATAAAGAATCCCTACAGTTCAATAACACAACAACAATAACAAAAACTTATTAAAAATGGGTGGAGCATCTGAATAGACCTTTTGCCAAAGAAGACTTAGATGGTCAGCAGACACGTAAAAAGATGTTGAACATCACTAATCATCAGGGAAATGCAAATCAAAACAGTGAGATATCACCTTTCACCTGTCAGAATGGCTAGAATCAAAGACAAGAAATAACAATAGCTAGCGAGGATGTGGAGAAAATTGGACCATCATGCACTATTGGTGGGAATGTGAATTGGTGCAGGCACTGTGGAGAACAGTGTTGAAGGTTCCACAGAAAATTAAAAATGGAATTACCATATGATCCAGCAATTCTACTTCTGGGTTTTTAATTCAAAGAAAGCAAAAATACTAATTCAGAAAGATATATGCAGCCCTACATTCATTGCAGCATTATTTACAATAGTTAAGATATGGAAGCCACCGAAGTATGCGTTGATAGATGAATGGAGAAAGATGATGTGGTATGTATAGACGATGAAATATTATTAAGTCCTAAAAGAGAAATCTTGCCATTTGTGACAACACGGATAGACCTAGTGGGTATTATGCCAAGTATAATAAGTCAGAGAAAGACAAAAACTCTATAATTTCACTTACATGCAGAATCTAAAGAACAGAACAAAACTGAAACAGACTCATAGAATGATAAACTGGTGGTTACGGGGTTGGGGAGGGGTAGACAGGTGAAATAGATGAAGGGTTTTAAGAGGTATATACTGCCCGTTATAAATAAGTCCTGGGATTTAATAATGTACAGCATAGGGAAGATAGTCAATAATTTTGTGATAACGTTGTATAGTGATAGATGGTAACTAGACCTATCGGTGATGTTTTGTAATGTATAAAAGATATTAAATCACTATGTTGTACATGTGAAACTAATATAATATGTCAATTATAATTACATAAAAAATTGTTTCATCTTAACCCCAAAACAACAAAAATATAAGTACAGATTTATGCCGAAGTGGATGGGATATGATTTTTTTAAATTATGAAAAATGAGTTCAGTATGGACTCAGTTCAAATATTAGATAGTCTTTCTACTCTTGTTTATTTTCTCTCTGCCTCAACTTTTCCACTTCTGTGATAACTCTCTATAGGAAGAGTGTTTTCATGAGTTACATTTGCAGAACTCTCTTAACTCAGTTAATATATACCACACCTGTATTATGTAATCTACTTTTTCCAGTCATAGGAAAGTGGTGTATTCCACATTTATATGTTTTCCAGGTAATTTAAATTTAATTTTCAAATAAAACTTTTTAATTTTTAACAATTCTTAGTATGTTTTTACAAACTGTGCTGTGTATTCTTAGAGCCCATCAGTTGCCATTCATCTTTTTAATGACCAAGGGCTCAGACCATCATTATAGATATGAACTGCACTCCCAGGTGCTGTGCCAAAGCCTTCAGATCTTATTATGTTCCTGAAGCCTGATTGTCTCCATTCTAAATGCTTCATAATTTATCACATCGTTTCCTTAGTTTTTCCGCCTCTTTCCTTAATGTTCCTACTATTTCTTGCCATTTTCATTGTAGGTTAAATGCATGAACTTTGGTGCTTGGGATTTATAACCATCGTTTAGGACATGCCTAGACATTTTTGTGGTTTAATTTTCTATTTTTGGCGGAGATTGAACAGATCATGCTTTCAGTTGGGTTTCTCTTGAAGTAGACTTGAAATAAGATTAGAATGCAGGTAATTTGTTTGGTAGATAATTTCAGGAAAAGGGGGTAATGGAGTATGGAAATATGACCAGGATGGAGGGAAGCCAATGAAGGGTGTTTATGTATCACTAAGGCTTAGCTCCACTGGGAAAAGTTGGGGCATTGTGAGGAACAGGCCTTTCCGCCTAGAGACAAGGAGAGTATTTGTTCCCAACTACCATCATTATCTGGGAGCTATTCCTGAATGTTAACTCCCCAGTACCTCTAGACTGCCACATAAAGCCCTTGGATAGAGAGTCACAAAGGCTTGCAGTACAACATGGTGGGCATTTTCTGAAATGGTATACCCCCCAAGTGAATTTGGGCAGTTCACTAATAGCATCTGCTATCAGCATGTTTCAGTAAGGCATTTTTGATTTTATGAGAGACTACTGTATTTAATACCTCTTTTAAAAATTCTAGCACTCTCTGGGATTAGATATTTGAAACTTTTTTTTTAAATTTTAGCAAGAATGTGAGCAAGCGTGAGCAAGGGGAGGGGCAGAGGCAGAGGGAGAGACAGAGAATCTCCGCAGACTCCACACCCAGTGCAGTCTGATGCAGAGCTCCATCTCACAGCCCCAAGAACATGACCTGAGTAGAAGCCAAGAGTCAGTTGCTTAACTGACTAAGCCACCCAGTCTAAATAATTGGATATTATTTTAAACTGTTGGAACAAGCTCTGATGCTGACCTACGTAGGCTACAGCTATGTGTAATCACTTTATTAATCACATTTCAGTTTAAATTTTCTTATATCTTAATTCTGATTTACCATGATATTTACCCAATACATGCACACTTCCTTCGTGGTTTCAGTGTGGATGTATTGGGTTAATATCATGGCAAATCAGATTTGTTCTTTTACAGTATTCAACCTAGCTTAGCCAGTTCCCAACATGGTGCCGCATTTGAGGAAGGTCTCCTTTACATCCGACAGGTGAATTGCACATGTCCTGTAATATTCTCACAGCAACATTCAGGATGTCGTTTTACATAGTCTCTGCTTGAGAAATGTCCTATGACTTTTTGTTTGTTTGTACTCTGCGCCATTATGATTATATGTGGTAACTTTCCACTAAGTCTCTTTGCCCTCTACCCTCCAAGTACATATTATGTGTCTTATGCAGACAAACTATCTTTTCTCATACACAGGCAGCAGATGCGATTAGAGGGAAATCTAATTTATCTGGAGTACTCCAGAAATGGAAGGAAATTACTTCACAGCAATATTTGCAAATGCATTCATCACACACACCCAGACATTCCAACACCAGCAGATGATGGCTCTGTGATCTCTGTGTGGTCTGTTTCAAACTGCTTTCTAATGGTCTATATAAATTCATTTCTTTTTATGCTTCTACATGGTGTTTAGACTATAAGATAAATGTGTTGGACAAGGGGAGGTTGGTATAGTGTGGACAGATTTCTATTCTTTGTATCTCAAATTGTCCTCCTCATCTATGAGGCAGAGACCTCTGGATTATTTGTCTAAGTAGATTGTGTTTGGATAGGATATAAAGAATTTTATATGTTTAGATCTCATGTCTCCTTAAATTTGTTAATTTGTACATTTATTTAAAATTCAAGACCTTTTTGATTGCCTACTGTGTTTGGCAGGAGGTGTCTGTTCTCTAGACATTATCACCTCATTCTCCTTGTGTTTGCTATGTGTATGTTAAGCAGGAAGAAACAAGTTGGGGGGGGGGGTAGAAGCAGGAGGCCAGCAGGGTCTTAGGAAGTCTTCAAGGTACCTTTTAGGGGTAGGAAGAGGAGAAAATAGATGAATTTAGATTTTAAATGCAATACAAGAGCATGCAACCAGAGCTTAGAAGAACTTCCTTTGAAAGGAGTAGCTGCTTTCTGGTCCAGGTTCTCTGGGTCAGCAGCATGAACATGACATTGGCCTGTTGGTTTGGGTTACAGATGTGCCTCTCCTTCTAAGACCTGAGACAAACCCCTCTGAGCCTCAGTTTCCTCATCTGTAACTGAAATGTACAGATTAGTCCCTTCCTGGTCTATCCTAACATGGACTACCTGATTTTTAAATATAAATGTATTTATATTTTGCTTTTATTCAATTAATGTTCGGTTCTTCCCCATCTCATTTCCCTCTCAGCCACAATAAAATGGTTTAGTCATGTTTGTTATAGACTCACTTTTCTTCACTGTACCTAGTTAATAAGAAATCATATAAACAAATACAATATACCAAAAAGAAGAAACATACCCGTGTTGCAGGAATAATATAATTAAACACACAAAACATCAGAGGACAAAGGAGAACATATTACCATTTATAAACATTAAGGGACAGGAAATGAATGTCACTGATGGAGATCTATTTATACACATCAGAATATAACCTGGCACTATGTATTTTATTTTTGCATTTTCCTTTTCATAGAGAAGTTTCCCAGAATGTTGTGGAAATTGGAAATAAATGAATGCCCATAAAAATAATATCTCCAGGCAACTGCAATATCTGATGTAAAGAGTATCTACAGGTTGTGAATTTTAACCACAGTTGGCTTCTTCTGAAAATGCTTATAACAAAACCCAGAGGCACTTAAATCTGATATATTCAATGGTTTGGGGACCAAGTGGATAGATGCTCTCAACTTATATTTAATTAATACATAATAGATTTAGTTGTAGTCAATTTTATTTTGGATAAGATGGAGAAAATCCAATTTTGCAATGTCTTAACACTTTGGAAAACTAGCTTTGGGGAAAGAGTCAGAGAAGCAAAAGATGAGAATACTAAATGGACATGAAGAATTCTGGTGATCTTAGGTTTCTTTCCTAATATTGACAGACAATATTTGTGTGCTTTCTATCCCCTCATACCTGTTTTTTAAATATGTTTTTAAACAAGAAAATTGTGGCTATCTGTACTTTGGAATTAAAACTGGGATGTGAATGTAAGAATAGTTCATGTTTAAAAAAAACCTTTTTTTTTAAAGATTTTTTTTTTTTTAAATTTATCCATTGGAGAGACAGAGAGCACAAGCAAGGGGAGAGGCAGAGGGAGAGGGAGAGGGAGAAGCAGACTCCCCACTGAGCAGGGAGCCTGACAGGGGGCTCAATCCCAGGACCTGGAAATCAGGACCAGAGCCTAAGGCAGATGCTTAACCATCTGAGCCACCCAGGTGCCCCCCCCCGCAAAGGAGCTGTTTAAAAAAAAAAAAGGAATTTTTTTCAAAACAGTTCTTACACTTTGCTTTCAGAGTACTGGATATTGAATCCAGCCAAACTAATAGAAAATGCAGACACTAGGAAATCTGTTAAATATTTATTTACTGAAAACATAATTTTTCAGAAGGCAGTCAGAGAAGACAAAGCTGTGTGTTAAATATGAGCTCCCTGTCCAAAAGAGAATATACACCGGCTCCATTTAGCAGAGCTCCCCGGGCTGCAGATGAGGAGCCGGGACCTTACTCACATGCAATTATTAACACTCCCAATAAATCCTCAGGATCCCGATCCTGCTGATATATGTCATGGCAGAAATAGCTTAGTACACGAGGCGACATGAAATGCTGTTCCTGTCAGTGGCAGAGATACTGCCGTCCACATTAAATCAGGGGCAGATGGAGACACTGAGAGCTGTGAGTTCATAATGCCGGGACTTCTTGTCTACCATCGTACCAACTTTATCTGAGACACTTGTTTCCTAGCAAGGCTTTGACAGAGGGCACTGCATCTGAGACCAGAGTTGCCAAGTGATCCTATGTCACGCTGGGCACCTGGAAACTATTTGTTTTGTTTTGTTTTTTGTTATTTATGTAAATATTTGGCACACTTCCATGACCTTGAGCAAGCCATTTCAACTTCCTTCTCTGCAGTTTTTATCACTGGGGAGACAAAGAAGAGAGTATTTGTTGTATGTGAGTGTTAGGAAAATTATACAACCACATTCTTCCCCAGTCGGTAGGGAATATAAATTTGTTTGTCAGAGGAAAAATCATCACCTTCAACATTGCTGTTCTTGCACTAGGCTTATTTCTAGCCTAAGCATAGAATCACTGAGCTCTTGAGGGAGGACTTTGAGCAAGACCTTTGAGGACCCATTCCCCCATTATCTGTGTGAAGTGATAACTTAAGAGTAGGAAGAAAGTTGTAGGGACTCATGAACATCCAAAGGAAGTGAGACAGTCATCTCCGGCCACCAGTGGGGTGGTGACTCTCACCTACTTTGTCTTCAGGAATAAGGGGTGGTGCATTCAATTAATGGACAATATTCCTTCTCTTATCTCTATAAATGTCCAGCCAAGGTGAAAGCCACAACTCAGCTGGTACATATTCTCCCCAGAATAGAGTGTGGTGGCTGAAGGGGAAGAGGATGAGGGGAAGCTGTGGGAAGGCAACGCATCATGTAGTTCAGTTAGCTTTCTCCTGCCAAGGGAAGGAAACCGCGACTGGAGGATTATCAGCCACGTGCTGAGTGCTGAGCAGAACATCTGATGTGCAATCAAAATCAGACCTATCAGGCAACATGCTGTTTTCAAATGTCCAAGGCAGGGTTTCCGTTATTTTATTGAAGCTAAATCTGTAAATGTCATGGAAAAAGACAGGCTGTCTTTATGAGAACCATGGGACTTCCCACTTGAGACTGTGCAAAAAACCCAGTATGAAAATGACCTTTCCATGCTAGCCTGGGCCTGGCCTCTCTGGTCTTTCCAGAGCTATGAATAAGCACACACGTTTGAAGATAGAAAAAGAAACAATAAAGAGGTGGAGATTAGGAGGATGAGTGTTTTCAAAAGCAAGTGCCGGTGTATATGTAACCTCTGAAGGTGGACCAGATACCAGGCTGAACAAAGGATGAGACCGGCAAAAGGGAGGAACAAGGCCGTGGACTTGAGAAGGGACAGCCAGGGGAGGTGCGGTGTGGCTGTGGACGCGGCTGTGCTGGGACGGCGTATACGAGCAGCCAGGAAGCACGACTGAGCTCACACTCCAGCCGTTTGCACAGCTCCGTTAGGGAGGATGCCATTTTATTCTTCAGCACTACCCTTTTTATTTTTTATTTCAATTTTTTGCCAGTCAGGTATGAAAGCCCAAGGTGCTTTGGTACTAACTTAAGTGCTTTTGATTTATTGTCTGAAGCCAGATTTTCAAGTTCCAGAGGCACTTGCTCTCTCCCAGCCATTTACTATTTGGAATAGTAAGCTTGCTGTTGTGCGGGATTTTTTTTTTTTTTTTCCCTAGTTCCAGATGAATGACTTTGACCTCTTCTCCACATTGCCGGAGAATTGGAAAATATAACCCAAAATGAAATGGAAAAAAGCACAGGGTATTTGGAATAAAAGCTGATGAGAGGGAAATCTATACAAGGACAGGACACTCTCGCAAGCTTGGGGGAAACTGGAGGTAGGGGCAGTCTGTGGGTGAGGACACAGGATGGTCAGGCAGTCCCGTGTTAAGCAGTCGGGAACTCATACACTCCGGCTGACACTTTAGATTCTTGAAAGGTAGTGCTGCTATTTGGAAACTGTTGAGATTTATTGTTATCAGCATTATAAGGGATTTGTTGGTGACGCTGCTGTATTACAGACTATTGCCTTGATGAGGACCCGCGAGGGTAAGTTCTCCCAGTCCTCAGAACTTCAGAGATGAGGCTTATTTTAATCTTCTGGGCAAGGCAGAGCTTAAATCTGACCACATGATCCCATTTGCTTGGGCTTCTGGGTGTTTCAGAGCCAATGTGCAACCTAATTCAAACAAGGTTATAGAAATATACCATCCTGTGTTTTCTCTTCCAACTCTCTTATGTCGTATCCGATCTGTTTCTTTCGTCTATGCATATATAAATATTAGAAACTTGACTTGGACTTTTGGAATGAAGCTTATATAAATAATTTGAATTATATCACAAAATATCAGAGGTATATGTCTAGAGTGAGAAGGGTACTCACGAGAAGGTATACGGAGGACCGATTTGGGTGGGTAGTCTGACCTCCCATATAGTAAGTATTTTTAGTAGCCTGTCATCTGAGCAGATAATCTCTCTTGAGCTCAGTGTGTGAAAGATGTAGCACTAAGCACTTGATCTAGCTAAGTACTTTATTTTTATAATTTCCTTTGTACTTTATTATAACCCTGCATGTTGTAATAACTACAGTACACCAAAGTACCAGCCCTGTATGTACGGGAACACACACAAAGAAATATTCTTTGTGAGAACCAATTTTCAGCAAATAAGACAAACAGCAATTTTCAGCAAATCTGACAAAACTGACTGGAAGGTTTGTTTTTTTAATCCAAAGCCCCAAATCTAATAAGTGGTGGACCCAAGTTCCCAGCCAGGGCGAGTCTAACTCCACAGCACATTCTCTTAACTTTGGGGATAATAGGTCTGAGTTCGAATCAGTGTTCCATCATTTATTAATGATGAGACCCTGAACCAATGACTTAATCATTCTTATCTTCTGTTTCTCTGGTCCCTCAAATGGGAATAAATATAGTACTTAAATAATATTTAACATGCTTAGAACAGTGTTTGGCATTTAGAAAGTGCTCAATAAATCAATAAATATTAGCTATTGTTATCATGTTTAAAGAGTATGTCTATAGTATACATAATTAAAATTCTTTTCCCACCAGCAGAGGCATTTCTTCAATATTCAATTAATCACGTCTTACAACTCTCTGCACATATGCCCCGGCAGTGACGGTCCCCAGGAGAGCCAGTGTTGGAATGCACATGTCGACGTTTCAGATGTAAGGTACTGCAAGGTCAGTGTGTCCCAGGAGAAGGCCAGCTGCCAAGACACCTTGCAGGGTAGCATTTCCAGGGTGAATTCATCACAGCTGGCGTCCAGACCTCAGCATTGCAGGTCCCAGCATTTGGTCTGGTTAATGCCCAGAGCTGATTATTCAGGGGGGATGACTTGTACCAACTCACAAAAGACCGAAGCATATAAATTGGAAAGCCACTGTATTAATTTACAATGAAAAATATTACTGTTAACTGGACCAGACATTTGCATCAGTCTGACCAGTGAATTCCTGCCCTGTAGGCAAGCTACATAGGGAGCCACATTAACAGAAGGTTGCTTGGTGAACAGGATGCTTGTTTCAAATGCTTAGTCTCATCAGATTCATGGCAGCCTGCATCCATCTCCATCTACCTGCCAGAAAGAACAGACATTCCAAGTAGCTTGACAATGCCGAGGTGTCCCTTCCCTGGACCAGAACAGAATGTGCTTCTATGACTTTCCTTTTCCTGTGGTTCCATGGCTGATCAGTCTCTGTTTTGGATTGTTTTTTTTCTTTCTTGAGATATGTTAACAGTCACAGGAAGGTTGCTGTGTTCCAGAAGCCATCTCGCCTCTTAATAGTAATCTTTGATCATTTAATAGGTTAACTTTTAGAGGGCATCTTCATTGCTGCTGGCCATTCCGAATTCTCCTGGGCATTTCATGTACTATGGACTATCCAGTATCACCACGGCCTCATCTGCCTCAAGCTCTCTGTGGTTTTCTCAACATCTATGTAAATTCCTACCAAATGAACCTCCTCCTCTCTCCTAAAACCTCCAGAGCCTGTACTTGAGCTGCCATAACTGCTGATGTTACCAGGATAGAGCCCTTTAGGGGGTTACTAGCCTCCTTAAATATATTTAAAGCAAAATGGGTTGTGATTAATTAATAGGTACTGTAAAGACTTGATACTTGAATAATAATGTTAAAAACTTTTTGCAATTATTCAAGTTAATTGTACTTCACTAATGACCACGATGTTAATAAGATCCTATCACAGTTTTTGATCCCCCCCCCTTGCTTTCTGTGACGTCTAGAATAGAACCAAGTGACCTGGAATGGCCAAGAAGAACCTCGCTGATCTTGCCCTTGGCTGCCTCTCGGAATTAACTTCCTCCCACTCACCTCCCTCTCGCACAGCTCTGCAGACTCCTTGATGGTTTGGGACTAGGCCAAGTGTACAGCCGCATCAGTTCTTTTGCCCTTGCTGTTCCTCCGCGTGCAATGCTCCCCCACTAAACATTTGCATCCGGTTGGTTCTTCCTCTCATTCAGTCGTGTTGTGTTCAAAAGTGACCTCTGCAGGGAAGTCTTCTGACATCCCACCCAGCGTCCTCTCACACTCTCTTCTGACCCTGCTTGCTTCTTCTTCTTTGCGGTCATCACTTCCTAATATAGTATTTGCGTTATCTGTGTTTTTGAACAGGATGTATTTCATGAGGCAGAGACGACTGTCTTATTCACTACCATATCATTAGAGCCTGAATTAATATTTGGAACAGAAATGGATGAAAGAATGATCTTGGTATTGATATTTTGATGATCATAGATTTTATTATCTTTCATGTTGTGCCCAGCAGCTCAGCTTACCTTGAATGATGTCTAGGTGCTGATTTTACCATTTCTATGATGTTTTCTTGTGGCCATATCGCAGGAAGACAGAGAAATAGATCAGTGCAGAAGCTCACCCAAGGGTTGACATCCAACTCTTTCTCACTATCGAGTCGTTTCCATGAATCTTTATTTAATTCCATCTCTTCCATTTCTTTTGCACCTCGCTTATCTTTATACTTCTGTACCTCTACCCCGTCCTTCAATTGTCATCAGTTCTCTGCATTTGTCCCCATGAATGGTCAGATGGTGAGGAGGCACTTCAGATAGGCAACGTCCACTTACTGTACCCCTGTCTCTTCATCCTCAGTAGCTGGAACCCCGCTCTTCCCTTGAGACTTCCTGCCATCGCCTCTCTTCTCACACCCTCACCAGGTGAAGTCTGTGAGTGAGACACTCCAGGGTTTGCTTTCATTGGGTGTTGGGGGACTTGTTACAACGTCTCATGAAATGTTATAGTGTACATGGGTGGGACCATGGAATCATATTGTTTTTATAAAACCATTCTCATTTTCGTATTGTTTTCTACCTTTTTTTCCACCTTTCTCTCAGGAATGTTAATGTGGAGATAGTGAAATTGGAAGCCTGAAACTCTTTAGGTTTCATTTATCTTTACTTCCCAGGAAAACTTAAGTATTTTGAAAACGATTGAAATATACAAGGTATATTTTTTATGCCAGGAGAATCTATTTCAATTTTGTTATTATGCAGAAAAATAATTCTTTTTTTAAAGTTTTTATTTATTTGAAAGAGAGCGAGTACAAGTGGGGGCGAGGGGGCAGGGAGGGAGGGAGAAACAGACTTCCTGCTAAGGAGGGAGCCAGCCAGATGCAGGGCTTGATCCCCAGGACCTTGGGATCATGACCTGAGCTGAAGGCAGACACTTGACAGACTGAGCCACCTAGGCTCCCCCAGAAAATTCTAACAGTACCTTTAAACACTTTTCTTTTTTTTCTTTTTTTTTCCTGGTGGAGGCGAGGATTCGTTCGCCCACTGAAACTCCTATAGATCAGTTCACAGATTCTTAACTCAGGACGATTTTATTCTCCAGATCTGTCTGTTACTGAGTGGCATGACATCTTGCTAGACAGCAGGCACTAAAAGATATACTCATCCTTCGGATTCACTCATCCCTGGAATACCCAAGGTATGCCACTGGGATGTCTTTGAGCAGGTTCACGGGCGCTGCTTACGATAGTATACCGCATTAAATGCAAAAAGGAAATGTTGAAAAGCCTTAAAAATGCCATGACCTGAGAGAGAAATGTGAACTCTGTTTTAAAGAATCATGTTTATAAATGCACTGGGACCTAAGAAGCAAAAAAGGAATTCCAAGTTTATTCTGCAGCCCTTTGTATTTAAAAATGTGTCTGTTGAATGTGTGTGTGCTTCTGAGTATTCATAACTCAACCAAGAAAGATGGGCTTGTGACTTTGTTATTATATGATACATGAGTAGGCTGCTCTGTGCTTTGTGACTGTAGATCCTATATGGACAGTCTTTTACTATTTGGCCTCTTTGGGTTGCAGGCTGTTCTTATAGGAGAAGACACATTCTGTCTGGGATTGATTTAAACCAACCTATTCCGTATGTTGCTGCTGCGGCTTCCCAACATTTCATGGAGGTGTGACATTATTGAAGTTGAGTTTTAATATGTCACTATACCGTTTCCTTCCTCTGACCCTGTCTCTACTCAATCTGCCACACGGCTGCCATCCATTCTCTGTGCTTGTCCAGATGAGTGGAGCTGTGTTGTAGCAGGAATTACTTGCACGCTGGGAGACTTCCTAGGACTTCACTGCTGCTGATCCTTTCTTGCCTTGCTACATGATGTCTGGGACAATCTAAGTTGGCCTTTTAGGTGAGAGAAGGTGATTACGTGTATGGCATGATTTGAAAGATGACAGGAAAGCTTTTCTCTCCCTAAATCATTTGTACCCAAGTAGGAATGTGCCTGAGATTGCATTTCCAGAAGCATTTCTTTTCATGTAAACCTTTCCCATTTTACCCTCAGAAAAAATTGAACACTCATGCACTAATATGTTAGAGTGAATGACACTGTTAGCATCATTGGGAAAGATCTGTGCCTCGGTTCTGGGATCCGAGGAGGACGTTTAACTATGGGAAACCATTTTTCTTACAGATTTTAGGTGGCAGAGATGTTCCTCATTATGTTGCAGTGATTAAATCAGGTCAGAATCCTGGGAAGATGGCAACAACACTTTAACAAGATTCACCATAACATTTTTTTTTTCCATGTAAGCAGATGAGTTCATATGAAGGACAGAATACTAGCTCTCATGAGCCAATAACCTATATCAGTTTTGCACATATTGAAGAGATCATGCTACCGTTCCAAGTCTTATCTGTTGATGCTTTCAGACACTCTGGGGAAGGATGGAACTTAGTCTTTGTATGTTTCCTCAATATGTAGAATCCTGAGGAACTGAGGGAATTTAGAGCATACCCCTATTCTCCTTGTCATCGGGAAGGAAAGTAAGAACAATGACCATAAGTTACTATTTTCCAGCATTGACAATATCTCGGCCAGAGTCCGCTGTAGGTACCCAGATGATCAAAATAAGCACTAATGTTTATTGAACAATCACTTTATGCCAACAGATTTGTTATGTATATTGTTTCATGATATTCTCAACGGCCTAATAAACTCAATAATACTGTTATTCAAATCTTATTCAGTTTAGTGAAATTAAATAATTTGTCCAAAGTTTTATTCTTGGTGTTTGGCAGACCAGGGACTTCAAGTTTGTCTAATATCAAAACGTATGTTTTCAAAGATGATGTTGAACTCTATCCTTCAACCTGTTTGTACTGAAAAGTAAGGACACATTGGTCATTACAAACAAATAATATGGCGCACGCGTCCATACACACACACACACACGCGCGCACGCACCCCACAGTCAAAAGATTTAAAACAAAACCAACAATGAAACATAGGGAAAGCCAGAGCTATTTATAGACAAAAGAAATGCACAGAATATAGATATATAAATATAGAAAGAAAGAAAGAAAGAAAGAAAGAAAGAAAGAAAGAAAGAAAATGAATCAAGTTTTCCTATTGGTTTCTTACCTTCCAATAAAAGATCTAAGAAGTAAAATAAAACAAAAATTATTTGAGTATAGTTGACATACAATGTTACACTAATCGCAGGTGTATAACACAGTGATTCAGCTTTTCTATAGGTTACGCTGTACTCACCACCAGCTTCCATCTGTCCGCATACAATGATATTACAATATCATTGACTATATTCCCCATGCTATACCTTTTATTGCTGTGACTTACTCATTCTGTAACTGGAAGCCTGTATCTCCCACTCCCATTCACCCATTTTGCCCGTTCCCTCCACTCCCCCTTCCCTCTGGTTTGTTCTCTGTTTTTATAGGTCTGATTCTGCTCTTTGTTTATTCATTTTTTTTAGATTCTATATTGGCATGAAATCATATGGTATTTATTAGTCTGACTTATTTCACTTAGCATAATACCTTCTAGGTCCATCCGTGTTGTCACAAATAGCAAAATTTCATTGTTTTTATGGTTGCAGAATATTGCAGTGTGTGTGTGTGTGTGTGAGTACACACGTGCGCACACACACCACATCATCTTTATCCATTCATCTACTTATGGACACTTGAGTTGCATCCATATCTTGGCTGTTATAAATAATGCTGCAATAATCATAGGAGTACATATATCTTTTCAGATTAGTGTTTCCATTTTCTTGGGTCAATATCCAGTGGTGGAATTATTGGATCATATGGTATTTCTATTTTTAATTTTTAGAGGAACGGCCATACTATTTTCCACAGTGGCTGTACCAATTTACATTCCCACCAACAGTGCACAAATGTTCCTTTTTCTCTACATCCTCTCCAACACTTAGTTCTTAACTTTTGGATTTTAGCCATTCTGACAGTTGTAAGCTGATATCTCATTGTGGTTTTGATTTACATTTCCCTGATGATTGGTAATGTTGAGCATGTTTTCATGTGTTTGTTGGCCTTCTATAAATATTCTCTGGAAAAACGTCTTTTCAGGTCCTTTGCCCATTATTTAATTGGATTGTTTTCTTGGTGTTGAGTTGTATAAGTTCTTTATGTATTTTAGACATTATTCTCTTTGGCTATATTAGTTGCAAATATCTAAGAAGTAAAAATTTAAGTATGGCACTGTAAACTCAATATTTAGATTATAGAATTAATTAGATTAAAAGGATGGCCAGAGAATTTTTTGAGTAATGAGCATTTGGCCTCATGATTCTTAGGCTCTACGTTCTGGGCTTAACAAACCACCTTTGATTTAAGTCACCATTAGGGCCAACCCATGGTCGTTTAACTCTTCATTGTACCTTCTATTCAGTACCTAAAAATCTTACTCTTTTTTTAAAGCCACATCTTATTACCAAGTTCAGAAAATTCACTTAGAATACTTCCCCCCCACCACACACACACACACACACACACACACACACACACACACCACATGATATCTTGTTTGTACCTTTCTTTTAAAATATGTTCCCCAAATGGAATTAGCACTTACTCATTACAGACAAATTGGAAATGTAGAACTTTATGATAAGGAAAATGAAAGCCTAGTACAAAGTTAATCACGGCTAACACATCAGTGTATGACTTTCTAGTATTTAAATGCATATTTTACCTAGCTAGAATCATGTTGAAATACAATTTTGTTTTCTGACTTTCTTCCATGTTAACATGATAACAAAAGCATTTCCCATCTTTTTAAATCTCTTTACAAATAGCATTTTGATGGCTGCATGGCGGTATGTCTAGAAGTAGTATCATTTTCTAACACTTTCTCTATTGTTGAACATTGGTGAGGAGACATCAGATATAAGTATTCTGTGTTCAGCTACCAATTACTGTTGGTTCTGTAAGCCTGTGTGTTGTGCAAGTTGTTAGTAGGAGGTTTGTGCTGAAGGGAAATATGTTTATCTCAACCCCACCCCAATTTAGATAGGATTTAAATTAATCCCTGACGTATTTCCTGACTGTAACAGTGACACCAGGCTAGGGGTGGGGTGGGATTGGGGGAATGGAGCTGAGAAGTAGAGATTGAAGGGGAAAAAAGAGAGAGAGGAAAGTGAAGAAGGGAAGAGGGAGACACTAGAGAGAGTGTGACATAGAAAGAATGGAAAGGAAGGAAGGAGGGTGTAGAGTAGGATGAAATAATCTGTCAATTAACATGCTTATGCCTTGTCAAGATAGCCAGGATGGAGTTAACCTTTCAGAATACCAGGTGTTAACTAGCCATCCGCTCACCTTCTCTGAAGCCCAAATCAGCTTTTTTGTACCAACATGTGAATTTATGTGACATATTCCATCTTCAGATATGAGCAATTGTAGCATTTCAGAAGCCAGCTTTGTTTCCAGGAATCTGTATTATGTTACAAAACTCTGGAATTAGATTTCCTGCTGCCCTTTTACCTCCTCAACTGCCTGGTATTAGCACAGTTGTCTTTGTGATGGAAGCCCTGAGTCCTTGGCCTCAAACCAGTCGTGCTCCCCTGGGGCTCACATAGCAGTGTTCTGAAATTCCTACTTACTAGCTCCTTCAACAAGACTGATGCCGAAAGGGCTTTGCTTCTGCTTTCAGCATTCATCACATTCCTTATAAATGAAACATGAATGTAATTCATATTTCTTCTAGGGAGAGAAGTTTTAGAGGCTTCATTTATTCATTCATTCAACAAATATTTATCGGGTCCCTTCTGCACTTAAAATACCATGGCAGGCACTGTGAGGGATGCAGAGAAACATAGGCACAGTGAGTAAGAATCTAGTCTACTGTCAAGTCAGGTTAACTTTACCTCTTCAATATCTCCTGCGTCTATATACTCAGTCCATCCTAACCACCATGGCCTTAATTCAGGCAGCCATTATCCTCTTCCTGGATGACTGTATTTTAAAAATTTGATCAAATTATTTCTGTGCTTAAAGCACTAATTGTCAGGCTAAATCTCTAAATCCTTACTATGACCTATAAGTTCCTAGAGAATCCGGAACCAGGTAACCCTCAGATAATATCTTTTGACCCCCGTGACTTCAGCCATCTTGAATTTCTTTCAGTTCTTTGTGCATTGGTGTATCTTACCACTATGATTTTGTGTATACTGTTTGCTTGCCAAATTCTTCCCACTGTATTTTCCTCATCTCCTCGCCTATTTACCTCCCATTTGCTATTCATTAGTTAGACCTTAAATTAGACATAACTTTAACCAAGGAGATTTCCCTGTCTGCTCATCCTTCCATCCCATATCTAGACCCATAATTTATCCCTCCTCTTTGTGCTCCATGGTACTTTGTACTCTTCATACCACTCATTGTACTTCTTTATTACTTGTGCCTCTATTACGTGAAAAATTCCAGGAGGTAGGTATCATGTCTACCTTGTTTTCTACTGTGTTCCCATCTTATGATACAGTGCCTATTATATTTTTAAATGGAAAATTTTGTAATTATCACATTAGCCTGTATTATTCAGGAGCCCTTATATATACCAATAATGCTTCATATATCATACACATTTATATACTCCATATAGGGTAATACTACGTATGATTAAGTGGTAGGTTTGTGAGGGGTGTGAAAGCTGTTAGAGATGCAACATACCACAATTAAGAACTTAGATCATTAGAACTTGAATTTCTATCCTTTTCTATTCTTTGCCTCTTCCCCAAACTATCTGCGTATTCTGCCACTTCAAAATTATATATATAATGAGCCACCATAGGGAAGTTGAGAAATATTATTTCAGGTATTGTGAAAGAATTTAGCGCTTGGAAATCTATGCCTTCTGGGAATATTCACCCGGGGATTCCACAATGCGCCCTACATAGATGATTGCCAGGTGAACAGCTCCACCCTTGACTTTTGGCCTGTCACTCACTCTTTTACTTTTCAATACCCCCCTGAAAGTTTTATCAAGATATGCACCATGCTGTGGTATATGGCATATGTCCGAGAGGGGATGGGCTGAGAAGTTGGCTGACTAGTGGACAAAATCCTGAAGTAAATCTGAAGGATTACAGCTTCTGTGGTATTTGAACTAGTATGTCAAGATATTGGTGGTTTTCAATGACTTTCACATATTAAATGAAACTTGAACAGATCATGTTTTGCAATGGATCACAGACTAAAGAGATAGGAATAGGAGGTGAGAGAACAACAGAATATATATGGATCTTAATTATTTAAATAAAAGCTAATGTTTGCTGAGTTTTTGACACTTTGCCAGATTTTAAACATGTATTTTTAATCTTTACAGTAATATAGCAGTATATTATTCCCTTGTATTAATGACAAAATCAAAGCTTGTGGAAGTTTAATAACTTATACAAGTTTAAACGTGTAGGCTATGGAAAGGATGAAGTGCAGTGGAGGGTGTGTGATTGCAAGATCTGAAACCTTTAGAACTCCGTTGAATAGAGGGATTGAACAAGTGGTAGAGGAAGTGGAAGAATGGAGGCAGAGGTAAAGGTAAACTGGCAAGTATCAAGAATCAAAAGGGAGGAAGCTAGAAAGATCTGCACAATGTAGATGAGAGATGACTGCATATAGTCAAGTTCCTTATTCTTAGAACATATGCCCCACTTGCCAGATGCCTTGAAAGCTATCACGGTTCACTCCTGGGAAACCCTGCCTGGCGAATGGATGGGAGGACCTTCCAATTTGGAACCAGAACCCCAGTGCCGCCTTGTGTCAGGTGCTTTTGAGCTTACCTCCAGACACCAACAGCTCTTTAATTTTCCCTAGTATATGAGGAAATGAAAATTTAGAGACAAATAAAATGGTATCTGTAAAGCTGCGATATCCCATGTAAAAAGGTTATCACAGCAGAAATATTGGCAGTTGTCAATGCTGCAACTGGATTAAGAGTACCTTGAAAGTCCAGTTGAAAATTTCCTCAGTTCTGGTGCTTCCTGTAATCCACTGATGAAACTGTGTAAGTATCTGCCACAGAGAGAACTGCAGGAGGGAGGGGGAGCAACTTTCTTGGCCCCCATTGACCTAATAACGTAAAAACAGAATTCAACCCATGGTCAGTAAATCTCCCTGGCTAAAGGGATGAGCACCAAATGAATTTGTTGCTTGACAGAAGCACACAGCAGAAAGCTTTAATATGTGTGGGGCCATTTCTGAGTAATTCCCACCTTCTCTGACATGCTGCTATTGGATGCTGGTGATCCATATTGTCACCACACTGCATAAAGGCTGGCCTAGACTGGTTTTTAATTAAATCCCCCTAAAGGATAGTCAGATCGACCTGTCTTTGCTGAAAGAGTAGTTGTGATCCAGTGTCCTGAGAATACATACTACCCCCATGGCCATCCCCAGAGGCTGTCTCATTGCATTTCTGATCAATGTCTTTCTCTCTCCCGGGCTTTTGAGCAAGAGCGTGACGAAAACAGAGAATGAAAACACAGTGCAGTTTCCATAGCAACATTTTTAGAAAGAAAGGAATGAAAGAGGGGAAAAAAGTGGAACTCTGCTATGATTTTGGTTCTGAACACCAGTGAATGAGTTGTCTGTTCTAAGCAGTCCGTGCTAGGATTTATTTATGCAAGAGCCATAGAGGTAGTATCAGAATCCCTTCAATTCCAGATTCTTCCAGTAGGGGGTGGAGAAAGGAACAGCATGATGCCTAGATGAAAGAAGAACAGTCACACATGTACCTTCTTGCTCTGATACCGGTCACACTATTAAATAATGCGATCTATGAATATTTATTCTGATATTCTGGTACCTTTCCTAACTTTGGGGAAGGTAGCATATAAAACATTTGTTACCTGCTTCAAAGAGCTTATTAACATAAAGGACAAACAAATACTGAATAAATTTTCCCAAGCAAAGCAATGCACAACACGCCAATAAAACGCAAAGTGAAAGCAAATACTTTGAGTGCATATAGATTGAGGAACTCAGCCTTGAGTAGTGTTCATTTGGAAGCCTTCGTGGAAAGGGCACCTGGTCTTGTAAAAGGGGAGAAAAGTGAACTGACAGTAAAACAGTTTTTTTGTTTTGCTTTGTTTTTGTTTTTGTTTTCCCTGGGTAGGGTGAAGCAGAATGAAAAATTCTTTACCTATTTCCAGGTGAAAGAGGTAAAGTATGTCTGGGATGGTGAGGTTAACCTGGCTTTCTTATGTTGTCTAGGAAAGATTAGAAAAGGGTTTGGTAAGAGAGGTGTTTAGTGAAGAGCAGAGAAATTTACATTTAATTTGAAAGACCAGAGGAAGTTTTCAGATGTTCTTGAGTGACTCGGGTCTTGAGTAGTAAGTGCTTGGCGAACACTATGTAGAATGTACAGGATAAATCACTTCCCGGATAGGACAGACAGTATTAGAAACAGAAGAACCCCAAGTGAATTGTACATGCTTAGGCCTTTTGTATGGAAGGTAAGTCTAGTCATTCTAATAATGGCAAGATAGGAATCAATTGAATATCTACTCTTGGATGGACTTACATATAATAATAAGGCTTGCTACTATTTAAGAGCTCATGATACACAAGATAAGGCAATCAGTGTATTTCATGTGTTATCGCGTTTGTAATCTTCAAAGTAACCCACAGAGATTTTATTACGATGCCCATTTTCTACTTGGGAAACTGAAAATCTGGGAGGTTAAATGTCCACCTGAGGTTGGCATTTGAACCAGACTCCAAATTTCATGACCTTTCTCTTGGAGCACATTGTGATTTGTGCAATAGGCTGTGAGAGATGAAACTAAGAGGCTGCCATGGCTTGGCATTGAGTGGGAAGAAGGTGAAGGAGAAAATCCCGAAGGAAGAGGACAATGTCTGTGTCATCAGGAGTGATGGAGCTATCTGGAAGACAGGGCTTCGGTATGTCATTTTCAGTTTGAGGAGAAACTGACCCTGTAGTTTGCATTGATTACATTTTAATTGATAGCAGCAGGGGTAGTTCTGTGCACCTTTTGATAAGCTTCCTATAGTTTGAAATTTTCAATATTGCATGGGGATGGGAGCACCCGAGTTAATGCACTTTCTGGACATGCTAATGTATGCCCTAGGAGGTAGAAGAAGGTCAGCCTGAAAAGAAAACCACCAGCAGCTGTGGTTAGAATTGTTCTTTCTACCAGCCTTCAGCAAAATGTCCTTTTAACTTTCTCTAGCCCTCGTCTTGTGAAGTTGAAGCCTTTTGGTTTAAGTTTTAATAGAAGTTGAGCTAAGTGTTCAATCCTAAAATCTTAATATATGTGTCTAAAATTCATCCAAGTCCTTATATAAAAGCATGTGAAGAAAGAATGCATTTCATGTTCTTTTGCATATTTTTCTCAATTCTTTTCCAGAATGATAACCCTAGGGTCTAATAGCATAACTTCTGCTTCTCTACCTAATTTGCATGGTGAATACTTTACAGTATAAAATATCCATTGATAGGCAAGAAAAGGAAAAAAAAAAGACAGACTGTTTCATGTCAACAACGGGAACGTGGGTTTGAGTTGAGTTTAATTCTGAGCAGTGATAAGGGGGATTAACACTAAGATGCCACAGCGCTGATGCTAGCAGCTTCTCTGTCCCTTGAGGAAAAGCAGAAGTTTCTTAGCACAGTGTCGAGAATGTGAAATCCAGAGGCAGAGCCTAAATTCAAGTCCTGGCTTCACTACTGTCTGGTTATGAGGCTCGGGCAGTTACTTTATCTACTTCAGCTTTTGTTTCCTCGTCTGAAAAATGGCGATACTATCTACATCAATTAATTATGATAAGTACTATTGCATGTCAAAAGCGTTTAAAACAGAGCCTGGTTCATTATGTGGTTGGAGACTGCAATTAAGAGCAGAGATGGCTAGATGGGCAGTGAACCTAATATAGCAGGAGAGAAAAAGTACTCGACAACACTTCAGAGCCACAGTGAGGGCTTCAACATGGAGATATGAGATGGAGGTGAAACAAAGCTGGAAAATGGATTTTCTGAGATACACAGTACTGTACGCAGTGCACGTATACAGTAGGTCATGGGAGCAGTGGGGGAGCTACAGAGTATAGGAGGCAGAGAATGTGCGTATGGGTGTGATCGTGTGTGTGCGGGGGTGCTCACACAGATACATACTCTCCCCTCACCTCCTCATGCTAACACAGATTTGCCAAAAGAGCTTTCTCCTCTTTCCTCCTTGCTCAGTCTTGAATATAAGTGAAAAACAAAATATCAGAAGGAGGCAGAGAAGGCTTTAACATCTTCACGTTCGCAGAGCAAGATTTCCCACTCAAAACCAGCACTGACAACAGCAGCTATTGTGAGAATAATGGCCCATTTTCTTATAAGGGATAATGTCATCCTGACATGGATCCACTTCATCATTCGGTATGATGGTTACTCTGGCAATTTTACAGAATATAACCTTGACAAATAATTTCTCTAATTACTCTGTTGTTCCTATGAAACCACACCCAGGTTAGACTTGCTTCAACACTCAATGTCTGTGTAGAATGGAACGGCCCTTTGTCTAGCAGCAAAGACCTGGAAGGTATCCTGGTTTGGAGGTAATCAGTGGGCCCCCTAGACCCTTCAGCCTTCTCTGACCCCGGTTGTTGATGACTTCGGGCTATGCAAGTACCTAAAATTTTGTCTAGCTTCCAATCTGTAACCATTTCTCTTATGTATTTTTATTCTTACATCTATAAACTTGGAATTAGAGTATCCCTATGGTATTTCATGCTTCAGTTTTTCAATCTAATAACTTCCTATCAAGTTTCAATCCATCTTTCATGTGGGCTAAAGGGTGGATACACTATACAATATGTTCCTTTCAGTAGCTTCTGAATAAATAATTAAATGCTAATATTGCTTTTTTCTTAACAATTGTTCTTAAGTGTTAAATCAATTGCAGATTAATTGAAACTTTCTCCCCATTTTTCCTTTTCTCTTCATAAATTAGCTTTTACTTTCATTTTCTTTCATGGACCTTTCCCTCCTTCTCTTCAGGCATTCTCAGAGGGCATCTAAAGTTCTTTGGCTCTGTAGTTTTGAAGTGTGCAATTTGGAAGGAATGTGGGTCTGGAGGGAATTAAATTAACTAGAAGCACTCTGATTTTTTATTAAATTGCCTCTTTCAAAGATATTATAGCACATTCCAGGTATTCATTTCTAAATTTTCTTCAAAAAAAAAAAAAAAAAAGGGAAAAGGCATTAAAGTTCAGACCATTTTGGTTCCTTTCTTGATTTACTTTTAAGGTTTGTACTCAAAATACCTTTATCACATTTTTAGTACAAAGTCCCAAACATTAAGAAAATATATTTATTGAATTTAATTTGCTAAAAATGAAAGACAGCAAACGAAGGATGCAAAACAGCCAGAAAATGAAGAGAATGTAAGAAGCAGGAACAGTAAAGCATGGAGAAGTCATATCCTCAAGCAAAGGATGAAAATTCCAAATGATAGATAATGTACGCAGCGGTCAGAACCTGGTAGAATAAGGTGCAGAAAGAACAAAGAGCATAATCCTGCAGAGGAAATTGAGCATCAAGCTGTAAGAGAGTTTTGTGCACTTCGAATAGAAAATTCTATAGGCTCTATAATGGATAACAAGCGGGCCACCGGTCAGCATATTTCCCCCCTTTAGACTGATACCAAGTAAGTGTGTGATTGTGAGAAATGAATAAGAACTGTACTTTTGAAATAATCAACGTGACCCAGGCCTTGGCTGGACCAATGTATCCTGTCCTGGGATTCTTTACTGGAGGGTATGCCTCACAAAACAACTCAAGAGAAATGGAAAAATAGAATAAGCTGAAGACTGGTCATCAATTGTCTGCACATTTGACTGTGTAAAAGCGTATCGTGTGGATAACTAGTTTAAGTTTTCAATTATTCTCTTCACCTTTAGTTGTTTGCTTCCTGTAGGCACCCAAAGAAGGTATGGTATATTCAGGGAATTAGAATGATGTTGCAGTTTAGGAAATGCCAGACTGTTTCTGCTGAAACAAAACTAATCCTACCATTCTTTTCTTAAAATACTTTGCACTCTGATCGCCTCAGTATAAAACCTAAGTTCCTTAGGATGGCTTGAGAAGTCCCTCTTTGGGGCCCTGACTTCCTGGTGGGCTAGTTATTTTTCTACTTGTTTATACAGTTTTCCTCCAATCCTCATTGAGCAATTCAAAATTCCTTTTTAAAAAATATTTTTTAAAGATTTTATGTATTTATTTGTCAGAAGGAGCACAATTAGGGGGAACAGCAGAGGGAGAGGGAGAAGTAGGCTTCCCGCTGAGCAGGAAGCCTGATGTGGGACTGGGTCCCAGGACCCTGGGATCATGACCAGAGCCAAAGGCAGACACTTATCCAACTGAGCCACCCAGGCGTCCATCAGATTTTCTTAATAAACACAGTATGTTCCCTTCTGCCAGAAAGCTCTACTCTACTCCCCATGATCTCTGGTCCCTTCTACTCTTTTTTTTTTTTTTTTTTTTTTTTTGGTCCCTTCTACTTTTAATTCAAGATTTTCTCACATTAGGGCATTCAGGCAAGAGGGTCCTTCTCTGGTCTTAGTACTTCCCACACCATAGTTTGAATGCCCGTTTGTCCATTTTTCCCAGTAGACTCTAAGTAGCCTTAAGGGATGCCCTATGGTATAATCACTGTTTGCTCCCTGTTGCCTAGCAAAGTGCCTGTCATCTGAATTTAGAGGAATTGGGATAATTTTATTAGAAGGGAAAGCTGAAGAGCTAAATAACACTCAATAGAATGAGGGACATAGAGAGGATTCACAGGTTACACATCTCATCAATTGACCTGTAGACCTTTATACTATTCTGTAAAATGAAAAAGTCAGAGCTTTCCTATAAAGGGTAAACTACCCCACAACACCTTCATTATACCTCTATTTTATGACTTCTGAGTTGTCTTGTATAGTTAAAGATTTATCTTTCACCTCATTGCAGGCTGTGTGTTCGGGGTGTGTGTGTGTGAGAGAGAGAGAGAGACAGACAGACAGACAGATTTTTCTGTCAGAGACTTACGCTTCTTCCTCTTTCTTTCTTTTTTTTTTTTTAAATCTTTCGCAAAGGGCCTGACACGGTGTTATGTATACAGTAGGCATATTATAGGTTTATGTACAATGAATTACTATTGGATGAAATAACTATGAAAGATAGGCTTTGTGAAACTTTAAAAATTAAATGCCAAATGATGTCAAATCTATAATCTCTTTCTACACACTGGTCATAATATTTCTTTAACATATAAAAGAAACTGACATCATAGAGAATGAGGCTATATCCCATATTTTCTTTTCTCTGTCAGTGGAATTGAATATTCAACAGAAGTCCATATTGTAGAGTATACCATATCCAGTTGGGAGGTATCCATACTAATGATTTGAAATAGTTTAATAAATGTGAATGTTTGTTCTCAAGCAGAGAGAAGCTGACTCATTACATGTTTTTCAATCCCAGATTTTAGGGGTATTATTTCTTTAAATTTAATTACAGAACCCAGGACAAGATTGTCCTCAAAATCTGAACATAGTTGAATAGAACAGTAATTTGCAAACTGTAATTCTTGAACCAGAACCATGGATGTTGCCTGGGAACTCTTTAGAAATGCAAATGATCGGGCCACTCTAGACTTACCAAGTCAGAAAATCTTGTGGTTGGGCCCAGCAATCTGTGCCTTAATAAGCCTTCCAGATGATTCTAATGCACAGTAAAATTTTGAAACCCATTGGAATAAACTTTGCAGAGCACCAACTAGGAAGTTTAGATGTGACTTGAGGACTTCAGTGTTTTCCAGCCTTGAGCATCCCCTAACTGCTCCCTTGAAGGACTGGCCCCTCATTTAGTCCACATCTTCGTGCCGTAGGAAACATCAAGTGCAGCAAAAGGCCAAAAGCTACCTGACTCTGTTGACTTAGCAAGTATTGGAATAACTAAGAATATAGAACTTGTACGATAAGGTTTTCATCAAGTTAAGGATGATAAAAAATGCATTTGCTCTTTCTTTCATGCTATATACTACATAAGCAGTAATAAAACAACTTGATAGTTGACGAATTTACATGTCTGGTCATGATATGAACCAGACAGTGGTATGAATTCTTCAGTGCCTTGAGACACAGCGAACACCTGTCTTTTTTTTTTTTTTAATGTCAAGTGTCAACACGATTGTGTTCCTTTACCATATTATTTTCATCTTTATACTGTTTTGTTAAACTGTTTTCTTCCTGTCTTCATCTCTCTTCTGATAGTCCCTCTATAGTAAGGGAAGTTTATAGGTTATTAAAAGTGCTTTGGGGAATTATATCAAGTTGAGACGTCCATTCACATCTTCTGAATACTCTCAAAAAGTTGACTGCTCATTGTTATATTATGATCTCAATGTTAGCTCTGGAGTCTTTTTTCCTTTTTTATTTTTTGTAGATTTTATTTATTGAGAGAGAGAGAGAAAAGAAGTGGGGGAGGGGGCAGAGGGAGAGGCACACAACCCACCTCCCCACCATGAGGGCTCTATGCCTATATCCCCACCGGACTCTGGGATCATGACCTGAGCTGAAGGCAGATGCTTAACAGACTGAGTCACCCAGGCGCCCTAGCTGTGGAGTCTTGTACTACTGCTTGCTGTTAGACTTCTCTATTTGGAGTGATCAATGACAAAAGTCATTAATGAAACAACCCCACTATTTGTGGAGAATTTTATTTTGGTGGATGGTTTTGGTGGCTCATTTCTTTCCTTTTTATTTTAATGTCTGTGGAAGAATATGGCTTTTAAAAATACATGGAAAATAATTTCAACTCTTCAGATCAAGGAGCAGAAGCAAAAAAAATTTAAATACTTGCACATATTCTTATACACATCACACATGATAGAAAATGAAAAGTTATAGCTCCATTTTCTTGTATCTCTAGGAAGCTATAAAAGTGCACATGTGGCTCAGGTCATCTCATAAAGAAAAAATAATATGCAACATATAAAATACCGAGATGTTTAATAGTATTATAAAAATCTGGACTACCTACTTATTTTGTAGTAGCAAATTTATTCATTATTGTCGCTATTAATAATAGTAATATCATTATGAATCTGTGCATATATTAAAAAAGCCACTATTTGCATTATCCACAAAAGAAAATTTTCCCTCTGGGATTTAATTGTGGCTTTTAGAAAAGAGAAGTGAAATCATTATGAAATGCTGAGATAGTCATACCTTTCTGCTCATGGGTCGAACACTCATTAATATTTATGTGAGAATTTTATTTTGTGGGAGAAAGGAGGGGGTTAAATAGAAGATTCTGTGGTTAGTACAAGGTGTGAGAACATGGCATGCAGTGCAGTACTCTGACACATGGATCACTAGCCACTTTGTGAGGAGGAAAAGTTCTTCTTGGGCAATAAAATAAAATACCTTCTCCTTTTTTTTTTTTTTTTTTTTTCATAAGTGAGGAATCTACTAATGGAAGGCTGTCTCTTCATGAAAGTCAGGAGGTCCCTGATACACCATCTGAAGAGAGATCTGGAGACTGAGGATAGCATGGCAAAACAGCAGGTTTCTTCTTGCTCCATTATTTGTGATGATGTTTATTTATGGGCACAGAGTGCATCTTACTTAGTGTTGGACTAGTGTGGCATTCTTTTCCGCTTGGTTTCTCTCAGCTGAGCAGAAGCTGTTGAGAACATGGAAGCAGACAATCCCTTTTGAAGTGAACCATTTTAAGCTCTTTGGTATCTTTCACTGTACACATGTCCATGTGACATTGTGAGAATTTCATACTATCAAAAGTTTTTATGTTCACAGTTGTGAACCAGTTATTAATAGGTGGATGAACTGGGTCAAAGGAGACATAGACCTTAATTTCTACAGAGAACACAATCTGCATCAAATTTCAAATCATTTGTGTGTGTGTGTGTGTGTGTGTGTGTATGCACACTTAGTAATTGAAGACTCCCATTGTGTCGCTTAAGAGATCTCATGAGCTAATTTCATGAAGAATTGTCAGGACTGGGCCAAGAGATGATAAAGTGTCTGGGATAGAGTTGTCTTTCATAAGAGTCAGGCACTGAGGTCCTGACATAGCACCTTGGATACTTTTCTGAGTCAGTACTGAACCATTGCTTGTTCCAGTAATAACACAGGGATAAAATAAAACATCCTCCAAGGAGGCATTTAGTGGTGAGCTAAGGCTGAAAGCCTTCAAGGACATTTATCTCCATAGTAGCAACGTTTGACTCTTTGTGGTTTCCACAAATCTTTGTAAAAGGCATTGATCGCCACTGTCAGTATGATTAGAGGAAGCACTGATGCATAGCATGTTTATGATTAAAAAAATAAAACAAACAATTCATGCACTTAACACATGTCATGAGGAAGACATTACTCTCCTGGGAAAAGATAAATTTTTATCTTTTAAGGAGGTGATTTTTATTTTCCTTTTTTTTTTTCCTTATATAGCGTTGGCTTTTATTTAAGATACAACCCAGTCTGAGGACCAAGAAAGTCACACTTGCTCCATGACCTTAAACAATTTACCTGACTTCTCTGGTTCTTATTATCCATGGCTTAAAAGGGAAATTATTGTTTCTCTACCATGTTCTCCACCTCCAAAATTTATGGAATATATAATAGTCATTTTTCCATATAACTCTTCCAGTAAACATTTCAGGATTTGCCCTAAAGGGTCAGGTGTTACTAGAGCAACCATCAAACACTTAACCCAACACTTGTTGAATGCCTATTATGTCTTGAGGAAAGGGATGTAGAATACAAAATTGTGTAAGACATAATCTTCGACCTCTGGAAATATTTAACATCTATGTAACGTAAGAAGAAAGTGCTAGTTTTCATAAGGAGTTTGCAAAGACTATTACGTACACCAGGGTTTCTCAACCTTTCACTGTTGACATTTTGAAATGGATGGATAATTCTTTTTGTGGGGGGTTTCTTATGCATTTTAGTATGCTTGACAAGATCTCTAGCCCATTGGATGCCAGTAGCATCCTCCAAGTTGTGACAACCAAAAATGTCTCTAACGATTGCCACGCTTCCTGAGGGTCAAACTCACTCTGGTTGATAACCATTGCACTAGAGGAGAGCAGTCATATCTGGGGATTTTTCAGAGAAGACTCATTTAGAGAGATTGGATTTGACCTGGGTTCCAAATTCCAAGAGGTAGGTAAGGCTACAAATAAAATTTGCAGTCATATTTTGCAGGGCCTCGATACTCTTGCCATTGGGGAGCACTCCAAGTTTGGAGACAATGAATGAGATAGGAAGTTATTATAAATAAGTATAGTGGTTCAACATGGTTATTGGAGTAGGACAAAACTGGATTCAAGCCCTGTATCCAAAACTTCAGTAGTCATGTGACCTTGGTTAGTAATCTAATACTTTCTGCCCTTGATGATTATTAAATGTAATGTATAAAGTCTTCAGCACCGTCTGTCATAAGAGGGATGTACCATGAATATCATGGTGACTCATGCATCAACCACAGGATCTTGACATTCAGAAGTCTGCTCATGAGTCGCGAATTTTGTTTTATCTTGTTATTCTTAATGAAATACTAACAGGGAAATTATTTAATTTTATACTCATTAGATTTAACAATATTTCTGATAAGGTGCTCTAACTCGCAGATATGATTTTTGAGTATTAGAGGGAAAAGTGGAGCTAAGGCCAGCATATGAAAAGTGAGCTTGATCCTGCACGTGTTTGTGGAGAGGTATCACCGATAGGTGTCGTTCTTAATGGGCACCAGGTTTGAGAAACTACTGTTTCAGCAAGTGCTCAGGTGGGATTTATAACTGCACTTGCCTAGCTTACCAAATCTGAGTTTTCAGTGTCATAGTGATGTTGAGAAATTAAGTCAGCCCTCCCTGGTCTTGATGCTGCTGGATATGGAAGCTTCGAACAGTCAGGTGTCTGGCTCTAGGCCTTTGCTCAGGCCCTAACCACTGAGGAAGGGTAGGACTTGGAACTGGAATCTTGGATATAACGTATAAATATAAACTGAGATCTAGCTGTTAATATTTTTCACTAAACTTGAGTTAGCTGTTCAAGTCATTTTGTTAGCACTGTCTTGATTCAGGTAATTGTAGCTTTTAAAACCCACAGCTTCCCGTTTTGAAATGTCTACTGCTTCAACTTCAGTTTATTCATGTCTTGAAATAAATGGCCATGTTAGAGTTAAATTAAGGAAAATTTATATCATGCTTAAAACTGACAGCAATCAGTTCCCTAAGGTCAGCATCTCTCCCAGGCGTTGAATCTTTTATTCCAGTGGGGACATACTTTGCTACATGACCTGTCAAGTTTGAACCTTTGTGCAAGGCTCACTACTTTATGGCACTGCTGCTTCGAGTAGGGTATCGTAGTGGTACCAAACCCTGCAACACACGTGTGTGAGTACTGCTAGTTGCGGGCAGCTCCAGCAGTGCCTACATCAGTATACCTGGGAGAGGCTTACCGGAGGAGAAATGCGATAAAAGTCACAATAGGAGATTAATTGCATATGTTCTGTGTGACATGACATCCCACAGGAGTTAGGAATATGTTTGTGGTTTTATTAAGCATAGTGCAAATATCACGCTCGGCTTTGGCTGTGACCCTGCCAAACACGGGGCTAATGTCATTTGTCATATTCAGACATTGCCTTTTATAAAACATCCTTGTTCAGGCTGCTACCCAGGTATGATGTGTTTGGCTCTGAGGAAATTGTTGTCCTTATGATAGGGGGATAGAAAGACAGCAGGAGGGGGGCAATGAAGTGGGATATGGGATAGAGGAAAAACCTGTCACTCGAGGGAATGGAGAAATGTTGTTCTGATTAATTTGGTTAATGAAAGTTGCTAGACAGATTTTCTTATGTCTTTCAAGACTCTCATCTGTTGACCTATGTTTAACAGAAAAATCTGTGAGAGAAGAGAACCTCAGAACTTGCTGGGGAGGGGTTAGGTACCTCCAGTGCTTAACTATAGTGAAATATCTTGGATTTCTAATTGCAAGAGAGAAAACTGGAAAGATGGTGGTATATAGTGAGAAGGAGTAATAGGCCATTTCATTCTTGTCCAGTTATTAGCATACTAGAGAGTTTCACAGCTATCTACCATTCGGTGTAAGATTTGATAGAAGACTGTGCGTTTGAGGTAAATCTCTACCTCATGTCTGTCCCCTGAGTGATCTGTTCCTAAACCCAATGGCCCTTGCTACAAAGCCTAAATCATTGGTTTGTCTTAATGAATTTCTAGCTTTGGTTAGATCTGTTTTCAAACTGAATGGAATCAGAACATATTTTTGCCTGTAGCAGACAGATGTTCAGAGCATGGAACCCCACCCAGAAGAGGGACTGTGATGCATTTCCATCCATCTGGCCACTGCAGTGACCAGCAGTGACTGTAGTCCATTAAATAATTATCTTTATTTTGGATAATACTCCTTCCACCAGAGACCCTGGAGGCTAATTCCATTAATGCCTCTGCCTGTTTCTCTTTCTGTATTTCAACACAATGTGCAGCTTCTCATGACTGGGAGTTTAAATCCTTTGTTGCAACAGGGAAGGTGTGATGTTATGAAAATACTTGCAAGGGGAAATAAGGCTTACTGTCCTGTTGCTTGAATAATTGCAATAATGTGTATCCTGAGCTGAAGCTGAGTATGAGGATCCAATGTATGGGACTGAATTATGACATCATTGTAGGAAACTGACTCCTCCGATCTAGAAGGTAAAGAAAAGTGAAGGTGTTCCATGTGGTATTCTTTCTGTTCCTCTCCCCCCTTCTCTGTTTTACATGGCTTTCCCCTCAACTCTGTGTTTCCTTCTGTATTTTTTGCTTCTAGCATCAGCTTCTTTTCTATTTTTTGTTTTCAAGTTTACTTTCAAGTTGTGTAGGTGAGAATTGTGCTGTCACTAGGAAAGACGAAAATGCTTCTCAGATTCAACCACACTTTGGGCAAAATTGTTTCTCTGTGATTGTCTTTGTTAAAAATGAGCTATCCATTCCATTAATTTACTCATTCATTTATTCATTCTCAACAGTTCTCTCTTGAACATTTACTGAGTATCAGATATTGAACCAGGATGAGAAAGAACAGGCCTTAAGGCACTTACAAATAATTACAAGGCAGTGTGGTATTATGAAGAAAATATTTGCCAAGTACCAAGAGAATCCAGTAGAAGGAATTACTAACAGGTGGGGAGGGGAAATATTGAAGAAAGTACCATAGAGTAGTGATGTTTGAAATAAAACTTGATGGATTAGTAGGTGGGTAGAACCACTGCAGTCAGAAGCATGCACAAAGGCATAAAAGCATAAAAGAGGCTTGCACAGTGGCATTGAATGAGGAAAGTAATTTAATTTGATCTGACTTGAACAGAAGATGAGAATGGACTGATTAGTGATGGGGTTAGATAGGCAGTTTGGCTGGGGCTTTCTATTAACTTTCTTTTAGAAAATTAACATCAGTAGGAATGTGTCCTTTGGATTCAAAGGAGGGAGAAATTCAAGGCATGGAGATCTATATGGAGGCAATTTCAATAATCTAGGCATAAATAGAAAATTACAATCTGTGGAAATAACGAATATAGGTAGACAGTAATATGAAAGCATGTGGACATTAGCCTTGTGTTAGAAGGTTAGAAAATATTTTTGGATGATGAGATGTTGAGCTGGGATGTGAAGGATGGTAGGCTGAGATTAAGAAGAAGAAGAGAAGTTTTCCAGATAAGATAGGACAGAGGTGAGCTCTAGTTACCTAGATAGATAGGATAGGACAGGGTGATAGACTGAGAGCACAATTTAATTTGTCTTACCTGAATATAACATGAAATGTAGGAGAGGGGAGGCTAAAAACATAGACAGGACCTGATCACAGTAGATCTCATGTTCCATGATCTGAAGCTTGAGCTTACCTTGTAGGTGATGGAAGACAATGAAATGTGTCAGTAGAGGAAGTGAACACAGAAAGATCTGTTTTTTAAAGATCTTACTCTTCCATCAGTATAGAGGATGGATTTGAGGTAGGCAGGATTAGAAATAAAGACATGCACAGGAGTCCTTTGGAATAGCCCAGGCAAGAGATGCAGAAAGTGCAAACCAGGATAGAGTCTAGTCATAGTTACCAACTCAAATCAAGTCTTTGATTATATGGTCAGATAAGAGCTGGTGTCTTCATTTAGGTTTGTTTAGAAGTAGAACCTGAAATAAGAATGAAAGTGGAAGTAGTACAGCTTGGAGAAGGAGAAAAAGCCAACAGGGAAATGGTAAAACAGGAAAGGAAATTTGGCCAGTAAAGCACACATTTTCAGACCACTACAATTACCATTGTAGGTAACTGTGCTTAATCCTGCTGGAGAACTTTGGAAGGCATTATGGAAGATATGATTTATAGTTACCATCCAAGTGAGATTCCAGACCAAGATGCTAACAGGAGGCTCCTGAATTTCTCTTCTCCCATGGATATACTGAATATATACAGCTATGCATGAAACAATTTCCTCTGAGAGAAACTCCCTCTGAGACATAATCTTGTCACTCCTGGCACAGTGCCAGTAATTGAGAAGGAACCCCCAACTCTCAGCTTCTCCTTGAGGAGCAAAGGGTTTGGACCACATGTGCAGCACCCCAACTTTTAAGGCTACTGTCTGAGGGATAGGCCCTCAAATCATCTAGCTCTTTAAGCCAATGCGCTTGCATTCGTGAGTCTCACAGGATTACAGCAAACAAAGCAGATTTTAAATGGGTGCAGTAGCACCCCTCATGGCTATACACTTAGGCTCAGTGCAGATGGAATAGGCAAAAACGCTATATGCCAGTTTCTCCCTAGAAGGGGTCTGACTGAATAACGTCCCAGCTGCTGCCTGAGGGTCCAGCTTCTAATTAGCCTGCATCTAGGTGTTAACCGTGATCTTCCCAGGATCCTGAAAGTGCCAGTGGGCAGTTTCACTACATCCTCCCTCTGGCTCACTCCAATAATAAAACAAAGTTGCCAGCTTCTTCCTGGAAGGAACTTGTCCACACTCAAGGGCCCTAACTTTTATGGCAGCCATCCAAGGGATGGCCCCTCAAATCATCTACCTCTGATAGCCAACAGGGCTTGGCATACCATATTAAACAACAGAAGAAAAGCAGTTATCAAATGGATGTACAAGCACTTCCCACATATACCCACCCTTGGTTCCATGTAGAGGGAGCAGGCAAAAACTTCATTTTCCAGTTTCTTCCTGGAAGGGGTTTGATTACATACTTTCCCAGCTGGTGTCTGAAGTTCCAGCTTCTAATCAGCCTGTATGTGGCAGCTGACTGGAATCCTCTCGGGAGCCTGAGAGACCTGGTGGGCTTACCTGCTGTCTCCCCCTGGCTCACTCCAATAGTTAAAACAGCTTTCTAGCTTCTCCCTAGAAGGAGCTTGTTATCACATCTAGCACCCCAACTGTTATGCCTCTCACCCAAGGAATTGGATTTCCAAATAACCTAGCTCGAGAATATGGTGGAACTCAGAATTCATTTCCTAGGACCATATAAAACAAAATGGTGGTTCTGTTTGGGTGCACAAGCTCTCTCAGTGACTGTTCCCTTTGGCTTAGTACAGAGTGAGTAAGCAAAAACATTCAGCTTCTTATTTCTCTCTGGTAGGTACTAGCCTGCGTATCTAATGTTCCAGTTTTCCCAGCTGCTGCCTGAAGGTTGGGCTTCCAATTAGCCTTCATTGAGAAACAAAGGGCTAGTAATTAGTGATCCTCATGGAGAATGAACAGGTGTATAAATATTTCAAATGCCTTTGGGACAGTGATGGGTCTTGGCACAGCCCCAACTACTGACACCACTAATTACAAAGTGGCTTAGACAATGAAAAAGGTTTGAAAGACAGTGAGGAGCTTGGGCCAGACTGGTTGACAAAATTCATCTCCTACATGAGATCAGTCTGTCAAGACTGGGAGAGGTGACTGTTTAAGGCATAGAAACCAACAGAGAGTCAAGGTAAAACAAAGAAACAGTATGTTCTAACAAACGAGTAAGAGAAATCTCCAGAAACTGATCTTGACGAAATGGAAATAAGTGACTTGCCTAGTGGGGAGTTAAAAATAATGGTCATAAAGATGTTTACCAAGGTCAGTAGAGCAATGCAGAGATAAAGTGAGGATTTCAACAAAATGATAGAAATATTTATGAAAAAAAAATAAGTAGAAATCCTAGAGCTGCAGAATGTATACCTGAACTGAAAAATTCAGTGGCAGAGGGGTTCAGTGACAGACTAGATCAAAAGGAAGAGAGGATCAGTGAACTTGAAGACAGGGCAGTAGAACTCATCCAATTAGATGAGCAAAAAGAATGAAGAAAAAGTGAAGATAGCTGAAGAGACTTATAAGACACCATTAGATGGACCAATATACACCAAATAGAGGTCTCAGAAGGAGAGAGAGGAAAAAGGGGGCAGAAAGCCTATTAAAAAAATAATAACTGAAAAAACTTTCCTAACCTGGCTTTCAGATCAGGAAAGCCCAAAATGTATTTAAGATGAATCAAAAGACACCCTTACTGAGACACATTACAATTCAATCTTCAAAAATTAAAGACAGAGATTCTTAAGAGCAGCAAGTGAAAAACAACCTGTTACATGCAAGGGAACCCCTATAAGACAGTATATTTTTCAGCAGAAACCTTGCAGGCCAGAAGGGAGTGGGATGATATAGTCAAAGTGCTGAAAGGAAAAGTGCCAACCAAGAATATGGCGCCCAGCAAATTTATCCATCAGAATTGAAGGAGAGATGTGTAGTAGCAAATCAGGCTAGCATGCACTGAAACTGTAAGGCCCTAATGAATAAAAGCAGCGTAACATGTTTTTTGTTAACCTCAGTTAAAAAAACAAAACAAAACAAACAAACAAAAAAACAATGGGTTCACTCCCAGATTTTGTCTTGGGTCAATGGCTAAGTAGTAATTCCAGTGATTTAGAGAATATGAGAAGAGGGATGGGTTTAGGAAGAAAAAATTGAATTTAGACATACTATCGTTGAGGTGTGTACAGGATAATCGGGTAACAGATGATTTCAAGCTCAGGGAAATAGAGTTCATCAGCATATAGGTAATGTGGAAATCCCAGGGACAAGTAAAATTGAGGGAGATTGTGCAGAGTGAGAAGAACGATAAGCTAAGGAGAGAACCTTCGAGACTACCAACAATCCAAGCATGTCAGGAGGAAGAGGTACCTATGTCAGAGAAAGAGAGGAAAAGGACAGTTGTGTGTGAAGAACAAGGATAGTGTAGAGCCACAGGCGCCAGTAGAGCAGAGAGATTCAGTAAGGAAGAAGTCAGCAGTTTTAACTGCGATCAATACGATAGAGGTTTAATGATGTACATCATTTGGTCTTTAGTGATCCTAGTAAGAATAGCTTGTAGTAGAATGGTCGATGTAAGACTGTAGCAGATTTAGGAGTGTGCCTACTTCTCTCTGCAAATGAGAGGGAGATGAGATGATGGGTAGGGGGACATTTAATTTCAAGCCAGGGTTTTTGGCATATTTATAGACCAAAGTGGGAGGAATCAGAATAATGAGTTGAATGTAATGGGAAGGGAAGGACCACAAAGTGGAGCAAGATCCCAGAAATGTCTGTACTAAATGGTGTAGGTGAAGGGAACGCTCAATCAGAAATAAGAATACCTCATCCTGTAAGACTGAAGGAAGGAGGATAAGGTTGATTATGGGTGAATTTAAGTTAGTAGAAGGTAGCAAGTGGGGATATGCAGAAGAGTGTGTTTTGTCGCCTTAGTACTCTTGATGATTCAGGAGGCAGATCCTCTGCTGAGACTGCATGGAGTCTAGAAAAGAATGATTAAAATTTGGAAAAATTGTGGAAATGGAAGAGGGAATTTTTTGAGTTCAGATAAAAGGATTGCTCGACCCTACTGATTTTGCCGATTGAGGATGTGTAGCAGTGTGACTACTTGATTTTTCCTCACAGTGCTCAGCTACTTGAAAGCGGAAACACAAAAGACTAAATTGTAGCAATTAGCATTGTTTGAGGTTTATGGGGCAGGTGAGGTCCGCAAGACAGGGGTGCAAAGAAGCCTTAGTTCTCTTTGAGCTCCTGATATATTTCCATTGTGAGTTGGAGGATGGGACACTGCACATGGTGATGACTTCAGAATCCAGGCTGCTGGAGGATCCATTTCATGATCTTCACAATCTCCACTGTCAGTATGGCAGGACAAAGGCTTTTGGCAGCTCCCATACTGCTTCTTAAAGCTTGCGCCCAGAAGTGTTACACACTAAAGCTGTTCACATTTATTGAACATATGAAATCACCTCTGATCACTCGTAATTTCAAAGTGGGAGGGAGGTACAATAAATGCTATCTTATGCTCAAAAGGACAGAGAATATTTGTGAACTGTTTGAATGACTTTTTACTTGGGCTTCTATGATAATGTACTTTACCATCCAGATTGGGTTTCTGTCTGCTTCCTGCAGTCTAGACTACTTTACCTATGATGTGTTCATGTAATCCAAATTCGGGCCTTAGCCAGTTATTCTTCAGTTGTTTCCCTGAGTGCTCTCTCTTGTCTTGAGGTGATTTCCAGATTCACGATCCAACTCTTGACCTCCTTGCTTTCTCTAGTTTCATACTGTTAAATTTATTAAATATTTCTACTTGCATGTATTGTTTTCACATCACTTGGAGAGATCCAAAATAATAGTCACAAACTAACCTCCACTTTTATTTCCCTGTTTTTGTTAATGGTTCTTTTGGAGATCCTGTCTCACAGCTTCAGAACCCTGTCGACATTCTTTCTTTCCCTTGAGTTCAAGGATCTGTTTTTACTTCATCATTCATGGCTGTAGATACAGTAAGTATTCAAAAAAATATTGGTTGTTGATCTTATTTTTATATTCTTTACTTCACCTTTTTTTCCCCTTTAAGTTTCAAAGAATAATACTAGAACCACTTTCTGATGAAATATATTTCCCCTGAACATATTTTTCACTAAGGTCAGAGTGGAATCTTCCTTCTCCTCTTCCGCTTCCTCATTAGTTCAAGTAAATTTTTGATGTAGAAAATAAAAAGGTCATAAATTGCAAGTGTACACCTGTGATATTATCACCCAGGTCAAGAAATAGGGTATGACCATTCCCCAGAAGATATCCCATGCTCCTGCCGAGATACTACAGCCTCTCCCTGCCCCCCCCCCCCCCCAAGGGTAAGCACTGTCTAGCACTAGAGACCTGCTTTGCCTACTTGTGAAATTTATATGGATGGGGTCATGTGCTAGGCACTTTATCTTTGGATTCTTTTGTTCAGTGTCTTGTTTGTAAAATTCATCCACAGAGTTGCATGCACCATTGCTCTATAATATTTTATTATTTAAATATATCCTATTTTATTTGTTCTTTAGTGTATGTTCATTTGTATTGTTTCCAGTTTTACATTATTAATTGAGTTGTTATGAACATTCTTGGGCACATATTTTGTTGAATCTCTGTATACATTCCCATCAGAAATTGGCGTTTCTGAGTCATTGGGAATTTACACGTTGAACTTTACTGCAAACAGTTTGTCAAAGAGATTATACTGATGTATACTCCCACTGGTACATGTAAGAGTATCAATTGACCCATGTCCTTGCCAACATCTGAAGTATCTATTACTTTAGTCATTTTGGTGGATGTTTTATAGTCACCTTGTGGTTTGCATTTAAATATCTCTGATAACAAGAGAATTTGAGCACTTCTTCATGTGTTATCAATATTTGGATAGCCTCTTTTGTAAAGTGACCATTGAAGTTTCATGCCTATCTTTTTACTGAGTTATCTGGCCTTATAGCTTTCTAGGAATCATTTACATGTTATAGATATGTGTTCTGTGCCAGGTATACCTCACATCATATACAAAACTCACTTCTAGAGGGATTATAGATCTATGGGAGGATAGACAAACAATAGAATATCTTTAAGGCAAGGAGTCTTTAAATAGGACACAAAAGGTGCTAATCATAAAAGAAATAATTGAGTAGTTGACTGCATTAGAATGGAGAACTTCTGTTCCAACAGTCTGTATTTATTTTCACCTATGTGACTTGACGTGCATCTTGCTCTTCCCCAGATGCTTCAGTTATTTGGCTTACATCTGTGAATAGATGCCCCAGTGAATCCAGATAACAGACAAACAGACATGCAATTATAAAGCTTTTATTTTATTTTTAGTTTTCTTTAGGCTCATGCTTGGAGAGGTTTCACTCTTAAGAAAATTAGGTGGTGAGGTAAGAAATAATCAACCTCCAGAGCCTCACTAAACTTCTAACTAAACCGTATTCTAATTTAAGTATAAAAATGACAATTTTGGAATGCTTTTTATCTTTCAGTGTACATATTTTGTTTAAAGAGTTTCAGTATTGGAGTTACACAGGCTCTGGAAGACAGGAATATGTTAGGTGCACATTAAATTTTCATGTTCGGTTGTTCTTGGTCACGGTTAAATTAGCAGATAAGTGCCACATAGTTTTTTTTGTTTCCTGTTTTGGGTTTTTTTTTTTTTTTTAAAGCATGCATATTGGTAGAATGAAACCCCCTTGCATCCCTGCTAAATTTCCTAAGTGGGACTCCATTTAATAACTTACAAAGAAGGGAGAAAGCTAAAGGTTGTCATAAGGCTTAGGGTCAATTTAACCTATCCAGATCACAGAGTTCTAGAATGCAATTAAAAAGCCCTGAAATAGGATTCAAGAGGATGTGTTTGAAGTCTTTGCTGAATCATTTAAAAACTAGGTGATTTTAGACTGGACTTAACATTTTTTTTGGTCTGAACTTCCTTTTCTTCTAATGAGATGATTCTACTCAGAGTCAGTCTCTGAATTTTAGGTATTTGATTATGGTGAGGGATAATGACATTTTAAAACTCAACAGTAAAGAGGAAAAAAGCGGTATTTGGGTAGCCTTTCCTCTCCACTGTAAGAGTTCGTAGTTTTAGTTCTGGGAGCACTTGCAAAAGGGAACGGGAAAGTAGGATCCTACTTTAATTCCTATTCGGGCTACTTTGTGAGAGTTGTATGTTTGTATTCTAGCTTCAGAGGCGAAAGACGGAGGCACTGACTAACTAGAGGAGCCTGAGAATGATGTGGAGAACAGCTCTGTTTAAAACAGTACCCTCAAGGGCGCCTGGGTGGCACAGCGGTTAAGCGTCTGCCTTCGGCTCAGGGCGTGATCCCCGTGTTCTGGGATCGAGCCCCACATCAGGCTCCTCCGCTGGGAGCCTGCTTCTTCCTCTCCCACTCCCCTGCTTGCGTTCCCTCTCTCGCTGGCTGTCTCTATCTGTCAAATAAATAAAATCTTTAAAAAAAAAAAAAAATACCCTCAATTCATGGCTGCCTCCGCCAGAAAAAGGAATCAGAGATAAGAGTGCCTTACAGACAGAATTAAAAAAAAAAAAATGGAAAAGGCTTTTTTGTTTTAACCTGGGAGAGAACATTACTAAACAACAAAAACAAAAAAAACCAAACAACAAAAAAACAAAAACCAAAAAACAAATGCAGGGATGCATACAAGAAACTGAAAGAAGAATGACAAATCTTTCAAGATTTTCACGTAGATTGAATAAAAAGTATTATCTGTATGGATGGATTAAAAGGAAGTGAAATGGAATAAATGATTACAAATGTGTAAGCATGAGGAACTGGCAAAGAAAAAAAATAGCCCAAAGGTGAATAAAAATAAGGAGTATAGTCTTAGGGACTGTGAATTAGAGATACAGCTTAAAGTGAGGTGGAGATGGAGAAAATTGGAAGGAGAGAAGCGAAGGGCAGTGGATTTATGAGTCACTCACCACAAACAGTGCAAATTCCGATCTTTAGGTGAGTAATGCTGGAAAACTAGTGGGGAAACTGGCATTGCTTATATGTTAATTTTCTTTAAAACTGTCAGGAGGAACTTTTCTTGTTCGGATCATTTCAAAAGCCCCAGGGCCACTGTATGAAGCGCAAGGAGAAGGAGACTTTTTATATAGTAGGAGTGAGGATTAGGAGTGGAGAAGAACATGGGGGAGGGGTGCTGTAAATAGTCTCATAGCACAGTCAAGCTCGGTGCCTGATTAATTATGGAGTACTTGATAAATAACGTCCTGAAGTCATGGAAATCAGGAGAAAAGGTACAGATAATTGAATGGAATTGAAGAACTGGCAGTGTGGAGAGCATCATTAACATATTTTTGCTGTTGTTGTTCTTCTTGGCATCTGCCCTTGTCACAATTGACTCTGGGCTTCAGCAGCTGCACGATGTTGGTGGAAGAAGGAGAAATGGGGAAAGAGAATAGCAAGTGAAGGTTGTCCTTTCGTAAAAGTCCAGGGGTACAACAGGGTTTATAACCAGTCCTTTCCTCTGTACGAGTCTGTACCTTTTTCTATTCTGCAAAATTAACTTTTTCTCAAGCATGTCACTGTTCATTTCCCATAGAAGTTAGCCTCGGTGTGTGACAATGGTTCTCAAGATGGGTCGTTGTGGATTGTGTTTAGAAACGTAATACAGGTAGTAACTCTCTGAAGTTATTGCTGGTGGTCATTTGCCTGGTATGCTGTATCAGACAGGTCAAGGTTCCGTTTTAGACAATGCGATAAAACATTACAGGTTCTGAATAGATAGCTCTTGGCTTGGCACTGTGCACATGCCTTTAAACATGTAGTTTTTGTTTTTTGGGGTTTTTTTTTTTTTAGTTTTAAAACATATTTGTTCTCCCTATAGATATCTGAGCTTTTTAGGAATTTTTGTGTTTTTTTTTTTTTAAATTAATACACTAGCAATAAAATTTTGGGAAAAAATTTGCAATACAGATACTTTCAGATTGGTCTAGGAGGAAATTTGATGAAACAGGCCAAGAAGTGATAGTAATTTCACGTCTCTCCCTGGAGGAGGAAAGTGGGTCTCAACACAGGGACTGTGTTGCGCTTGTGCATGGAGATTGAGCTGCCTTCTGAGACCAGAGTATGTTCCAGGTCACTGGGCTATTGCTTGACAGGCTCAGTTCTGCCTGTGGCCTGCAGCGGGGCCTGTGGAGATGAGAAGCAAAACAGAGGGCCCGGCTCTGACGAGCAGCAACTGCCTTTGCTGGCTTTTCGGAGCAGATAGTAAAATAACTTGGAGAGTATCACAAGAGAGAGAACTGTTCTATAGAAAATACCAACACTTGGGATACTGCCAAGCTTTATCTATCCCAAGTGGTTTAATACTCAGTTAATTTTTTCCTTTTTTCTTTTTGTTAAAGAAATAGAACTAGTCCAGATTGAATAAAAATTGACCTAAATGCTCATTGGAACACAAGCTTGCTCAGTCTATAGTAAGACTTAGTTTATTTATATAGAGACCACGATAAAACCTTCCTTATACAAGAGCCCCAGGACATGGATCTGCTTCTGGGCCGGACTCCAGAGAGTGCTCATAGGCAGATGGACAGAGACCGGAGCACAGGCAGCAGTGTTTCTCTATAGCTTAGCAGCCTTTTCCTGAAAATCTGTATGCTACTTTTGCTTCGCCTTACCCAGGAACTTTCCTTTTATTTATATTTGTTTCCCCATCTTAGTGGTAAGTTTATTCAAAAATTATTTTTTTTAAAGGTACTCGAATACTTCCTTTGGTGTTGAAAAGTAATGTTTCATGATGTTTTCCCAGGCGAATGACAGGGTTCTTCCAGAGTTTAGCTAGTGGACCGACCAGAGGCTCCGGAATGGTTTGTGTATGAAAACTAGTCAGTCTGCTCATATCAAACATTTACTAGGAACAGAGCACCATGTTGTGTTCCAAGATACCTAACCTGACTGGATCTTGACAAAATGAGTATGTAAAACTTCACAAATACCCAATAACCTAGAATATTTCAGATTAGCCATATTTTTAGTCCAGAAAATCCAGGCAGGGGTTTTAGGATTCACTTTCCATTCTTTAGCTAATGAAACAACTTGACTGTTTTTCTTTATTATTATTGTTTTTATCTGGGTCTGGAAGTCAGGCTTAGAGCAGCAATGACTATTCACATTTTTTTGGCTGCTGTTCATATTCTTTCATTAATCAGTTCCAGCATTTCACAGTTTACCAGGATGCACAGCTCAACAAAAGACTCAGAAATGAAACTTTTAGAGTAGTCTGACTCGTTCTTCATTGAGAACCACACTTGCTCCACTCATTTGTTCTGGAGTCTGCATGGAAATGTCTAAGACAATGCAAACCGAAGTCAACACCACCTTGAACCACTAGGGAAGAAGAGCATGAAAATACACCTCAAGACCTGGGCAAAATAAGTTATTTTTTTGTAGAACCACTTTTCAGGAGTTCTACATGACACCAAAATTAGCAAATTGGGATTTCAATAGATGACACAATGAAGTCATGGGAATCAGGGATGGGGGGAAGTTCTTGTTCTGTTTTTCCCCCAGATTTTGTTATTGCTATGAGATTTTAAACATTTTAAACATTTAAACATTTAAATTTTAAAACATAAAATTTTAAACATAATTTGAAACATTAAAATCTAAACAATGACATTTTCGAATATGTAGTTTTTCTAATAATAATAGCCTTTTTCTTTGTTGAAATTCTTATGTATATAAAGAAGTTTTCTCACAGGAAAACATTTATCCTCCAGTGATTTGTCAAATCATTATTGTTAGTAAAAAGCTTACATCTCAGTATGCTCCTCTTTCTTACACAAGCTGATCTCAACTCCTAGATTGTCATGCTTTTGTATAACTTGATATGGGAGAGACCACAACCAGACACTTGCTATAATTAAAATGTAACAGATACTGAAGGGAGTTGAATGATTTCTTCTCGCTTTCTATTTATTGTACATTACAGTGTCATTTTCATTTATAAACAATATCTTGTTGTGTATATTAGTTCAACTTGTGGTTACTTGTACGTTTTTGAACTTCTCTTTGACTTTAACAAACTCACTAAATAAAATTTTCTTTTAAACTCTTGTGTTTAATTCCCTCTTCTAGGGAAGAACATAGTTTAGTATTAGTAGTTCAGCAGATTTAATGAGCATACTTTGTAGTTTAAGAATGTAAATGAAATTGTTGCTGGAATTGACATCTCTGAGCCAGCCGCAACTCATGGATGTTTTATTAAAGTAAACATCCAGAAGAGAAGAAGAGACAGTCAGACATTTAGATATTTTGTCAACATGCTGTTAAGTGTCCAGATGTTACAGAAACATCTGGTATTTGACAACTTCCCTCAATCCCATGGTTGTTTATTGCTACATAGATATGTCCCTTAATTCGAAGACCCCAATAATCTCTTAGAACCGTGATTTTCATATAGCATACCAGAACTTACAGTAAGAAATATATTTTATATCATGACCCACTGTATTTGTAAATATTCACACCTACATCCACGTCCCTGCCACACATAAATGATAAATGAAACAAAAGCTTCACAAAGTAATACTAACCTTACTACATGTAATGGATTGTTATATTTTCTATTCCAATCCATTATTTAAGAAAAATAACTCTCTATATTAGTTCTACTGCCTATAGAATTAGTGGGTTACAACTCCTATTTCAAAAACTTTAATCACAAGGTACCTCTGACCTGGGCTGTCCCCCTTATAGGACAGTGTAGACATTACACAATGACATGTGACCTTCCAGTAATGTTCAGAAAATGAGTACATTTCAAATTTTATTCTTGACAGGTACACTATATGTGTTTATGGTGTATTTCTTCTGTAGGGTTCCCAGCAAGGAGAAAAAGTAAGGTTGGAGTTAGGGGACAATGTTTCTTGTGTTTGATTGCTTTTCAACAGTTGTAATTGCCAACCTTAGTAAAGATTCCCTGAAGAGAAAATTAGCTGTCAGTACTAGTAGGCATGATGCTGCCTCACTCAGGAGCTGGAAGCTACGTGTAGCAGCCATTTCCCACTGCCATCCTTTATTTAAGAAGGGTGTAGGAGCCTCAGTGTACCACATTTGGCTCTGCAGATGGGAAATGACTTACTGCCCTGTTGTCAGAAGGCTCTTAAATCTTCTCTTTTATGAATGCCCAGCACCTACAAATCACCTGCTTGCACTGAGCACATCACTTCCTTTATGTCTTAGTGATCTAAAGGTGAAAGTGTCAGAAGACATCTTGTTTACCTGGTAGCCCCCTTATCTAAAGTATTTAGAATGCTTCTTATTCAGCTCTTGACCATTCTTCTGACCACACTACTTTTCTAGACCTAAAGCAGATCTCTTTCTAGGGCCCCCATTACCTCCAGAGATTCAGAAATACTGGAATCTTTAAGCAAGATAATTCTTATCAATTCCAGAGAAATGAAAATCTCTGTCTTTAATGATATTTGTGGAAGAAGAAAAAACCTCAGGATGTCCTAATGTACAGCAATATACTTTTTTTTTTTTTTTGTCTGGAAAGTACTGGTTGTATCTCTCCTAAATCATTCCTGCTTAAATTTGAACATATTTTCTCATTTTTCTCTATGGAAATGCAAAACAACCGCTCCTCACTACTTTTGTAAAAACTCAAAATTAAAAGCCCCAGATATTTATGTATTTAACTGAAGGATGAATAACCCTAATCTCAAGTATTTTTCTCAAATATTTTCAAAAAGGGGGCGCCTGGGTGGCTCAATCATTAAACATCTGCCTTTGGCTCAGGTCATGATCCCAGGGTTCTGGGCTCAGCTCCACATTGGGCTCCCTGCTCAGCGGGAAGCCTGCTTCTCCCTCTCCCACTCCCCCTGCTGGTGTTTCCCTCTCTCGCTTTGTCTCTCTCTGTCCGATAAATAAAATCTTAAATTTTTTTTTCAAAACGTATTATTCTTAATCTCTGTTTTCCGAAATTATTTTGCTGTCCCCACCTTCTGTCCTTCATTGTGGAGGCCAGAAATCTAGTCGGTATACTAGTCTGGCTATGGAAGGCTATGAATGTCAGGGTTCGTAAACTTTAGCTTTCCAATCATGCATCCCAGCTTTTTCTAAATCAACCTTTTATATTGAGTATATCATACTATATGTCAAGTACATATTTCTCCAATGGATACATTTGAGTACATGGCTATCCGGCTAATGAATTTTGACTTCTGGATTTGTACATTTGTTTTTCTTCCCATTCTTTATTTTTCCTATGCAATATAGTTAGTCATTTTTATTTCTAGAGCTTCCTGTTTGTGCTTGGCTACTTCTCCAATATCTGTGGGTAACTGTGAATTCTAGTCTATTTTTCTATTGCTCCTAAGGTTTGTGTAATCCAAAGAATTAGAAATCTACTCTCTAATCCCATTATCCAAATAACCAGTGAAATAGTTTTATATCCACAACTGACTCATCTTGAACACCAATGATTAATTGTATCCAAGACCGTACCAACTGATGAATCCCTCATATATTCCTGTAGTCAACTGTAGCTATATGACACAACATACTAGTGGTTCTGTGATCCTAATACTTTTGAGTGTATGGAATTCCCATGGCAGGTGCTCATCTACCAAAATTCATTGAAATATGTCAGGAACTACAAAGACCTCTGGCCATATTGAAAATGCATTGACTGCCAGTTTGTTTTCAGATGGTCTACTGTAGTCAAAATTGAATTCAAACTGCTTCTTGTTCCTTTTATAGAGTATCACATTTGGTCAGATTTAGCTCATGTAAATGTTATTGTGAAATTATCTAACACACTCACGGTACTAACTGTACATACTAACTGAACTCTTGGATAGAAATGTTGGTTGGGAGGAATATTTGATTTTGTTCCATGATTATGTTGGAGTGCAGGTGATAGAGACATCTGGTAATGAAAGACAACTGAGAAGAAAATACTCTCCATGTTTGAGAATGTTATTCAGGACTTTCACCTGCTTCAAGATGAAATGTACAAGAGTAAATGAAGTGTTCTAGTCAGATACGGTGTTCTACTACAGAGGAAGTCAAATATAGTGTTATACTCTAGAGGACCACAAGAGATAGTTAATGGTCCCTGGGCTTGGATGAACAGTGGGGAGAGCAGCATTTGGAGAAAACGGTGCTTTTTGAGTTTCAAATGCTGGAGAAGTAGTGAACTCCAGAAATTACACAGTATAAATTTCCATACATGTGATGGAAAATTGCATTAATTACATCTCAAACATTTCTCCGAGTTTCTTAAGAGGAATTTTGGCTATTTATAGTTTTTATTGCTATATATTCTGTTTCAACATACATCTCACACATAGGTTTTTTTTTTTTCCTTCTCTAGGAATGATTCATTTTCAAACATGTTACTAGCAGGAATGCATAGATTCGCTGAAAGTTGAGAAGTAATGTAGGGATTCATTGAAATGGAACCAAATGGGGAACTATTTAGAGTTTTGTTCATCCTGTTAATCTAGTTCTTTTCATCACTCACTAGGTATCTATTGACTTCCTGTACTCCGTACAGCTGGTCATGGAGAGGATGGAAAAGAAATATAAAACACCCAACCTGCCTTTTATAAGTTCACAGATTATATAAGAATACAAATCCTATTCATATGAAACAGAGCATAATGATAAGAGGTGGCATATACTTTAGGCCAAAATTAGCAATCGAGAGCACAGTATGGACTTTTGTGGACTGGTGGAGATTAGATAATAAAGAAGGCCTAGAATTACCTGTCACAAACTATAAGCTTACCGTAGGCCAGATCTGGGGACAATTCTCTCGAGGGAGGGGAAATTTATGAAACTTCATTCATCTAGTTGACTCAGAATCATATCAGCCTGGCTGCTCTCCAGTTATGTCCTGTGCCCCAGTGTTCGGGCTTCAGCCCCTGTATTATACCTGGGACAAAACTATAGTCATCTACTGTGCTGCCAATTACTGAATCTTGTTCTCCTGTGCTTTTGTGCCTTTGATATCCAAGCAGGTAATGTATAATAGAATTGCCAGGCCAAGAACCGAATTATAGTTTATATTAAGTCAGCATTCTTTTGCAGACCTTGCCACCAACACTTGGGATATAACAATGCTATGAGGGTGATACGGGTAGTAGGTTAGCGGGTGGGTATGTTGAAAGGCTGAGGGCCTTCGTTTGGTATTGTTTATTTCTGAAATGTTTGGCTGTAGATCAAGTTCAGCCAAATAAGGCAGAATTATACCAATGGACTGGTAGAACAATGAGGGCTAAGAAACTGGAGGATGAGGATGAAAATTGCATTTTATAGGAAGGAAAAGTAGGAAGGATGGAAGGATAGAAACGGAGCCCCATCAGGCCGAGACCGTGATACGTTTTTTATTGTGCCCTGTGCAACACAGTATCTGGAACACAGCAGAGAGAAAACAAAATCTGCCGAGGGAGATGATCAGATTCAAGATTTTTGGAGTGGAGTAATTTCAAATGATGGTAAAAGATGAGGGATGGTGCCACTAGTGGTGCCAAGGTTGAAGAACTATCACATGAGAGCATCTCCTGGGCATGGAGGAATTTGATCCAGAGTATCTCCCAGAGACAAGAAGAGAAAGGAAGCCTCAAAGACAATAAGAGTAGAAAGTGGGCTTGAAGCCTGTTAGGGAGCAAAGAATAAGCAGATCTCTCATCCCAGCTCCTTGAGTTGGTGGAGATGGTAAGGTGCAGGGGAGGGACAGGTAACAAATTTAGAAAAGACTGGATGTTACATGGTAATTTTGGTCAAACCATATTTAGCAAGAGGAAGGAATGGTCTTAATAAAAAATGTGAAGGAATTTGTTCAAAACAGAATACAGATTCTAAAACGGTCACAGAGAGAGCTAGCCTTGGAAGGAGAGCCTAGGAAGAATCAGCTGGTCTAAACAGGGATGAGAATAAAAATGAAAAGTGAAAATAATAATAGGAATTAAGATCAATGGTTGTACAATGGGGATTGGAAATGAATTTTTAAAATCTTAAATATAATTATTTTGCTACAATTATTGGGTATTCAAGTAGAAATATCTATTGAGAAGATGAACGTATTTGAATGCAATTATTTAAAATATTTTGTAATGGGTTTTGATTATTTTTCTTTCAATTTTTAATATTTTGCAAGGGAAATGGGCACTGTTACAAAACATGAATAATCGTTCAGTACCAGAGAGGAGTTTGAGGTGGCTTAAGGCCATAAGGTAGCATTTAGTGAGCACTTACTCTGTGTCACATATGGTTGGGAGAGCTTTAAAGCCTTCAATTCATGTAATCCCCATAAAGGCCCTGGGAGGTAAATACCAGTATTATCCCAAAGTCATGGAGGACAAAAAAGGCAAATAGATTAGTTTACATTTAGAGAGAGAAATTCAGTATTGGAATGGGGATGGGACCCTAACCGAAGTTTTAAGCCACTACACTATTTTACTTCCCAGTATTAAAATGGTTTTTAATATTAAACCTTTCCAATAACTATTATCAGCATTTATCCATTATCATGGTACCCTCCTCCTGGCAGAGAGTATTTATTTTTCTGCATTTATCAAGAACATGTAGAAAGGGTTAAACAATAGGAGTAAACTCTGACAGAATAATAGGAGCCAATGTGCAAGCCTTACAAAGAGGGACAGGATGGCACGTCATAATTCAATGGGACAATAAAATGTGATGGATTTCCTAACCACCCAATCTTTCACTGACAGGCTGGTGCCATTCTTTCTGATGCAGCTCGATTATACTGGCCTGCAAGAAAGGGAATGACCGTAGTGTTAGAAGCTACTGTAATGCACTATTGATCACTCAGAGGTGACATGAACTGGGCTACAGATAATCCCTAAACTTTCACTAAAATTATCTGGTTTGGTTGTCCCTGCTATCTTTCATTCACCCAATATCTACAAAATCTCCTTGATTTTAAGGCCTGGGAAATGAGAGGTATGGACACTGAACAGGGAAGGTTTGAACTCTGTAGATTGTAAGCTGCCTGAGAACCATACCAGAAACTGCAGTCAGATCCTTTCTTCTAGAGACATGCCTAACCGATTCTCTGTAAGTGTTTGTTGGATTGCATTAAATTTAATTAATGGAGTCAATAAAATATTTTTTGTGATATGTGTAAAATTACAGACTCTTACTCGTATAAATTTAAAGTTGATTTTGATCTGTATTTATTGACCTGGAGTGATGTTCACAGTGTACTGTTAGGTAGAAGAAGGAATGTTCCAAAATATAATGGACATTAAGATTCCACTCGTGTTCTCCAAGTAGAAAACAACATGTGAGTAGCTCTTTTTAGTTGAGCAAGCATGCGGGCTTTGGCATCAGATCAGAATATTAGTTCTAGTGCTCCTCCTATGAGTTGTGTGACTATGAGTAAACTCCTTAATTTCCTGATTTGTAAAAAGGGGAAATGGAACCTACCACATAGTTATTGTGAACATTAAAAGAGATCATATAAAATTTTTAATATAATGTCTGGTTTATGATAAGCATGATCCTTATGACGAGATAAATGTGCAGCGAGGCTTGCCAAAATATTAAGTAGCTTCTTTGTCCTTTTTTCCTGTATTAGTACTTTAGGTGGGGATAATATTTTACAATTAGATAACAAAATACTTAAAAACATTTTTTTGAGGAATAAAATAACATAGAGTCTTTGTGCTGGAAGGGAATTTAGACAGTATTTGTCCCAAATTCCCTACAAGTACATCAACCCCAATGTACCTTGCTGAACAGATCGACATTCAATGTCTATAGAAACACCGCACACTACCAGCTAACTAGACTATACTTTCTTTGAGGGCAGACTGTATGTCTTCTTTTTTTTTTTTTTTAAAGACTTTATTTATTTATTCGACAGAGATAGAGACAGCCAGCGAGAGAGGGAACACAAGCAGGGGGAGTGGGAGAGGAAGAAGCAGGCTCATAGCGAGGAGCCTGATGTGGGGCTCGATCCCAGAACGCCAGGATCACGCCCTGAGCCGAAGGCAGACGCTTAACCGCTGTGCCACCCAGGCGCCCCAGACTGTATGTCTTCTATTTTTGAGTGCCCTGTGGGGTAATTATTGCATAAATAATATATCAGTGTGGTATGCTTAGAGAAATCGAGTCTGTCCTTTTCCTCCCAGGGTGTAGCCATCCTATCACGGGATGTTTTTAGATTCTTAATACAACTCTCATTCTCCCTTTACAGCTGAGAGGACTTCAGTAGCATGGCCTCGTGGGGACCAAGGGAAAACACCATCCCTTATCACTCTCCTGGGTCTTTTCACACGAAGAGCTCACGTAGAGAAGAGTTTAACTTCCCTTGGCATCATTAGCCTTAACAGCTGTCTCCCAAACAGCATCCTGAGTCCTTAAAAAGCAGATTAATAAGATCGCAGCACAAGGAGTACAGCAGTAAGGTGTCCACGAGGGAATATCCATTGGAGTTCCCTATTGTCAGCCCTCCGACAGGTTGCTCTCCACACTATATTTCATGTGGTAGTTCCCAGAATCATTGAGAGATCTTGGGGGTGGGAGGAGGGAAAAGAAATATGCGTGTTAGAATGCATATTCTGGGTGACCTTTTAGACCTAGGGACTTCCCCTGGGATTAATAGTCTGTTGAACTGCAACTCCCAACTTTTCCTGGTCTTCAGTTACCTGTGGCCCTTGCCATGCCCAGGCCTTTTTTAGGAGTAAACCTTTATCCAAGAAGGGTACTCTGTCTTTGGGTAGAACTATGTGGTGGGAGCATTGAGAAGGGGAGCAACAAAGTACTTGTGGAAAGAATAGAGTTAGTTAGAGATTACAGGTCATACAGCTCTCAATGAACTAGAAGCCATAGGACTTAAAAATACACATACAGTGTAAAAGATCCGATATACACCACTTCCACTCTGACAGGCATTAAAGAGATTGGGCTCATTTTTGCCCCTTCATAGGCTTTATATACTTGCCAGTGTGAAGGAATCCCTGATCTTATTCAGCATGTGTTCACACAAAGCTGCCCACATACTGTGAGAGAAAAAGAGCAGACTGTCTCAACTCAGGCAATACTCTATTCACTAACAACACACTCATTAACCCTCCTGTTCCTTCCTTCCTTCCTTTTGGTGACCTCCAGGATTCTTGGCTCTGCTTGCCTACTTGGCAACCTAAGGCAACCTAAGTTCCTTCCTTTAGTTGACCTCTCTTGGCTTGCCCAAAGAATACTGTTGCTCTGCTGGGACAGTAAGTTAATTTTTTTTTTTTCTTGAAGATTTACTTATGTGAGAGAGAGAGCATGGGGGTAGAGGGAGAAGGTGACTCTCTGCTGAGCAGGAAGCCCAGCGTGGGACTTGATCCCATGACTGCAGGATCATGACCTGAGTGGAAGGCAGATGCTTAACTGACTGAGCCACCCACATACCCCAAGAGACTGTAAGTTAAAAAATACCCATATTGAAGAATGTGTCAAAAGCCCACAAGATGCTAACAAAATACATTTCTAATCCTCTGCAAAATTCTCCCTATCAGAGAGATGAGAGATTTTTTGGATTCTGAGGAATGTTCGTTTGCTATGTTCATTCTGAGGTTCTCAGAAGACAAAGTAGACTTTACTGTGGCTTTCTTTGCATAGCTGGGGTGATACTATGACCCAGTAATAAACATCTGCTTGCGGCATGAATCCTTATGTATGACCAAAGACTGCCATTAGCGATTGAAAACTGTCAGAACCAGTGCTTGGTCCTCATCTGCTGCTTGCTAGATCTATACTTCAGATTCCTCATCTATAAAATGGGGCTAGGAATTCGATTTGTCTCTTAGTGAAGATTCACTGAGTAAGTGCTCAGTCGGGTTTAGCTACTTTTGCTCTTTTTCTTCTCCTATCACCTAGCTCTTTGTGTTCTTCAGCCACATCCTTCCCTCCTACCCCTCAGAATCCGATTCTGTTCTTCTACTTGTTTTTTTTTTCAACTAAGCCTGATGGTTTTACAGCCGCCCAGCCCTTTATCAATTCTTCAGAACTTAGTTTACCCCTTTCTTTCATTTCGTATTATTTGCTAATTATCAAAATCTTTTTCAATTAGGAGCTATACAAGTCTCTTCTTGTTAGCAAGTAAGCACTCTTCAAACACTTGTTTCTCTTTTTAAAAAGTGTAGAGTGCCCTCTCTAGTTCCCTTATGAAAATATATTTTTAATAACAATTAAAACATTTTTATATTCAATATATGAGAATCTATAACAAGTATGGTCTTAAGGCATTTTCACAAATGATACAGATATTTGCACTGTTGTGGATTATTCTTAAAATCTTACAAGGGACAGTTTTAGTATTAAATTTGTATGAAGCCCAAGATAAAATCAGTGTTGAAGATAATGTTAAAACATGATGAAACTCCTAAGGGTTAATGATTTAATATTGCTCTAGCTGGCAGTAATCTGTTTCTTACAAGAACATGAATGATCAAACGTAAATATATGGGACTGTATTAGAAGCATAACTGTAAAGAATCAAGTCTACCCTGTTTTTTTCCACACTCTCTTATTCTCTCTTTTGAGAAATTCCATATGGCATAACAGGCAAAAAAACAAAACTGAAGTGAAATATTTTGCATATTTTACTCTTCCAGGCTATCTTCATGGTATGAACTTAGGGAGGGCCAGCATTTGTGGATATATATATATATATTTTTTTTCTTTTTTTGAGAAGGAGAGAGAGAGCACGTGCGCGCATGAGAGAGTGAACACAAGGGGTGGGGGGAATGGCAGAGGGAGAGGGAAAGAATCTTAAGCAGACTCCATGCTGAGCACGGAGCCCAACTTGGGGCTGTATCTCATGACCCTGAGATCATGACCTGAGCTGAAATTAAGAGTCAGTCACTCAACTAACTGAGCCACCCAGGTGCCCCTTTGGACATTTTTTGCACATAGTAAACTAGATGGAAATATGTGAATTTATGTTGCTTATTCTTTTTTTTTTTTTTGGATTGCTTTTTTTTTATTGTGATAAAATATGCATTATGGGAAATATAACATTTTAACTATATTTAAATATATAATTCTGTGTCATAAAGTACATTCACATTGCTGTGCAACCATTACCACTGTCCATCGCCAAAACATTTTCATCAACCCAAACTGAAACTGTACTTATTAAACAATTACTCTCCATTTCCATCTTCCTCCACCTTATGAAATTGTGGAAGCCAGGTGGAGGTACATAAATGTAAGAGGAAAGGTAAATATAACAGTCATAATAGGTGATAAGGCTGGAAAGAAGAAAAAGGTGCCTTGAACTACAGAGAGCTGTGATGTTAGCTAATAGATCATGGAGTTTTTAGCAAGAAAGCTGACAAGTGGAAAGTTGGTGTCAACTATTGCAGTGGAAAATTGAGGCCCTTCATTCAATTTTCAAATTTAATTTCACAGACCCCATGCCCATTCATTTCAGGTGAGCTCTTGAAAAATAATCCTTAATGCCATTAGAAATATATAAAATAAATGCTCGTTTGGTCCTTTATTAAATAGACATGATGCCATTTGCCATGATAATTTTGTGATGAATAAGCAGGATTGCTAGTAATGAAGTATGAACTGACATTGATACTAAGGGACCTAAAACACAATTTCACATTTTCACATTTCAAAGCATATTCTAGTGGTCTCTGGGTTCATTTGCAGTTATTTCCTTGGATCTTGAATGTATAATTGGGATAGATATAATTAGCAACTGGCAGGAACTTCTGACTTGTACATGTTTGTCTATGGAGTAATGACCATTATAATCAAAGGGTTAGTTGAAGCCCTTGAAAATGTCTTCCCCTGTCCTGACCATGATGGTTAATGTGAAGGGCTTGGGGAAAGGATTAGTCCTCTAAACAGAGTAAACAGCCTCTGAGATGGGAATAAGATCAATATCTTTAAGAGACAGAAAGGAGGACATTGTGCCTGAAGGATAAGGAGAGAAGAAAGTATTAGAAAAAGATAAAGTTCTAAAAGTAAAAGAGTAGATGATGTAAGGGGCTCTTAGGCCCTAATAAATAATGTGTATTTTATTTTCAGTGTTATTTATTAGCAGAGGAAAGAAGTGCAAGCAAGGCACAGGCAGTTAATATGTGCAACAAGGTAGCAATACAGTCAAGAAATTTGTAGGGAGCTGGTAAAATGCAAAAACCCTGGATATTCATTGAATATGGTCATGAAGGTGGAGGATTCTAGGATGATTGTTGGATTTCTGGTTTGGACGACTATGCTTACATCATGGTAGTATTATCTGAAAAGGAAGAATAGGAGTAAGAACAAGTTTGAAGGGGAGAGAATAATAGCATGATTTGGACATGATATATTTGAAGGGAATGTACAAGTGATATATGTCTATGTTAGAGTATTTGACTGTAAATATGAATATGTAAATATTTAACTGTAAGTATTTGACTGAAAATAACAGTGATTTAAACAAAACAGAGGTTATGTCTTCTTTTTAAAAAGTTTGACAAGAAAGGAATAAAGAAAGGGGAGCAAACAGAAGGGAGAATGAAACATGAGAGACCATGGACTCCGGAAACAAACTGAGGGCCCCAGAGGGAGGAGGCGGGGAAACCCGGAACAGGCCGGCGATGGGCAGCAAGGAGGCACGCACCGCATGTGCACAAATCACACGCAAGTAATGAATCATGGAACCTCATCAAAAGCTAGGGATGCACTATATGGTGACCAACACAATACAATAAAAATATTATTAATAAAATAATAAAAAAGTTTTTATTTAAATCTCAGTTAATATACAATATAATGTTGACTTTCACGTGTCGACATAGTGATTCAACACTTCCATATAATACCTGGTACTCATCAGGACAAGTTCACTCCTTAATCACATCACCAGTTTAATCCCACTCACTCGCTTCTAGTAACCATCAGTTTGTTCTCTATGAAAAGAGTCTGTTTCTTCATTTGTCTCTCTCTCTCTCTTATATTTTCCTGTTGCTCATTTGTTTTGTTTCTTAATTTCCACATAAGAGTGAAATCATGTGGTATTTTTCTTTCTCTGATGATTTCACTTATGTATAATACTCTTTAGCTCCATCCATGTTATATCGCAAATGGCAAGATTTCATTATTTTTATGGCTGAAGTAATATTCCATTGTATTCCATATATATTCCATTCCGTTACATAATGTTCCATTCTACTCGACATATATATTCCATATGGATATATATTCCATTCCATATATATATATATCCATTCCATTTCATAATATTCCATTCCATATATATGGAATGTATATATAACCTATATCTTCCTTATCCATTCATCAGTTAATGGACACTTGGGCTGTTTCCATAATTCGGCTATTGTAGATATGCCGCTGTAAACATCAGGGGGCATGTATCCTTTGAATTACTATTTTTGTATTCTTTTGGGTAAATAGTCTCTATTTAGTAGTGCTTTTTATGTCTTCTTGTATTAATAAAGTTCAGAGGTAAGAATCACAGCTGATTTGTGTGGGAGTCTTAATTTATGAAGGTGATTGATGACAGGGAGAGGTCAATGCCATTGGAAGAAAAGTTTATTGTTACTTACAGTTCCACTAGAAGTGAGAGGCATGGAATGTTGTCAGGCCACGTGAAGCACCAGAGGTTGGTCAGGAGGCGGAAGAAGGAGTGAGGGAAAGCATAGGTCACAGCCTTTTTGGGAGTTTCTATGGAGAAGCCCAGGCAGGCTAGGTTAACAGTTTAGAATCAGCTAGTTTGAATAATTCTGGTGGGCTTTGGGACAAAGATGTCCTGCTTATCTGGTGCTGTTAGCGTGGTTTGATTTAGGACAGGAGAAAAATTGCTTGGTGTGTAGTTGGGGATGTGGGCTCTGCATTAATTGGTTTGCATATGAAATGCATATCAGCAAATTATTTATTATCTCTGGGAATTAGGCTTGGGAGGTGCAGTCTTCTCAGCCAACAAGTACCCCTCAAGATGTCAAAATATCATAAGATAATGTGATTAATACAAGGATTGGCAAGATGCTACATTATTATTATTAATTTTTTATTATGTTAAGTTGGCCAACATATAGTACATCATTAGTTTTTTTTTTTTTTTTTTTAAATGATTTTTTATTATATTATGTTAGTCACCATACAGCACATCCCCGGTTTCCGATGCAAGGCTCGATGATTCACTAGTTGTGCACAACACCCAGTGCACCATGCAACACGCGCCCCCCCCACCACCCATCACCGGTCCATCCCACCCCCCCACCCCCCCCCTCCGAAGTCCCCAGCCTGCCTCCCACAGTCCACAGTCTCCCATGTTTCACTCCCCCCCCGATCACCCCCCCTTTCTTCATCCCTCTCTTCCCCTACCGATCATCCTAGTTCTTATGTTCCATAGATGAGAGAAATCATATGATAGTTGTCTTTCTCTGCTTGACTTATACTTAGCATTATCTCCTCCAGTGCTGTCCATTGTTGTGGCAGCAAATGTTAAGAACTTCGTTCTTTCTGATAGCTGAGTAATATTCCATTGTATATATGGACCACAACTTCTTAATCCAGTCATCTGTTGAAGGGCATCTCGGCTCCTTCCACAATTTAGCTATTGTGGACATTGCTGCTATGAACATTGGGGTGCATATGGCCCTTCTCTTCACTACGTCTGTATCTTTGGGGTAAATACCCAGTAGTGTGGCTGGATCATAGGGTAGCTCAATTTTAACTTTTAAGGGACCTCCACTGTTTTCCAGAGTGGCTGACCAACTTGCATACCAATGTAGGAGGGATCCCCTTTCTCCACATCCTCCAACAATTGTTGTTTCTTGCCTTGTCTATTTTTGCCATTCTAACTGGTGTAAGGTGGTATCTCAGTGTGGTTTTGATTTGAATTTCCTTGATGGCTAATGATTTTGAACATTTTTGCATGTGTCTGTTAGCCATTTGTATGTCTTCATTGGAAAAGTGTCTGTTCATATCTTCTGCCCATTTTTTGATTTGTTTATTTGTTTCTCGTGTATTGAGTTTGAGAAGTTCTTTGTAGATCTTGGATCAGTCCTTTATCTGTAGTGTCATTTGCAAAATATATTCTCCCATTCCGTGGGCTGCCTCTTTAGTTTTCTGACTGTTTCCTTGGATGTGCAGAAACTTTTAATCTTGATGAAGTCCCATAAATTCATTTTATCTTTTGTTTCTCTTGCCTTTGGGGATGTGTCATGAAAAAGGTTGCTTTGGCCGATAATCGTGGAGGTTGTTGCCTATGTTCTCCTCTAGAATTTTGAGTGGATTCCTGTCTCACATCAGGTCTTTCATCCATTTGGAGTTTATTTTGTGTATGGTGTGAGATAGTGGGTCAAGTTTCATTCTCTTGCATATAGCTGTCCATTCCCAGCACCATTTATTGAAGAGACTGTCTTTTCCCACTGGATGTTTTTCCTGCTTTATCAAATATTAGTTGCCCAAGAGCCGAGGGTCCATTTCTGGGCTCTCTATTCTGTTCCATTGGTCTATGTGTCTGTTTTTGTGCCAGTACCATGCTGTCTTTGTGATCACAGCTTTGTAGTACAGCTCGAAATCCGACATTGTGATGCCCCCAGCTTTGTTTTCCTTTTCAACAGTTCCTGGAGATTCGGGGCCTTTTCTGTTTCCATACAAATTTAAGGACTGTTTGTTCCAGTTCTTTGAAAAATGTCCTTGGTATTTTGATCGGGATAGCATTGAAAGTGTAGATTGCTCTGGGTAGCATGGACATTTTAACTATGTTAATTCTTCCGATCCATGAGCATGGAATATCTTTCCATCCTTTTATGTCTTCCTCAATGTCTTTTAAGAGTGATTTATAGTTTCTAGAATATAGGTCCTTTACGTCTCTGGTTAAGTTAATTCCAAGGTAACGTATGGTTTTGGTGCTATTGTAAATGGGATGGATTCCCTAATTTCTCTTTCTTCGGTCTCGTTATTCGTGTATAGAAATGCAACTGATTTCTGAGCATTTATTTTGTATCCTGCCACGTTACTGAATTGCTCTATAACTTCTAGTAGTTTGGGGTGGCTTCTTTGGGTTTTCCATATAGAGTATCATGTCATCTGCAAGAGACATTTTGACTTCTTCTTTGCCAATTTGAATACCTTTGATCCCTTTTTGTCGTCTGATTGCTGTTGCAGACTTCTAGTACTATGTTGAATAATAGTGGCGAGAGTGGTCATCCTTGTCGAGTTCCTGATCTTAAGGGAAAGGCTTCCAGCTTTTCCCCATTGAAATAATATTTGCAGTAGGCTTTTCATAGATGGCTTTTATGAGTTAAATGTACCTTCTATTCCACACTCTGAAGGGTTTTAATCAGGAAAGGATGCTGTTTTTGTCAAATGCTTTTCGGCATCGATTGAGAGGATCATATGGTTCCTGAGTCTTTTCTTGTTGATATATGATGTATCACGCTGATTGATTTGCGAATATTGAACCACGCTTGCATCCCAGGTATGAATCCACTTGATCGTGATGGATAATCCTTTTTAATGAACTGTTGGATTCTATTAGCAAGTATCTTGTTGAAGTTTTGGCGTCCATATTCATTAGGAAATCGGTCTGTAATTCTCCTTTTGATGGGGTCTTTGCCTGGTTTGGGGATCAAGGTAATATTGGCCTCATAAAATGAGTTTGGTAACTTTCCTTCTGTTTCTATTTTTTGAAATAGCTTTAGGAGAATAGGTATTATTTCTTCTTTGAATGTTTGGTAGAATTCCCAGGAAAACCGTCTGGGCCTGGGTTTTGTTATTTGGAAGGTTGTTTATCACTGACTCAATTTCTTCATAATTAATTGGCCTGTTTAAGGAATCAATTTCTTCGGTTTCAATCTTGGTAGTTTTATAGGTTTCCAGGAAGGATTCCATCTCTTCAGTTGCTTAGTTTATTGGCATATAGCTGTTGATAAAAATTTCTAATAATCCTTCAATTTCAATGGTGCTCGTCGTGACCTCTCCTTTTTTGTTCATAATTTTAATAATCTGGGTCCTTTCTCTTTTCTTTTGGATAAGTCTTGCCAGGGTCTGTCAATTTTATTGATTCTCTCAAAGAACAACTTCTAGTCCTGTTGATCTGCTCTACTGTACTTCTGGTTTCTCTTGATTGATTTCAGCTCTAATTTTGGTCAACTGCTTCCTCGTGCGTGGATTAGGCCCTGTCCCTCTGTTGCTTGTTCAGCTTCTTGAGATAGAGAATATAAAAACTGCATTTTAGATTTTCTATGAAATCTTTTGAGTGGGACTTGGATGGCTATTATTTCCCCCTTAGGACTGCCTTTGCAGTATCCATAGGTTGTTTGGACTGTTGCTATTTTCTAATCTCATTGTCTCTCATAAATTGTTTAATTTGTTTTTTGATTTCCTGGTTTATCGGAGTCAGCATTTCCTGGGCGAGTATTGGTTCTTAAGTCTCCAAGTGTTTGAGTTTCTTCTAAATTTTCCTATATTTGGTTCCAATTTCAGAGCGTTGTGGTCTGAGAATATGCAGGGGATAATTTCAATCTTTTAGTATCGTTGGAGACCTGTTTTGTGTCCTTGAAACATAGATCTATTCTTGTGAAATGTTCCATGGGCATTAGAATAGAATGAGTATTCTTTGGTTCTGGATTGTAGTGTTCTATCTATATCCGAGGTCCACTTCGTCAAGTACTGGCATTCAAAGCCTTTGATTCTTGCTTAGTTTTTGCCAGGGTGTTCCCATCTATTTTCTGATAGGTTGATGTTGAGGTCCCTACTATTAATGTATTTCAAAATTTATATGTCTCTTTATTCTGGTTAAGAGTTGGCTTGTGTATCTGCTGTACTTCCCCTGTTGGGGGTATCATATATATTTATAATTGTCATATCCACTTGTTGAATACTTCCCTAAGAATAATATATTTGCCCTTCTGCATCACTAACCTATAGTCTGTAGTTTAAAATCCAAATTTATCTATATGAAAATTGCTACACAGCTTTCTTTATGAGGTCCATTTTAACGTGATAAGATGGTACTCCATCCCCTTACTCAGTCGAATGCAATCTTTGGAGGTTTGAAAGGAGTCTCTATGAGCAGCAATGGATGGGTCATTTCTTTTTATCCAATCTACTGCAACCCTGCATGGCGTTTATGTGGATAGTTCAAACGTTACATTAAGACTGAGTTACTGAAGATATGATTTTTAATGTTTGCCATGTTGCCAGTAAAGTCTTTGTTTGTAGTTGGCTGTGTTGCTTTCTGTTCCTGTATCACTCTTGGGGCCTTTTTCACTTTATAGAACCCCCGTAATATCTCCTGTAGGAGCTGGTGTTTGTAGTTAAGAAATTGAGTTAGTGACTGGCGATTCAGAAATGTCTTTATTTCTCATCAATTCATTGACATAACAGCCTTCCCTGAATAAAGGATCTTGGCTGCATAAGTTCTCTGAAAGAAAATGCTCCAACCCTTTACTCTCATTCCAGGTCTGTGTAGACAGGTATGACGAATTCTGAGTGCTTTTTGCTTGGTACGTGAGAAATTTCTTCTATGCCTGCCGCTTTCAATACTATCCTTGCATCTAATATTTGTGAATTCTGCACTTGACTGTGACTGGCCAGTGATTTGTCATGGTTGAGCTTGGGAGGGTCCTCTCTGCCTCTGACTTTGTTTGCATTTTCCCTTGCTAGATTGGGAAGTTTTCAGCTACAATTTGTTCAAATATCTCTTCTAGACCTCTGTTTTCTCCACCTCGGGGATGCCGATGATTCTAACATTGGATCGTTTCATTGAGTCATAATCTCCCGTAACCTACATTCGATGCAGTGATTTTTAAGACTATCTTCTATTTCATTTTCCTACTATGTAACCCATCCTCCAATTCCACTAACGCCCGTTCCTCTGCTTCTGCGACCTGGCCGTCAGAGCCTAGTTTTGCATTTGGCTCATAGAATTTTAAATTCTGTCAGATTACGCTCTACATTTTCTCCTTAGGATTCTATATTCTACAGTAACCTTTTCGTTATGGTGTAGTTTTTTCGAATTCTACTCATCATTTTGACTATCGGTTACTCTGATTACATTTCTGATAATTTAGTTACATCCATATCATTATTTCTGGGCAGAGGAGCCACAGAATCAGCTGTCTTTTCTTTAGTTGGGGGGCTTCTCCTTCTTGTCATTCCAATGATGAAAGAAGGAAGGGTTGGGTAGTTTTCCAAGCCCAAATTATTGAGCTGGGTCCCAGGCCGTGCCCCTTGTTTTATAGGGATCTTCTAGGGATGTGGGCTTCTTCTTTAAAGATTTTATTTATTTATTTATGTGGCAGCCAACCAGGAGAGGAGGGAACAGAAGCAGAGATTGGGAGAGGAAGAAGCAGGCTCCCAGTGGAGGAGCCCGATGAGGGACTCCTTTCCCGAACGCCCGGGATCACGCCTAAGCCGAAGGCAGGCGCTCAATGACTGCGCCACCCAGGCGCCCGGGTTGAGCTTCTTGATTTTTCAGCCTGCCTTCTGTGTTCTGGGGAGGGCCTGCCGCCCGATACTCAGGCAGCCATGTTTGGGTAGACAGCGTCCCCTGCGAGGGGATGATGGGCACTCCCTGAGCCGGTATTTCCAGGCTTTTGTTCTCTGGCGGCTTTTCCTGGCGGTTTGCTGTGCCTCTTGCTGAGAGTCAGGCAGCAGCGGCCAAATTTCAGCCTCTGTCACAGAACAGTTGCGGTCCGTTCTCTTACTAATGTTCTGGCCACTTTAACTCTGTTTCTGTTGGTGCAACTTTCAACCCTGCAGCGTCCGGCATGTGCGCCCCACACCCGGCGTCCCAGCCCTCACTTCCAGGGCCGGTGCGTGTCTGTCCTTTGTGTTTAATGCCGTAGCCAGCCGCCAGCCGCCCGCGCTCCCGGATCTCCCGGTCTCAGTCTGGATCATGATGACGCACCCAGGATTCCGGGGTTCACTTGAGTGCCTGTGGCGCGCGCCCAGCTCACGGTCTCAGTCTGCTGTTTTGCGGGTGCCGTCCGCGAGCCCGCCCGCTCTCCCGTGCAAGTGGCTACCGCTTCCCGGCGCCCGAACGCGGCGGCTCCCTCCCCCTTCCGTTTATCTTCCGATATCTGTGCACGGTTTCATGGCTCCCCGCTTCGTACCTCAATACTCAGCGCTGGAGATGTTCATTTGTAGAGATCCAGATGCGTCTTCCTGCGTCTCAGGCTGGTTCCGTGGTTGTTTAGGCTGGTCTGGTACCTATCCAGCTCGACTCGGAGGACCGGCTGAAAACGGTGTCTCCTACTCCTCCGCCATCTTAACTCCTCCTCCTATGTTACTTATTCTTATGCACATTAATCAGAATGAAAAGTTGGGTTTTTTTTTTTTTTTTGTTATATTAAAACTTGATGTAGCTGGTGAGTAGATGTTTCTTTATATTTATTATATTCTTAATATCTGTTGGAATGTTAATCATCTAAGCGGAAATGAAATTAACTGGTCAGGATCATGTTTGTCAAGCAATTATTGAGCATCCAGTGCATATCAAGCCCTTACTCAAATCCTGGAGACACAAAGATAAGAAAGACCTATCTACATCTTCCATGAGTTTTTAGTTTAGTGGAAGGCAGATAGCTAACAAATATTTGTCAAAACATTTTACGTGTCTTGATGGAATTGTATGGAGGACATGGTAGTGCTTTAAGGAAGAAGTTGTCAATCACATACAGAAGTATTGTTAAAGATGTGATTCTTCTATTTGTCAAAGCCAAGGTTGCCTAAAAAATTAGGAAAAGGGAAGTCATTATAGCAGAAAAAGTTTTAAAAGCCTGACACAGTTTGGGTAGGGAATATCAGGTTTAGTAGGTGGTTGCAAGAGGTAAGTCTACAAACAAGCAGCCTGAAACTACATTAAAGGCTCTGATTCTGAAGAATATGATCTGATGGTTGTATTTAAAGATCCAACTTAAGGAAGATGAGGGATAAATTAGAGATGTTATAGAAATAGTCTCATGATATAATCCAGGGGAAAAATGTAGAAGGTAGGAACTCGGCAGAGTTACTGATAGAAGTGTAGATTCAAGAGGTTTATAATGGTGAGAGAGAACTGGATCTTAACTGGAGATGGGGTGTAAGGAGGGTGCAAGGGGATGAGTTGGTGACACCATCAGCTTGTGGGATAACTTAGTGGATAGTATTACCAATAATTGAGAAAGGGAATATATAAGGGGTGGGGGAAGTGTCGAGGTAGATTTTAGTTGGCTATATAACAAGTAATCTCCAAATTTAGCAGCTTAAAATAACAAGCATGTATTATCTCACATTTTCTTTGAGTAAGGAATTTGGGCACAGCTTAGATGAGTGGTTATGGCCCAGATCTTTCAGGAGTTTACTGTCAAGAAGTTGCATAGGGTTGCAGCTATCTGAAGGTTTGACTGAGGGTTCTCTAAGCTGATTCACTCACATAGCTGTTGGCAGGAGGCTAGTTTCTTGTCACATGGGTATCTTCATTGATATCCTTGAGCATCCTCATGATGTGGTAGTTGGCTTCTTCCAGAGCAAGTGATCCAAGAGAATTGAGGAAGAAGTCATAACGTTTTTTATGATGAAGCCTTATAAGTCACACATATCATTTTTCCAGTATCACAGTGGTTACTTAGGTCAGCACAGTTTAGTGTGGGAGAGGACAGCAAAAGGGTATGAACACAAGGAGGCGTGGATCGTTAGGACCATCTTGGAGGCTGGCTGTACCATAAGGCATATTGAGTTTAAGTGTCAGGAAGTAGTTCATTGTGTAGTAAGCAGTCAGACATATGGGTCTGGAACACAAGAGAGTTCAGTGTAGAAAAAAAAAAAAAGCAAAAACATAAAATTCAGAAATATCTGCATTCAAAAGTTTGTCAGAGGAAAATGATATACCAAAAACCCTGAGAAGGAGAGATCATGGAATGAGGATATGGTAAAGAGAAGTAAATGGTAGCCCTAAAATTAAAAATGGTAAATTTCACATAGTACACAAAAAGACTAGGAAAAAATGCATTTGGTCTGCTCTAATGAGGTAATTATGACTTTTACCAGTGAATCTGGAGAGGAGCAAAAAACTTAATGTCATGGAATATGAAAATAAAGTGAAGAAGTGGAGACAGTAAGTAGTAATTACACTTTCAGGAATTTGGCTAAGACAGAAGGAGAAAGAGGGGCTGTGTCAGAGGAATCGGGGGAAGGGTCATGTATGTGATGGGAGGATTCTAGGATGTAGGGAGAGGAAGACTAAATATTTAGAAAGTAGAAAGGGTCACTGAAAGAGCAGGGTCCCAGAGGAGAAAGGGGTATTTTGATAGCAAGAATCCAGGTAGAAAGCTTACTCTAAGTTAGGATAAACTTTTCTTCTCAGGTGAGTTACTACAGAAATATGAAGTAGGTTATGGAAGTTATGAGGGGAAAGTTGAGGTGGTTCATACTGGAGAGAATCAATTTTCTCTGAAAAGTATGAGTTCTTGTGATGCTGTGATTTAGGGCAGAGGTAAAGTAAAGGACCTAAGAAAATCGGTAGTTTAGAACAGGCTTATAGAGAGTGGAAGTGGGTGGCCACACCAGGATGGCAAAGTATTCTATGGGTGCCACTGAGATTGAAGATCATAAATTTATGGTGACACTAATGGTACTTTTGAGCTTTAACATATGGAGTCCAAAAAACTAGGTAAAAGAGAAGCCATATGGTTTGGTGGTGAAAGAAACTGGGACTGGATTGTCTGATCTGAAATGCAGTTCTGTCACTTAAAGCTGCGTAATCGAAGGCAAATCAACATTTCTGAGGCTGTTTCCTCATCTGTAAATGGGGGTAATAATAGTCAATAAAAATTAGCCATTATTATGGGGGTTATTTTATTTGTCTTAAAAAGATTTACTTCCAAATATTTGTTTTTGTGGTGTAATAAACAGAATAGTTTAGCTTCAAGCATATTTAGAAACATGTTTGAAATATAATAAATGAATTCTTGGAAGATTCTTAACCTGATTTTATAGATCAAGGGATTTTGTGTAAATGCCGAAAGGAAATGCAGTGACTAATCGATAAGTCAACAACTAAACCCACTATGTGATACCAGATAGTATAGATAACCAATAAAAAAAAAATCCTCTCTGCTTCTTTATCTGTTCCTGCTTTTTTGCAATGCTTTGTCTAAAAAAAAAGTCCACATTCCCAAGTCATTATGACAAATTGCCCTGTACCTCCTCATTTTCCTAAGATGTGTTAAAATTATTTTTAAATTTTCTTTATGGAGAACCCTTGATTAATTCCAGGGGTTTCCACTTTTTAAACTAAGCATCAATATGTACATCAGTTTAACGCTCAGAAAAATTTCTTTTTGCAGTTGTCTTTCAATCCACCAGAAATTTCTGGAAAAGCTAAATGGTGCATAAGAGTTAGGTGAACTACAGCTAGCCTTTAGCATCTCATGTCAATGTTCTCCTTCGTGGTTATGGCCAGAAAGAGATTTGTGTACATTTATTTATTCTAAGGGGAAAGATTTTCTGAGTTGACATACTTTCATGAAACGTAGCATTTGGCACAGATGCAGTTTAGAACGTCCTAGAATGATTAGTACACTTCCAGAATGGTTGGTGATTGGTGTAGGAGATAATACAGCCCAGTGTTTGGAAGAACATGATCATATCTTCTGAGTGAAATAGATTATAGTACCGTACTTCATTTTGGACTGATCTGGACATTAGATTTTGCCTTGCTGATGAATTTCTTATCAACATCTCAAGCATAGAAAATGAGGATATTAACAACTTGATTTTGGGGAGTGATTTTGAACATCCACTAATCAAACCTTCTTTTGCAAAATAAATCAGAAATATTGAAAAGAATCATTAGCATGTGCATTTAGTTTTTATGTATGAAACAACTAGATTATGTGGATAATTTTGTATCAGGTGAAATTATATAGAGAACCTTAGATATCAGATAAACCTTAAAATTGAAAGGGTAACTTCAGTGTGGGAAAGGCGTTAAAAAGATCAAACAGGTAATTGTTGACTTAATCCAGGTTTATTATCATAGCATGTACATTTATGCCAAATAGCATGCAGACATCAATGTTTTTGTCAGTCATTTAAAAACAAAAACAAAAATTCAGTGCATGGCCCCCTACTGTTGCAGTGTGACTGCTAGCTTGTTACAGGCATGATCCCCAGGCTAAGTATATACAGGTGCACATCAGTTTTGGGTGAGCGCTGTGGATTCACCTGCTTTCCCGGCATGTGTTGTACTTGGTGAAGCACTGTGCTTCTAATGGCTCACCTTGATCTCTTGATTCTGTGGTTAATTAAGATGTATTTTGCAGCAACAGCCCACAGGTTCCAAGGCTCAGAGGATTAGTCGATAGTTGTTTTCTGGCTCTGCTGTTAGCAGGGCAAACTGTCTTAAAGACATAGTCTGTTTCCTATATTGTGCACATTTTCTTATATTTGAAGAGATTTGATGGACAGCCATAGCAGTCAGAGATGGAGACAGGCAGCTGTGATAAGGTAGAGACCGAAGGGGACTGACATTCTAATTCTAGATTACATCATTACACATGGAAAAAACTTGGACAGACTTAATCTGTTTGAGCCTGTGTCTTCATCTAAATGAAAAAAAATGGCATCTCTTGCTACCAATGACATAGCATTATTTTAAGCATCAGCTTCATTAGAGTAAGAGAAAGTACTTTGAATTCTGTGAGACATTATGCATGAGCCTGGGAATAGGCATATATTGAAAAAAATCAAGATGTTACTTTAAAATACAAAGAGGAAGATAATGAGGCACAGATTGGGAGGGGAAAGGCAGAACTGAGAAGTCAAAGGCTTTTTAGGGGAAACGATGCAGGGGAGAGAGAGAGGGAGACAAGCTGTGGTTTCACAGGAAAATGAGGGCCATGTGTGGGGGCACAGAAATAAAGAGGCAAGGTAGTGGAAGCATGAGGTGAAACAAGGGGAGAGTGTTTACTTTTTAACAGGTCAGATCCATTTGGACTATTGATATGCCTAAATTCCAGCTATTTCTGTGCCAAAGGACTACTGTTGTCTGTTGTTGATAATGCAGGTTCACAAGGATCCTGTTGATGGTGTGGCAAAACGAATAGTCCCTTACTTTTCCAGAAGCTCTTGCTGGCAGAATACAACAGACTCAAGGCCATTATCTAAATGGGCTGCACAGTTCTCATGGCCATAACGTCCTTGCAAGTAGCACAGGCTCAGCCAATGGTGTTATCACCACAAACCTTCAACAAATCTGGCAAATGGTACTTACTATTACCTTATTGGTCTAGTACTGGGTTTATATGTCCCTGGAAAGAGGCGCCTTTTTGGTTACCAGCAGCTGAGCTATTGTATGTAGATTAAAGAAAAAGGGCAATAGAGTTTGAATAATTTGGCAAGAAAATATTTGGTTACTCAAGAGCTGGCCTATGCAAAGAAATAGAAGTATTTTGTTTGTTTTCAAGGTGTAGGTATGAAGGAAAGAAAAGAATGAATCACTTATTTCATTGACCACCCGAGAATCTATTTCAGTGAGTTAAGGGAAATTCACACATAACTAGCTGTGTAGGTAGACCCAGATGTAGAAGAGGATGGATTTTCTATGTTGTTTGACTAATGTATGTCAGTCCCTAATAGTAGAGCTAAATCACTTAGTGAAACTGGCAAGAAACTGGATTCTACGTTTAGTTAACTGTTGGGTAGATTTGTCCACAGTTGCTTAAAATTACATAATGATTTTTTTAAAATGAATGCGGTCCGTATTTGGAAAGTGCAAGTTTTTTCTTCTGCTTTGAGCGCTCAAGTAAATGAATGAATCAGGTGACTTTATGAAGACTCTAATTTCTTCACTATGGTTTTACACTCGTGATGTATACAGAGGGAACATACGTTAATGATGACATTACGGGTCAACACGTCTATTGGGATTACCACATTTGCTGATATAATCTAAATTAATGCTTTAGAATCACATATGGAAAATACCAAATGTCTGTCAGCACAATGAATACTGAGTGGTTTATTCCTCCCTAAGGAGTTATTTATCCCTTCCCCCAAATTATTTTTCCAAAAGGACATTAAGTCTTTGTTGCCTGAGTCCCAACAGAATGCAATTCAGGGGGCGCCTGGGTGGCACAGCGGTTGGGCGTCTGCCTTCAGCTCGGGGCGTGATCCCGGCGATCCGGGATCGAGCCCCGCGTCGGGCTCTTCTGCTGTGAGCCTGCTTCTTCCTCGCCCACTCCCCCTGCTTGTGTTCCCTCTCTCGCTGGCTGTCTCTATCTCTGTTGAATAAATAAATAAAATCTTTAAAAAAAAAAAAAAGAGAATGCAATTCAGGGATAAATTCTAGATAGAGAAATAGAGAAAACTAATTTATAATATTGCACATTCCTTCTGAAGTATGGTAGATATTTAGAATTGGAGAACTTAACAGTCCATGTTTCAAAGATTTGTGAACAACGCAGATGCCTATTTCAGGGAATAACTTATACCATTGTCAAGTCTAGGATTTGAAGCACATGCTGGAGCTAGGTATGTGAAAACCAATCACCAGCCCGTCACCCAGAGACCCCACTTCAACATGAATCCATTTATTTCCATGGACTCTGAAATTCTCACTAAGGGTGACTTTACATTTTATGGGTAAAATGATATAATATCCATGAGTTTGGGAATTAGAGAAGGTCTTAGAGGTAACTTGTGAGACTATCAAGGGTGAATTTTTTTTAAGCATAATCACTTTATTATCCTTATCTCAACTTTTCCCTCTTCCCTGACTCCCAGAATTTTCTGCATAGGACTAAAGCTAGAGCACCAAATCATTGTCAAATATAAATTTATTTAGTAAGTAAGCAGACAAGCTGTAATTTAAATCCAAATCTGACTTTCCAACCCATAGATCCTATGACACCGTATGACTCAATTTTGTCACATCCAGTTTTGTGCGCCACACTTAGGAGTTCAGTCCTCTCCCCATCGCAAATTCTAAGACTCTGCTTACCCCTCTCTATTCACAGCCAGAGAGGCCTTAGTTAAAGAGTATTTAGCTACTTTGAGTATAGACTCTTTTCTTTCTCCCTGACAACACAGTGCTCTCTTGGGATGGGACTACCTGGTGGTAAAAGGGGCAGAAAGTCAGGGACTATGGGGTTCCCATCTACTTTTATTTCTCAAAGATTAGACAGTTTTCTAAACTTAAGCCTTGTGCTCTTGGGGAGTTCAATGTTGACTTTCTGGAGTATTCTGAATCTTGCTTTTGTGGAAGCAGAGCCCTGGGTCATTCTTAAAAACACACTTCCTAGAGAGAAGTTGTCTATCTCTGAAATCTCACAGGCATCTCTACACTTAGGCTGAGAAAGAAGCTGCTAATGGAGTTTAAAAGGTTACCTTCATTAACTAAAAATAAATTTAAAGTGAATGGCCTTCCTTCAAAGAAGGAACGTTCAGAATGGGCAATGTTAAAATGAAATGAAAGATAGTTTAGTCTTTGTGATGTTTCCCAGCATGTTTTCCCCACTTCTGTTCATAAATGTTGGCCATCTCAGAGTCCTCTCTGGAACCTGATTAGCCTTCAGGGCCTTGGTAATGTTTGAAGGTGAGCTCAGATCAATTTCCTGAATCTTTTCTGCCATGGTAAATCATTTATTGGGATGAATGTTTTACAAAGCCAGGCAAGAGAAAACTCATGAAAAATAAATATGGTAAAATACACTATGCTGTCCTGAAGCCATCTTCAAGACTTCATCACATTTAAACTGTCCCTGGCTGTTAGAACATTTCCCCTCATTTGGTCTCACTGTGGCCAGTTGAACTCAATTAATACATAGTGCCACTGAGGCCAAAGCATGCATTTTATTTCCTCATTTATCATTTGACTCACTCTGTTCTGTGGCCAGATTTCTTGATCTGATCCAGCAAGCAAAATGGAAGTCAGCCATCACGAAAGGGAGTGAGCCAGACAAGATGGATAGATCCAGGTTTACTTAGTCCTACTGATAACAAAATAAATAAGCAAAGAAATAAAAGCAAGGAAGGCAACTTACCTGGTAGCCATTAAACCTTATTTTTAAGAAGAATAAAGTATACATTATACAGATTCAAATTTGAAACTTCCTTAAAAATTATTTTCAATCAGTAGGCAAAATTACAAGAATTGGTTTTCTAGGGGCACCTAGATGGCTCAGTCGGTTAGGCATCTGACTCTTGGGGTCATGAGGTCAGGGTCCTGGGATCGAGCCCCATGTCATGCTCCTTGCTTAGTGAGGAATCTGGGATTTTCTCTCCCTTTCTCTCTCAGCCCCTTCCCCCTCTCTAAGATGAATAAATAAATCTTAAAAAGAATTTGTTTTCTAATATTGAAGCTATTTTGCAACTCAGTATTCTAGTTATATCCCCTGGGTTGATAAAGTGTCATAATAACCATTACAAACAGTGACAAATTAAAATACAACAATGATAGCAACAGTGATACCTTTTGTTTCAATTCTACCTACTTTTGCTCTTGCCTTTGTTAGAAACTCCCACGTTCTGGTGTCAGAAGATAAAATGAACAATGGAGAAAATAATACATGTGCCCCTATTATGTATCAGGTCCATTACATAATCTCTTTTAGTTTAATGCTCATGACTACCTGTCAGAATTGATAGAATTATTCCCATTTTACTGATAAAGAAACCAAGACTACACAATATGCTTGAGGTCATGCATTTAATAAAGAGGGAACCAGGCTTCAAATCAGGTCTGTCTGAAATCTGCAAACTAATTTGGATGAAGTTTTGTAGACATTCCAAGTCTAGACGGGGGGAGGGGGTGTCTGGAAATGTATCTAAAACAGAAGTATGTCTATCATGTTAGGAGGCAAACAGGCAGGATCAAAGACAATCAGAGCAACATTACAGAATGAAGGACTCTGATTCTCAGGATACCAAAGAAGGTAAATTAGGGGAAGAGTCTGCTAAATTTCTTTTGTGGATGAAACCCTCTCATGGTTGTATCATCTTGACTCATTCTTGATTAAATCTCTCCAGAGCTCTCCTTTGGGGAATATGCGTGGATTCTCTGATGATGTCTTTTATCAAGAAGAGGAACTCAGAATGTTTCTGATTGTCATTTTATTCCCAGAAGCATTTAGTAGATTGAATTAATAACTCTTTTCTATACCTCGCTCCTTCACTCCACCCAGTCCATCTGCTACCCTGCCATATATTAATCCAAGGAGAATTTGGCATCCATCAAATCGCTACTCGATTCAAGAATATCAAGGGCTCATCCATATTTTCCAGGCATTAGCTGTCCAGTCACATTTGCAACCCTTCCCCCAGCACATACACCCTTTGCTCTAGGCACATTCTCCTCGTTTTTGTGGGGCACATCCCCAGTTACCCACCTTTGCTGAAGTGCTTCCATTGTCTTGGAATTTCTTTCCAACTCTGAGTATTTGAGTCAAGTTGTTTAAAAAAATTTTTTAATATATAGAAATCATAGGGAAGTATAAAGAGTTATTAATGATTATCATAATGTATATCATTATGTATATCATATCATTATTATAATGTATATCATTAATGTATAATGATATACATAATCTCAAAACCTAGAAAACCACTACAAGCCTTTTTACATCTTTTTGTATATTTTCTTCAATTATACATATAAAGTCATATATAATATAAATGGTTTTGTGTCATCTTCTTAATGTGGTAGGCAGTTTTCTATATTATTGTTTTTAAGAACTTCATTGCTTGGATAATATCCCATCATACCTAATTTATCAAAGTATTACTTCGTTATTTGACAGTTTTACCTCTAATTTTCCCTGTCTTAACAATCTTGTGATAAATACACTTTTATACAAATATTTGTATCTTTGATTCTTTCCTTGGGATGGAATCTTAGGTGTAAAAATACTGTTTCTAATAGTGTGAATGTTTTTCAGTTTCGCATCAAGTGAGTGTAATAATGTTATCTAAACTCACCCTAATGCTAAGCATTATTTTTTTAATGTTTCTCAATTTGATAAACTTACTGTGATTTTAATTATATTTGATATTTAGTAGAGTTAAACTTTTAAAAAATATCAGTTACCTCATTTTTTCTTCAGTGATTTAATTTTATGGTCTCTGCCTATTATCTTGCTCTTAAAGAAGATCTAAAAAGAGTAAAGAGAAGATAAAAAATTACAAACGTTCTTCCTAAATTTTCTAATTTTTTTGAAATTAGAAAAAATTGGTAAGCCTAATTAAAGTCACAATTTTAATCAGCCAGTATTCTAACTGCTTTAAAAAAGAAAGAATGAATTTGTGCCATACATAGGGGTTGATTGCCCAGCTTTCTGTTTGTCAGAGAACTTGGATCTCTGAACCAGGAAGTAGGAAGTAAAGTTTTAAAAAGTAGGTGTTGTTCTTTTTTCTCTTTTTCCTTTCAGGTAGGAAGACTGGTGTCTTTTTGTTTTGTTTTGTTTTTAAGTAGGTTCCCTGCCCAGCAGGGAGCCCAGTGTGGGGCTAGAACTCACAACCCTGAGATCAAGACCTGAGCTGAGATCAAGAGCTGGATGCTTAACCCACTAAGCCTCCCAGCTGTCCCAGGAAGATTGGTTTTAATGCAGAACATGAGTAGGCTTCCATCTCTTTTTCTTCATCTTATTCCAGACCCTGGGGGAGAAATGTTTTTTTTTTTTTTTTTTCAATTTTAGGTGTTACTAAGAGTGTGGGTCTGTTATTTTTTATTGGAAATCCAACCGAGTGCTAGTTCTTCATTGAAATCGTTCCCGACGAAACTGGAACAGGAATTGTTTGTCTTCGTTTTAATGTTTGATTACATCCAATTCAGGTAGCTATTTGTGTGTTTTATTTTTAATACTGTTTTCCCCCTTTCATAAGAAATGAAATTACAAGTTCCTTAAGAGCTTGTAACTTAAAAGATTCTTGGGTATTGGTAGGTGACATGTTTATGCTTGAGAATGTGGAGTCTAAATTCCTTGGCTGTTGGAATTAGGATTGTTTTGACCTTTGAGAGCTGCAGTTTTCTCAACTATAACCCTTATGATAGGATAACATCATGGATATTCAAATCAGAACTCGAGTTTTCTTCAAATCTCTCTTTAATGTGAAGCCTTATTCTTGAAATCCTGATTCAAGTACTTGTCCAGTTTTGTGAATGAGAGACTTCTGTTTTGAGCTCTTTCTTCCTAGAAGGCATATTCTTTGGAACCATAGACCCAAGTTGTGAGCTAGCTTGTCATCAGATCTTGACTTCCAATGAAGAAATATATACATATTTTTTTATCTGTATGTCTAGGATAGAATGTGAATTTAATCATCTTAAGTAAAAACCATGGGGAAACTAGCAAAACTGTTGAAGAAAGCCAGTGACCTGATCAGATATGCACCCGGACATTGTATGTCCCTTCAAACAGTCCATACCTAATATTCACCCTCATGTGTATTTTTACCTTAAAGAGGTCTTGAATCAGTCTCCGATAGATCTAGCTCAGTGCTACCCATATTTTAAGAGCCACCTTGCAAAGCTAATGCATAAGCACCTAGCCATTGCACATCTTCTTCAGCCAACTGTTACGAGTGATGTTACAAGATACATTGCTAGAAATGAAGGCTTCTAGCTGCTTGGAGAAACTTGCTCTGATTTGAAACGGTGATACATTTTCCAAATTTTCCAATTTTCTTTCAGGAGATATTGCTTACCACATGATAAACAGATCCAACATGAAAGGGGCAGCCACTTAACCATGTTAATTTCAGGGACACTATCCCCTCCCCCCTCCCAAAGATTTCCTTCGTCTGGTGAGATTGGCTCAGTATCTTTTTTTAGTGCTTCCTTGTTGAGTTTCAGTATTTTACCCATTAATTAAAAAAACAAAAAACAAAAACACCACACGCACATTTGCCTGTAGTATGCTGTAGAACAGATCTTGGCGATATATAATTTTATTTTTCTAAGCTGATCTGGATATCTTGTGTGCAGCCAAGGCATGTTACTTATCTGAGCTTCTTGCTGTGCGCCTGCACTCTTCTATCTGTTGCCTTTTGTCTTTGGCGTCTTAGATTGCTGTACAGACCGATAACTGTAGTAGACCAGTACCTGTAAAAACAATGTGTTTAATGATCATGACACTAAAACATTTTGTGATCGATCTTACAATGAATTAGCTGCTCTGTATATCACTTTCATATTAGATATAAAGCTTACTCAGTTCCAAGATGGTTTCCTATTTTGTGTCAGTGTTTTCATAGAATTTCATAATTAGAAATTCTGAAGAGGTGGTATCTTTTCAGTCAATTACCACAGGATTTGCACAAAATTTACTGCTGCCCATGGCATGTTCTCAGAGTTGGCTGGTTCCAAGTAAGTTAATTTACAACTGATACTTGTGAGGTTTCACAAACACTGAGTTCCTTCTGCTTTCCTATAATTTAAATACTGAAAGAGTGTTGAGAGCATTGACTGGGGTATAGAAGTTGAAAACTTGATTGATGACACAAACTAATTATCTTCCTTTCCTCTTTCCTATTAATGAGATGTTTACAGCAAATTTCTAGAAGTTTGTCTCAGAAAGAAAGGAAAACAAAATCTATTAATGAGGGGTTTTATCAGTGTTTCTCTTATCAGTTGTTAGTAAATCATAGCAACTAAAAGCACAGGCTTGCTCATCAGATTTTTGAACGTGTGAATATGCACAGGGGTGCCTGAAGGACTCCGAGAATCACCTTTGACCACAATTTTTGGTTAGACTAATTAGCCGCATTGCTTTACATGGTAACATCATTAAAAAGATCTTATTTCTTGGCTTACCTTTGTCACGTTATGTGTAAACAGTGTGCACTGATATATATTACCTCAAATAAGACGGTCCTTTAAATTGTCCTGTGCCTGCTGAGTAGGCAATGCTGTTATTAACCTTTAATAATGACACCTTAGAATGCCAAGATAAGTTTTCGTAAGAATATATTTCTTCTTCAATGATACATTACCTCTAAGAATTTCCTATTCATCTCATAGGCTAGAGAAGAAGCCAAATGTTTGACGAATTCATACAGAATTCCATGATGATATTAAAATTTCCTAACATATATATATATGAAAGATATAAAAAACATGTTTTAATAACTTATTAACTCTTTAAAATATTTTTACTCCTCTGTATGCTCTTTAAATCCTCATAGTGATTAAAGGAGGATAGATGTTGGTATTCTCTTTATAAAGATGAGAATGCCAAGGCAGAGAGAGATTAATTTGTGTAGTAGTTCTTAACATTTCCTGGCTCATAGACTCCTAAGGATTTGATTATAGCTGTGGCCTTCTACCCTAGAAAATGCATATAGAAGAAATATATAAGTATTTTTTTGCATAGAACTTCAGGTTTACAACCTATCGCCTGGGTAACATAGGTATTAATATAGCCTGGACTAAAACCCAATTAACCTAGCTTTCAAATCTGTTCTTTTTCATGCTCCATGTTCTAACTATTAACTATAGCAAAGGCATGCCTTTCTTCTCTCTCTTACTGTTGTGTTGGGGTTTAGTATCTTCTTTTAAAACCTATTGCATATTTCTCCTCTCTATACAATATGCTACTGAGCTATATAAAACTGTAAATTAATTCTGCTCATTTCCTCTTCTACACAATTTCTACTGAGGTTTCTTTTAACCATGTTACGTTCCTAGTTCCCACGGGATGTGCAGACAGCATATGCTGATATTACGGTTTCAGGCTGTACAACTTGTGCTTCACGCAGCAAAGAACGGGGACTTAGTAAGCTATGCCTTATTTTTCTGTTCTGCTACCAAAAGACAATATATTAGGTTTCTAAATATTATTCTTATGATGACAGTGTTAATGTGTGGAACAGAGACCGTAAGAGCCATGGGAATTCACTTTGTGTTTCCCTCAATTGTTTTGGAGCTTTGGAAGAAGAGCAGGAAGCAGTCAGAGTAGAACGACTGTGGTGCCTAACACTCTCTAAAACAAAAACATTACCCAAAAACATGTCTGTCCTTTGCTACCTATTTGCTTGCTTTCTTGTTTCTACGCATTTTTTATTTTCTGTTGCAGGTAGTACTCTCAAACATAAAATAGCACCCTTTTCTGTTTTTTTTTTTTCTAAAATAAAGCTTCATTAAAAAATTAATCTAAGGCTTTTATTTTTTATAGTTTACTCTTTATCAATTTTATCACCAGATTTAAATGAAGGAGAGTCTATGAATTAGAAAAGCTGCAAACCCTTTTATGTTGAGTACATAAACACAATCGTTATAATTAATTTCAATACAGAGGTTGAGTTTTCTACCATTCCTCTTGGCAATTTTCGTTGAGAGATACGTAATGCCACAGATTTGAGTGTATGCTTGTTTTATGGGGTAGTTAATTCTCTGTTGTACTTTTTTTGAGGAAGGCTAGCAATATCATAGATCTCTACTACTCCCGGCTCATTGTCAAGACCCTGTTTCCTCACAGCTTAGGCCGGGTGAGCAGTTCCACAAACCGCCTGCCCAGCAGCAGGATTTGACCTCTGCCAAATCCATGGTCCTCATTGCATCCTCTTGGTGAGGGAGACGTGGTCTTCTTTACTTTGTTGCAGTTGACAGTTTTCTTGTCACACTTATTTATCATTGCTGCTTCCCATTGGCATCCTGAGGACTTATCAGTCAGTACAAGCAGTCTGAAATTGTGAATGGGCCCAGACAGGAGGAAACTGTGGAAGGGAAGTGAGGAGTGAGGGCACGAGGTGGGAGCTGCCCATTCGGAATCAGCAGTAAGATGAGAGGAATAGCCCAGAAATGGAGTCAATGACGGGTGCCTTAACCAGCCTTTTTTTTTTTTTTTTTTTTTTTTTTTCAGTACCTCTAGGTTGGAATTGAAGAGTTTAGGATTAGAGCCTGCTTTCTTTTTATTTTTATGATTATCTTTTCATTTTGGCTTTTTCCCCCATGTTTGTCATCCTGTCGTCTCTTTCTTTTGCTTAACCCATTTCCTCTTTGTCTTGGAATTTCCTTCTTTTTTTCCTACTTTTTGTCTATTGTACTTACATTGAAACAGATTACCCCTATTTTATAATTTCCTATGATCTATGAAACTCTTTCCTTGCTAATAATTTCTTTGGCCTTCAGAAGAATGCCCAGTGAAAGATAGCAACTGATCTTTCGTAGCTTTGAATAGTCTGGACAGCAAGCGTTAATGCTCTTAGTGAACATGTATTAAAGTCCTCATTAAAAAAAAAAAAAAAAAAACAAGGGAGAAGTCACTCAAAGTTACTCTATGTGTGTAGTAACTTATTTGCAATAATAACATAAAATCTGAGTTTAAAGTCGTAAATAGAAGCTTGTTTCTCTTACATATTAAGATTAGTTGTTGGTATCTGTTGTTTGTTAGCAGCTTGATAATATCAGAGTCAGTGTTTCTGCCATTCTCTTGGTCCCAAGATGGATGGATACCTCAGCTCTAAGCATGACGTTCAAATTTAGGATTGAAAGGGATAGAGAAGAGGAAGTGATGCCACCCATCTGTCCCTTTTATTAGGAAATCCGAAAGCCTTCCCAGAAGTCCTCAGCAGACTTCTGCTTGTACCTCACTGCTCATACCATTGTTTAGTTATGCATAGTATGCATATCACTCCCAGCTGCAAGGGATGATTAAAAAATGATTGTTCAGGTTTCCACTCTCTGAAGTTGGGGTGACGTGGGAGAAGGAGTTGGGGAACATTAGTGAGGTAACTGGTGAACAGTGTGTGCCACGTTTCTTTACTGGACAATAAGGACAAAATAATTGAAGATACATATTTTATACTGCTACTTTGTGTGTGTAAGTAACTCAGGGGAAGAATAGTGGTACTTTACTCATGCTCACGATTGTGCCCGTAGTAACATTTCCCTGGATATCATGTCTCCTCTAAAGTGTGCTTTGGAATTCTTTACTTCCCAGCTTCTGACTTTGTGTGACTATAAGTAAAAGCTTAAGGGTAGAGAAGAGCTAACAATGAATTTGAGGAGAGGTGAAGAAGATTCCCAGTCTTAGCTACCATAAATTATTCTAGAAATCTTGACTCATCTCTGATTTCCCTGGTCAACCTACCTAAAAATTTCTTTCGCATGAGTCTCATTGTCTTATTAGACTTTATCTTTCTACCACTGAAAGACTCTTTTTGTCTGTCTTACTGGTAGAGAGAGTGAGGGATGTGTTAATATGCACATGCTGTTTTTCCCATTCTCCTGTGTCTGAGAGCAGAAGTTCTGACATATTCAAGAATTCTGGTGAAACAATGACTCAGATAACTGGCATGAAAGACCCACTCATGTGATGCTTTAAACGGTTAATAGGAAATCTGCGTAGGTTTGAGGCAGTTCCATGGACCCCAAATTCACTTATTATTGTTGAGCTAGAGGACAGGACAGAGAGGGAATGTGTCTCCCTGAGAGTAACTGCTGGGTGTTGGGGAAGTATCTGAGGAGAGTTTCCTGAATCCTTACGCCCTCAGTTGCTTTAGTTTGTGCCTTTCTGATTCTGTAAGGAACAAATTGGTGAATTATAGGTCTCCAGTGAAGGGTAATCATTTGTTAGCTTAAGTAAGGTGCCTTGCCTTGATTGCAGTGTTCACTATCGAGCACATTCACTGCACCTCAGATCCAGCCATTGAAATGTAAATTATGTGAAATGTTTGTGAATTTATAAAAGTCAAATACACTACTGAAAGTCATGGGTTGTGAAGTGAAGGCAGTGGGTGTTAGTTTTAAATGAACACTTTATTAGACTTGGCAGTAGAGACAGGGACACAGCATTTTTGCATGCCTACTATGTACCAAGCAAAGTAATCCTTAAGGTAGTTCTTTTCCGTGTTCATTTTAGAAGATGAGACAATTAAAACTCAGGGGGCCAAGTAATTCACCTAAGTTTATACAAATGGAAGTATTCAATAGTTTTTCCATTTGTTTTTCATTATATTCCACAATTTAAATGTATTCAGGGTTTATTTTAGATATATTTGGGTTATATAATTTTATAATACGAAATATCATGAGACTTCTATATGTCTGTGACAGAAGTCCCCAGATATATTCCAGGGCAGTATTTTATTTCTTCCAGGACCTGCTGAGATACTCCCTTTTCTCCTAGAACAATTGTATACCTAACACTCTTTCCACCAAAGGCATCCCCCAGCCCATGATGACACTTAAGTGAAAAGCTATACAAGATTCCTCTTGACTTCACAACATACAGTCTATAAACACACTTACCTTTCACTGATTATGAATTAACTGATGCCGCAGCTTGCTGTCACAGCTGATGAGAACCTAAAATTAGTACTGCCAGGTGTGTTTCAGTAGGCACAGAGGGCAGGTACATTCTGGGAGCCCTTTCCATTTCCTGGCTATACCTTCTTGAGATTAGAAAATTGGCAGCCTATGGGTGGTACAGACAGGTCAAGTGAGTACCCACAGGCTAAAAAAAGTGGAGGCAGAGTAATCACCTGTGCATGTGTTGTACTCAATTGAAAGGTTTTGAGGGTGTCATGTTTCATCAGGCCAGTCTTTCTGGGAATCCATTGTCCTGCTTCGAGGGCTGACATTAGATCATTCTGGATGGTGTGCTAACATAGTGCCCTGGACCAACTGTGAGATCTTGAATGTAAAGGAAACACTCTTTGGCTTTGGAAGTTTCTCAAATGTGTGAAATCAGGAGATCCAGTTTTATACAGTATATCATATTCATAAGCTTAGTATAGGAGTCACAGGGTAGCAAGCCTTTCTTTGGTTTAGAGTTACCCTCATGTCCCAGTGAAGTGAAGGCATTACTCTTATTTACCTCATTGTCTCAGCCTTTTCATAGGGGATTAAGTGGATTTCTCAAGATCTGGAGAACAAGTGGAAGGAAATACTATTAAAAAAGAGATTGGATATGGTGCTTGTCTTCACTGACAATGATGTTCTTGCTTTGTTGGGGGAATGGAATTATTCTGGAATGCCTCCGTGTCTGTTTTTCCCTTCCTTGAAATGCCCAGGGAGACAAGTGAATGTGTATTTACCTAAATTACCTAAATTGTTATTATTTCATCAACACAGTTGTTCCCCTTGACATTTGTAGAGTACCTTTTAGTGGTTGTTATTAGATGTAATGCTTAGAACTCCCTAGTAAGTAAGAGATTTGTACACCCTCTTCACAGGTGAGATCTTTGAAGTACTGGGTGATTACATATGCATAGGTGGGATAATGAGGCACCTGTCTAATATCTATGTAAAACAATTTAAAGGATTGAGTTACTTTTCCCTTGAACATGCACTTATTGAATGTTTGAGATATGCCAGTGTTCAGGTGTTATGGATAAAAAGTAAGATACCCTGCCCTCAGGGACCTCAAAAATTAATAGCAAGAATAAAGTAAACAATTAAGAACAGCACAGTTCTCCATGTATTTTAATAAGTGTATAAGCCAGGTGATGACTCCTTGTAATGAATGTGCTTCAGGGTTAATCTGTGAACTCTGTAACATTCTATGCAAAAATTTTTATTTAAACTGTATTTCAAAGGAATATAATGGCACAAAACAAGTTAAGAATTATCGGCATAAGATATGGAGAGTCAGCGTGAGATCAGAAGACCCTATAGGCAGAGGCCCAGAAATTTAGAAACCTTGCCTTGTCCCGATTATTCCTCTTACATGAAATTACCATGAGAGCTCTACTTATAAAGGGCAAGATTAAACTATGAACCCTAATGTGTAATGCAAGGCTTTCTGTTAAAGCTTCCTGGACTCTTGGCTTAGGACCAAATGCAGGCCAGGACTGTTAAGGCCTAATCATACCACCAGCCATCCTAAGTCTTTTTAGATCAAATTATCCACCTCAGAAAAACAAAAACAAAATTAGTCATTCCTCCTCTCTTCCTGTGGGAGAAAAGATTGACCAGGGAGGTGGTGAGGGATAGCAGCTTCTTTAATTATTGATGTTATAGGTAGGAGAGGTGCTCAGGAAAGTTTTAAACAAACTGAGTTTTAATCCATAAATAAGTTTTCACACACACACACACACACACACACACACACACAAAGTGGCAAAGGTTGGTTTTGGAGCTGGTGGTAAAGGTTTCTCTACCCCCAAAATAATTGTTTTTCAAGTGATATCTAAAATATTAACCTCTATTTACCTTGATAATTACCTTGCAGTTTAAATGGGAGAACAAGATGAGATGGATAAAAGAGTTACTTTTCAAGTTGTTAGTCCTTCAGTTTGAATCTAGTTATTGGACTAGGAAACCAATCATCAAACTGGTTCTGAGATGACCTAGACAAGGTAGATTCAGGTTTTAGAGATGGGGCAAGCATCAGTGCTGGTGAGTCAGTGGATGACACTGAAAAATGGTTTGGAGGTCATCGATGAAATATTGAGTGCTTTAGATTGCAAACAAACAATAAACCCACTTCTGGCTAATTGAAGCAGAATCCACAGACACCCAGCCACAGCTAGGAATGAAGGGAGGCTGCAGCAGCAGGCCCAGCTGTCATGCCACAAGAAGTCTGCCTAGAATGCTGCCACTGATAACTCCTCACTGGAAAGCAAGCACATCTTCCCCTGTCCACAACCAGTACTGTGAGTTCTTGTTCTCTGAGGGTCCTGTGTCTTTGTGTCCCTAGCTTTAGATTCAAAGTCCTAGAAAAGAGCCTCTGGTTGGTGGAGTAACCTGGCTGCCAGAGGAGAAGAGGAGGGCATACTTCAACCTTTTTAGATTTTGTAGCATGAGGAAGAGTCCTGTCTTGACTAAAACGTGTGCATCAAGGCATATCCTTGAGAAGAGGAGAATTCAGGTACTGGTCAGTCAGGAAAATGCTAGTTGTCTAGTACAGTTGGAAAACATTTTGTTTTCCTAAAATCTCAACTGTGTTCCTCTCTTGTATGTTGACCAAACTCAGAAACAGCTGAGGAATTGAATAGTCATGGTGAGAATAGACTAGACCATTGAATCTCAAGGAACTTTTGAGATGCTTGAAATATGGGGACAAGGGGCAATGATAGCAACTGAAATTGTTGGATATGGTCACAGAATGGGTACGCCAAGTCGGCTGCTGTGATGGAGCCATGATCTTGGTAAATTCACTTCATTTAAGTTGGCCTCAATATCTTCACCAATGAAATGAAGGGGGGGGGGGATTTCTAACTGCCTTTGCAATATCTGCAAATAAGAAATCATTTATTTATTAAATACTTATTTTGTACCTTCTCTGTGCTAGTCCATATTCTAGGCATTTGGTAACAGTAGTAAACAAGTGTAAGAAAGTCTCTGCTTTCCTAGAGCTTGCATTAGACTGCATAGGCACTCAATTTAGGGTGGTGGTGGATGACCAGACAGGGGGAGTGAAAATCAATAATTCTAGTTTGGATATTCTGAATTTGAAATAATTAAGTAATCACGTAGAAATACCTGGATTTCAGGGGAAAGGAAAGGACTTAAAATAGAATTTTGAGCTTTAAAAGTATATTGTGTGGTATTTAAAGCCATAAAATGAATGAGGTCATCTAAGCTGTGAGCAGAAATTTAGAAGAGGCCTGAGGACCTTGAAGTGTTCTTATATTTAGAGAACTATATTATAAGAGGAACCATTGAAATAAATGAGACTAAATAAATAAATGAGAGAACGAGACTCTCATGGCATTGGAGGAAATATGGAAATTTAGGAAGAAAGTGATTCAAAAATTAGGGAGTGGCAAGCCTTGTCAAATGCTGATCTTTCCCTCTTCTATTGTCTTCGACAGGGTGCGCGCCCCTGGGGAGCTTGATAAGTGCTCCCTGTTAAGTGATAATGACCAGAACCCAGTTGAAGGGGATTGAGGAGAATCCAAGACGGGAATGTGGGAGGCACAATGTGTGCAAGACCCTTTTAGGAAGTATTGTTAAACCACTGGTGCTAGATGCTGTTGCCACCAGCTCAGATCTCTTTTATCATTTGTCATTGTATTATATGGTCAAAATTCCTATCTTAGAGAAAACAATGTATTAGTTGAACCTAAGTCATATGTCCTTGCTCTGAATGAGGGACAGGAAAAGCAAATTTCTAAAATGGGAGGTAGAGTCCTAGTTCCTAATAATATTCACATAATGGGGGATGCTCCAAATTAAAACAGGTTATTCAGATCTGCTTCTTAAAACGTTAACAGTTGTCTACTGTTCTATTATCTCTCTTGTATCCAGTATGATCTACCATTTCAGGTACAACTAACGTCATTGTGACCGTTTTATCTCACATATTGTTTTTTTCCCCCTCCTCTAGCCAATGTCTGTTATGTACCACAATTGTTAAATGAATTTTTATCTACAGCTCTGATAGTGCATATTTTCCAACAGGTGGTGATACATTCTCCTCTTGTCAGTAGAATAGAGTTCAAACTCCATAGTCTAGAATCTAAGGAAATTCATGATTAAGTCACAATCATTTCTTGCTAGTCTTATTTTCCAACATCTTTTTAAGCATTTCCTGATCCGACAAGACTGAATTACTGTTTAATGTACATTTTTGCTTTGCATAATGCTATTCATTGTCCTTCTTGAGATAATCTCCATATTCCTATCTACTATTCTGTTTAGCCTTCCAGAATTCTCCTCCAGGTGGAAATAATACATCATTTTTCATAATGTATGTAGAATGTTATCTAGCAATTTGTTAAATGGGGTGTATACGTTTATGAGAAGGGCAGAGGCATTGCTTTCTAAGTTGAATTTTAGTTTTTATATTATCCAGAAAACAAAGTATCCTGGCTTGAAAACTTTGTTCTATAGCTTTGTAGGAAACTGACGCTC
>NW_024426552.1:60880118-61017071 GCF_017311325.1 Ursus maritimus | reverse complement strand
AACATATCTGTGAATGTCTAGGTGGCTTACATTCCTTGGTCACTTCTGTATCTGAAATCCTCAAGACTGTCTTTTCTAAAGAACATGTAATCAAATATGAAACTTGGACCCTTCTCATTTTCCACAAGATCAGTCAGTTAATCGATCAAAATAAAAATGAACCAATTAACAATAGCAACAACCCACTGAACATGTGGTAGGTCACAAGGGGCATTCTGATTTCCCCAACACACAGTCTCAATTTAAGATTGCATGTTAGACATTACTGTGCTTAAATATTCTTTTGGCCCCTTCCTCCACAATTTAACAACTGCCATTCTGCTGCCTCCTAAGGAAGCCCCTTGCTCTCCGTATTTTAGTTTTCAAAGGCAGTTTAATGTTTACTTAGTTATCAAGGCTTTTAAAGCACCTATGATTTGAGGCTTATCCTCTATACAAAGTGACCTATCAAGGCACATTTTAAAAAATAGTTCTCTTCCCCAAAGTAACTAGTAAGGGTCAGCTTTTGAGATTTTCTTTTTCACTTTATTTATGTTTTGTAACACTCTTCTATCTCTTACTAGGCAGTAAATTCCTCAAGAACAGAGAGACAGATAATCTTATTTATGTGTTCCATGGGATCAATCCCAGTGCCTGTCACATAGCAGTCATTGCATATGTGTTGAATGAGTGAATGGTTGATATTGAGTGTTTCTTCCAGGTATAAAATTCTATATTTTCTGTATCTCCATATTATTCTAAACTCATAAAAATGCTTATGAATATGCCTATTATTCATAAGTACTGGCATTGAATGGCTGGTTGCATAAATATTGATTTAAAAGGAATGAATGATATATCTTCTTGTTGGATTGTCCCCTTCATGATTATATGATGTCTTTCTTTGTCTCCTTTACAGTCTTTGTTTTAAAGTCTAGTTTGTCTGATATAAGTATTCCTAGTCTGGCTTTCTTTTGACATCCATTTGTGATAAATGTTTCTCCACCGGCTTTCTTTTCTTTTCTTTTCTTTTCTTTTCTTTTCTTTTCTTTTCTTTTCTTTTTTTAAGATTTTATTTATTTGAAAGAGAGAGAGAGCAGAGGAGGAGCAGAGGTAGATAATCTCCAGCAGACTCCACACTGAGCACAGAACCTGATGTGTGGCTCGATCCCAGGACTCTGGGATCATGACCTAAGCCAAAAGCAGATGCTTAACTGACTGAGCCATCCAGGTGCCCCTCCACCCCCTCACTTTCAATCTGTAGGTGTCTTTAGGTCTAAAATGAGTCTCTTGTAGGCAGCATATGGGCGGGTCTTGTTTTTTATCCATTCTGACACCTTGTGTTTTTTGATTGGAACATTTAGTCCATTTACATTCAGAATAATACTGTTTTGTTGTTGTTTCTGATATTTTCTTTGTAATTTCTGGTCTCTTCTCTGCACTCAAAGAGTCCCCTTAATATGGGTTAGTGGGTTAGTGGTTATGAACTCCTTTAGTTTTTGTTTGTCTGGGAAACTCTTTATGTCTCCTTCTATTCTGAATGATAAGCTTGCTGGATACAGTGTCCTTGGCTGCAGAATTTTGCATTCAGCACTATAAAAATATGATGCTACTTCCTTCTGGCTTGCCAAGTTTCTGTTGAGAAATCTTCACTTAACCTCATGGGTTTTCCCTTGTAGGTTAAGGATTTCTTTTGTCTTGCTGCTTTTAAGGTTTTTTTCTTTATCACTATATTTTGCTAACTTAATTACAGTATGTCTTGCTGTTGGCCTGCTTTTGTTGATTTTGATTGGAATCCTCTGTGCCACATGGATCTGGATGTCTGTTTCCTTCCCCAGATTAGGAAAGTTTTCTGCTATTATTTCTTGAAATAAATTTTCTGCCCACTTTTATCTCTCTTCTTCTTTTGGGACTCCTGTAATACAAATGTTATTGCATTTGATGGAGTCACTGAGTTCCCTAAGTCTACTCTCCTGTTGCATAATTCTTCTTTCTTTCTTTTGTTCAGTTTCATTATTTTCCATTATTTTGTCTTCTAGGTCACTAATTCATTCTTCTGCTTCTTCCAGCCTGCTGTTCATTGCCTCAAGCCTGTTTCCAATCTTGTTTATTCTCTTCTTCATCTCAGATCGATTCTTTTTTAACACTTAACTCTGTGGTAAGGGTCTCCCTGGTAATTTCTTTCTTCAAGCCCAGTGAGCATCCTTATGATTGTTGCTTTGAATTCTCCATCAGGCATGTTACTTACATCTGTTTCACTTAGATCGCTGGCTGTGGCCTTATATTTTTTTATCTGGGATAAATTCCTCTGTCTTGGCATTTTGTCTAAGTCTCTCTCTTCTGTGTGTTAGAAAAGCCAGTTATGTCTCCTCCTAAAAGTAATGGCTTTATAAAGAAGAGGTCACATAGTGCCCAGGGCCTGGAGCTTTAGGGAGTGTCTCTAGTGTGTGCTGTGTGTACTTTGATGTTGTAAATATTTATGCACCCAACATGGGAGCACCCAAATACATAAAACAATTGATAACATAAAGGAACTAATTGATAATAACACAATAATAATAAGGGACTTTAACACCCTACTTACATCAACGGACAGATCATATAAACAGAAAATAAACGAGGAAACAATGATATTGAATGACACACTGGGTGGGATGAACTTAACAGATATATTCAGAACATCCTATCCTAAAACAGCAGAATACACATGCTTTTCAAGTGCACATGGAACATTTTCCAGAATAGATCACATAATAGGTCACAAATGCCTCAACAAATGCAAAAAGATTGAAATCATACCATGCATCTTTTCTGAACACAATGCTATGAAGCTAGATGTCAACCACAAGAAAAATGTGGAAAGACTACAAATACATGGGGGTAAAGAATAAATGTGTCAACCAGGAAATCAAAGAAGAAATAAAAACATGGAAACAAATGAAAATGAAAACACAATGGTCCAAAACCCTTGGGATGCAGGAAAAGCAGTCCTAAAAGTGAAGTATACAGCAATATGGGCCTGCCTCAAGAAGCAAGAAAAATACAACCTTACCTTACACTGAAAGGAGCTAGAAAAAGAACAAGTGAAGCCTAAAGCCAGAAGAAGGAAAGAAATAACAAAGATAAGAGCAGAAATAAATTATATAGAAACTAAAAAAAAAAAAAAACAAACAAAACCACAATGGATCAAGAGCTGGTTTTTTGAAAAAAATTAATGGAATTGATAAACCCTTAGCCAAACGTATCAAAAAAAAAAAAAAAAAAAGAGAGAGAGAGAGAGAGAGAAAGGACCCAAATAAATCACAAATGAGCAAGGAGAAATAACAACTAACACCAGAGAAACACAGTTATGAAGATATTATGAAAAACTATATGCCAACAAGTTGGACAACCTGGAAGAAATGGACAACTTCTTAGAAAACTGCAAATGACCAAAATTGAAAGAGGAAGAAATAGATAACTTGAATTGACTAATAACCAGTGAAGAAATTGAATCAATGATCAAAAAACTCCCAACTAACAAAAATCCAGAGCCAGATGGCTTCACAGGCATATTCTACCAAATATTTATTTTTTAAAATTTTTATTTATTTTCCACCAAACTTTTATAGAAGTTTTAATACCTGTTCTTCTGAAACTATTCCAAAAAATAGAAATTAAAGGAAGACTTCCAGAATCATTCTATGAGGCCAGCATTACCCTGATACCAACACCAGATAAAGACTACTAAAAAAGAGAACTACAGGCCAATATCCGTGATGAACATGGATGGAAAAATTCTCAATAAAATACTAGCAAACTGAATCCAACCATACATGAAAAGAATTATTTACTATGATCAAATAGGATTTATTCCTGGCTTGCAAGGTGGTTCAGTAGTCACAAATCAATCAACGTGATACACCATATTAATAAAAGAAAGAATAAGAGCCATATCATTCTTTCAATAGATGCAGAAAAAGCCCTTGACAAAGTACAACATCATTCATGATAAAAACCCTCAACAAAGTAGGGTTAGAGGGGACATACCTCAGCACAATAAAGACCATATATGACAAACCCACAGCTAATATCATCCTCAATGGGAAAAAACTGAAGTTTTTCCTCTACAGTCAGGAACAAGACAGGGATGCCCACTCTCATCATTGTTATTTAACATAGTACTAGAAGTCCTAGCCATAGCAGTCAGACAACAAAGAGAAAAGGCAACTGAGTGGGGAAGGAAGAAGTTGAACTTTCACTATTTGCAGATGACATAATACTCTATATAGAATACCTGAGGGGCGCCTGGGTGGCACAGCGGTTAAGCGTCTGCCTTCGGCTCAGGGCGTGATCCCGGCGATCTGGGATCGAGCCCCACATCAGGCTCTTCCGCTATGAGCCTGCTTCTTCCTCTCCCACTCCCCCTGCTTGTGTTCCCTCTCTCGCTGGCTGTCTCTATCTCTGTCAAATAAATAAAAATCTTTAAAAAAAAAAAAAAAGAAAAGAAAAAACCTGAAAGACTCTGCCAAGAAACTGCTAGAACTGATACACAAATTCAGTAAAGTCACAGGAAACAAAATCAAGGCACAGAAATCTATTGCATCTCTATACACCCATAATGAAGCAGAAAGAGAAATTAAGGGATTGATTCCATTTAAAATTGTACCAAAAACATTAAGATACCTAGGAATAATCCTAACCAAAGAGGTCAAAGACCTGTACTCTGCAAACTACAAAACACTGAAGAAAGAAATTAAAGATGGCACAAAGAAATGGAAAAACATTCTGTGCTCGTGGATTGGAAAAATGAATATTTTTTAAATGTCTATACTACCCAAAGCAATCTACACATTTAATACAATTCCTATCAAAATACCACCAGCATTTTTCACAGAGCTAGAACAAACAATCCTATTATTTGTATGGAACCACAAAAGACTCTGAATAGCCAAAACATCCTTGAAAAAGAAAAGCAAAGCTGGAGGCATCACAATTCTAGACTTCAAGTTATATTTCAAGGCTGTAGTGATCAAGACAGTATAGACACCCTGAACAATAGAACAGAGTAGAAAACTCAGAAATGAGCGCACAACTGTATGGCTAACTAATCTTTGATAAAGCAGGAAAGAATACCCAGTAGGAAAATGACAGTCTAGTCAACAAATGGCGTTGGGAAGACTGCACAGCAACATGCAAAAGAGTGAAACCGCACCACTTTCTTATACCACACGCAAAAGTAAATTCAAAGTGGATTAAAGACCTGAATGTGAGACAGGAAACCATCAAAATCCTAGAGGAGAACACAGGCGGCAGCCTCTTTGACATCAGCTGCAGCAACTTCCTTGTAGATATGTCTCCTGAGGCAAGGGGACCGAAAGCAAAAATAAACTATCGGTACTTCATAAAAATAAAAAGCTTCTGGACAGTGAGGGAAATAGCAAAACCTAGGGAATGGAGGAGGGTATTTGCAAATGACATATCTGATAAAGTGTTAGTATCCAACATATATAAAGAATTTACAAAATTCAACACCCAAAAAATGAATAATCAACTAAAAAATGGGCAGAAGAAATGAACAGACATTTTTCCAAATAAGACAAACAAATGAACAAAGGGAAAAAAACAGAGACAAACCTGGTGAAGGACCCGTAGCTGTGGAGAACAAACTGATAGTTGCCAAAGGGGAGGGGGGGGGGGATAAAGGAGTGCACTTGTCAGGAGTACCAGGTGTTGAATGGAACTGTATTGTACACCTGAAACTAATATTACAGTTAACAATATGTTAACTAATTGAAATTTAAATAAAAAGTTAAATAAAGGATGGAATGAAGACTCCTGATCCTAGTGGATAGGACATCAGGTTGTGTTGAAATCTGAGTCAGGAACATTGATGCTTTGCACTAATGTGGTGGCAGATTTTTGCACTAATTTATATTCTATTACTGTCACATTTAAGTGAAAGACCATCTGAAATAGGATTTAAAATAAATAGGTTTATAGTCCACTGGTTCTCCATAGCATTTATGCAGAGGTCGCTTTCGCTGACTTTGTTTACCTCCCGGGGCATATCAAGTCTCCCCCTAGGAGAGTATTGCTTCCTTCAGGCAAGCACTGCCTTGTCCTCCACAGCACTCAGATGTTCAATAGGTTCTTGTTAAAGTGAATTGATTGGAATTGGGAAGTTTCTCTGAACCTCTTGGTACTGACTCTCATCTTTCTTTCATTCTAGAAATGGCTACATCTTTTATGTTCTCCAGAGACCAAAACATATACCCAGTGTTTCAAAACAATGACTTGTTTTTCCACCTTCAGTATTGAAAAAAATAGAAACAAAACTAAATGAAAATGAACTAAATCTATAAAGACGAAATAGCGAAATATCCCTTTTTAGATGAATCAACAAAAACAGTACTCTAAAGACCAAAGTATTTAATCAAATAAATAAATCAATGCTAAGTTAAATTGAGAGCCATCGAAGGGAAACAGGTTTTCAGATCTTTAGCAAGTATGAAAAATTGAGCCATATGTCAAAAATAGGAATGTTTTGTCTTTGTGTAACAGAACAATGTTCTCAAAATGTGGATGTCACGAGGAAGAGTCCAGGGAGAGAGAGCTATTAGGCATGAAACAGGGGTGCTATTATCTAGGGCACTGCCTGTGATGGAACAGCATATACTTAAAAGTGAATATGAATGTATTGTTTTGAAATGTGCTAAGATCCACAATGATAGAAGCCCAAGTGATTTCTAAAATAGAATGTAGTTTGCTTATTTGAATAGATAACTCTCCAAAGAAATAAATGTGCTTAGTAGCATTAGGATCCCTGGTATAAAGAAAAAAAAAAAACCTCATGTAATTTGTTGTCAACCAGCTGGATTTGAATCCCGTACTACATACTACCTGAGTAACACAAGGCTAGTGGGCCATGCTATTCTGAAATGTAACTTCCTCATTTATGAAATAAGGAGAACGATGCTTTCTTCAAACATTTGTTGTATTATATGACATAAAATGAAGATGATCTAGGACGGGAGTAAACGTTTTCTGTGAAGGGCCAGATAGTAACTATTTTAGGCTTTGTGGACCGGGTAGATTCTGTTGCATCCGCCCAACTCTGCCATTGGAGTGCAGAAGCAGTCGTAGGGAATATGTGAACAAGATGCGGTTGTCGTGTTTCAATAAAACCTTATGTACAGAATCGGTTGATCACCCAGGTTTGTCCTGTGGGCCGTAGTTAGCCAAGCCACAGTCTCAGGCAATGGCTGTTGTGTTGGCAATGCTCATACATAAACTCAATATAAAATAATCTCCCAGCACACTTCCTGCCACCTAGAAAATCTTGAATAAATGCATTGGGTCAATCAATCAACAAATTAGGGAATGAATGTAGCCTAGTAAAGATCATTACTGTCCCCAACCCCATCACTTAATATTTTACTACCTCACGTGTCATTTTTTGCTTTCCTGTGAGATCATTTGACAGCTCCTACTGATATCCCAGATATAAAAAAAGTAACAGTACTGCAGTCAAAATTTTTCTTAAAATGATTTTCTTAAAACATTTAAAAAACAATTGGCTGAAGATAAGATGTTTGGAAAGCTTGGTGCTTAAAATTGGAGGAAATCCCCTATAGCATTCTTTCCTAAACAGTGTTCCATGGATAACTGTATACTAGGAAATATTAGTAGGTTTCTATAGTAAAATATTTTTGAGAAATGCTGTGTTAAACAAAATTAAACAGTTTTCTTTATTACAGAATTCTCAAAGGCTTTGATGTCAAAGAGGGTGGAGGAATACATTCGGCACAGTTTCCCAGACATTTAATTTTTTTTCCCACATACCTATTACCATTTTCCAGTATATAGTGTTTGGAGAATACTATTTGGGAAATATTACTCTGTAACATAAATCAAGGCTTCATACATTTGAAATAAATGGTGCGAGTGGACTGCACGTATAAGGAACTGAGCAAGCCAATGGGGGAAATGCTAACAGTTAACTGTTAAAACTCCTTCATTTTTCACTCCATTATTTCTTCAGTCATCATTCAGTGTTTATTCTGTTCAAGGTAGAACCATATTCCTATTCCTACTCAAAACTCAGAGTTAGCTTTATGAATAGAAAGTTTAGATACTCTAAAATAAATGGCTAAAATCTCAAGCTCTTTGTTTCACATCTATAAAAATCTTTCTGAATTTCATGGGAAGATAAACTTTTATTTCCAAAAAAGAACTTGAAAGTTCTATAAAGATAAAAGAAGAGCTCCAGTGAGTGAACTGGAGTAATATTTGGCAATAATCTTCCGGAGAGCTCATCTGGATTAGAAAGAACAGTGATAACAGATCTCTTATAGTTTAGGTCCATAGAAGCTTGAAATAGGATTGAAGCAGCCTAGTTGAAACTAATACTCTTGCATTAGAATCATTTACAGAATTTGATAATTAATTTAAGCAGAAACGAAGATGATGAATCATTTCCAGGTAACCTTCTGTATATTTCAGGGCACTATGCTTTTTTGACTGGTCTCAGAGAAGCACCAGAAAACATGAAGGAACTATTTCAACAAAACAATTGTTATACCGTCAACATCGCCAATCACCAGTATTTCTATCATAGGGCTTTCTTGTGATGTTGGTGCCAGAAAGGAACACAAATTGTTTTATAAGTGTGGTAAGGCAAAAAGATAACTACCTTCTTTCTTCTCCTCACCCTCAACACATGCACGCACACACACGTTAACTTTCCAGCATTTCTTACAAGGATTTTACCTACAACAATTTTTTTCCTTCTTGTTTAAGATCATCTTGAAACAATATCTTCTATAGGGCCAGTGGGGCAAAAATTGGTTCTATAAAGTCATCTTATAAATCACGTTTTTAGTGATTTGATTATATTATTACATGTTATGTGTATTTAGTAATATGTGCTTCTAAAGTACTTAGTGCTAAGTGTACATAAGGCATTCAGTTAATGTCTACTTTTCTTTTTAAAAATTTATTTTGAAAGAGAGCACGCATGCACAAGTGGAAGGGGCAGAGAGAGGAGAGAGAATCTTGAGCCAACTCAGTGCAGAGCCTGTTGCAGGGCTTGATCTCAAGACCCTGAGATCACGACCTGAGCCCAAACCAAGAGTTGGATGCTTAACCCACTGCACCACTCAGGAGCCCCTCAATTACTGTCTACTTTTCATTGGAAACTGGAACTGGTGGCTAAGATGACCCAACCACAACTAAACAGTGTTGAGCCATTCTTGGCAAATGTGAATTACAGAAAATACAGAATAAAAAGGATATACTTGAAGTACTTATGGATGATCTGAGTTAATTAGGTGGTTAGAAGCCAGGCACAATAAATATATGTAATTGCCTAATGTTGCATAATATAATTTCTCAGAGAGTTGGAGAAACATATAGACCTCTCTTAATTTCAAATCTTTGTGAGAAAACTCTAAATTCCCTTAGGAATACACTTGACTGGGGCTGGATGGAGAGTGAGATTTGACATTCATTTGAGATTGTGGGTTCTGCATCCTGGCCTTTGTAGTGTGTGGGGAGGACCTTCCTATTCAGTTCGGTGGGTATCTTGTAATTTAATGCAGGCAAGAGAGGGGTTGTATCTGAGAGAACAGTTGGCCAAATCCAGAGAGAGGCTATTTTTGCTCTTTTTGAATTTGGTAAACAATTGGTGCTATTCTAGAATTTATCATTATCAATATTAGTATCAGATGTTAAATGAAAATGTCCAAGTTAGATTGTATACATCTCATTTTTTCAGCCCATAGACCTTGAAAACTGGATAGCTGTTGTGGACACATTCTTTCTTTATAGAGTATGAAAAAAAGGAAAGGACAAAACATTGAGAAATATCTATGAAAGAAGCTAAAATGAATTGATGGAATTAATGACAGAAATACAAAATAAATTGTGAAGAAGAATGGTAACTTAATCTTAATAAACCCAGCAGAGCCGGTATAATTAAATAGCAACTATGGTATCATTTAATTATTTTTCCCAAACGGCACCATTGTTGTATATGACCAAGAAATAACTTTTCTGTGTTTATTTGGCAAAGCAGCAAAAAATGAATTGAAACTAACATTATCAATTGCAAAAATGGCATTACAGTGGATTGGAAGTAATTTGAAATTACACCTAATAGAACAAAGCACACTCCAAATTAATGTATAGTGCTACCAGGAAATAAATGAATTCTTTACTCTTAAAGTCTTTTGTTTTAAGGAGAACCTTTAGCAATGAAAGCCGAATAATTGTCCTTAAGACCATGAAATGAATCAAAGCAGCCATAAATGGCATTTGTGATTACAAGAAAAAGATTTTCTTCTCTTTGAGTCTCTCTCTTTTTATGCAGTGCAGGCAGAGTCCAGTTGTATGACATAGAGCCTCTTAGGTTGTTTTTTTGCCATAACTTTGATATAACTATTCTCCTTTGTCTGGTTTCATCTTTTACGCTGCACTTTTTTTCTTCACACAGACTTTCTCAGGCTGCTCCTTGCATGCCTGCTTCCCACTGTTTGTAAGTGTGTGTATGCTGTGACTTGTAAACAAGGAACTGCTATTAGCCAATTCATTAATTAGGGTCCTGTCTGAGGTTCTCCTGTGAAAGATAATAATTTGTTAGCTTAACTAAGATCTTCTTCCTTCCTGAGAAATGTCATTCTGAGAAAATATTGATTGAGGGTGGACCCCTGCTAGGTAATAAATGTACAATTTATATACTTCAGGATACTCAACTGCATTATCTCCTTTTTGATAGCCAGTAATGACTGTAATAAACTAAAAGCACCTCATTTTAAATAAACAGATATTTTTAGTTGACAAGAGGCATAATTCACAAATATGCTAATAATTATTTCTGAGGTAGGAGATTTTAGCCCTAATTGGAATAGACACCTGTAAAGACACTTTATACTCCATATTATTTAACCATTCCAAACCAAAGTATCTTTGTCCATGTTGTTTCCTAAATAAGAAATACTATTCTTTCCACTTACTCATTTTGAAATAAAAATTGAAAATGATCATAAGTTCAATCTTTTCATGGTCTGTCTAAAAGTTCTAATAAATATATATCTTGACTTCTTGGCCATCTTTAGTCAAGACTTGTACGTAAAATATCTATTTGTTTCATCTGGCCATATTTGATTTTAAAGCTGTTGCTTCTGGATGGATGGCTAATCATGGCTTAGTATTTGGGACCCTAGGGTAGGACTGTTAGGTGATCTTCCAGGATACTTAAAATGTTCCTTGGTGCTATACTCCTTTTGAATATGCTGTGTTCTCGATTTCTAAGTCTTAGTCATGCTTATCCTAATCATCTGGCTTCTGCTTTTTACCTTTGCTTTTAATTTAGAACTTGGTTATTATGTTGCTTTCCTATTGTTAAGATTTTATTTTTTTAAATTCAGGGTTATAACCTCAGCTAGATGAACTCTACTATACTTCCTGGGAGAGATGGGCAGACCTTTCCTGCCCTATGTCATGTGGTAGAGCAAAAGACAGCTGAATATGGAGTTAGAAGATAAGGGTTTGAGGGTCAGTTTTTTATTCCTACTTTGTGTGCAATCTTAGGGCATAATCTACCCTAGCCTCTGTTGTTTTCAAGCCTGTGACCCAGCTCAATATCCTATGCATGGAGTCCTATTATAAATACAGTTCATTGAACATAATAAGGTTGATATGTTTGCATGACATTCTAGATGTATTTTACATCATAGTACCAGAGATGCTGGATCTTACAGTGCAGCTGGTATAAGAGAACGAAGGATCTGAGACCATGTGGGACAGGGGGGAGGGGGCTATATGGAATATAGGGGTGTTTCCTAAGGTGAGGGTTGGGGCAAATATTCAGTGTAGTATGTTGAGAATACAAAAAGAGATAATGAGCTCAATCCAGGTTTCAGCCAGTGTATATGCCTTTTGAGGCAGCATCTATTTGTTATGTCTAGGGAAGGCCACTTTTGTTGGTGGGGCATGGGAACAACATTGCGGACATTGTAGTAACACTTGGAGTCACATTGGTGACAGCTTCACAGTGTGGTTGGTTCCAAGGGGATCAAATATGTCTAAGGAGGAACCTAGCTATTGAAGTGATGGGAGAGTAGGGCACGTCTAAGGGTGAAAGAGAGTCTTATAGGTCAGCTGGGCTCCAGCTGTATCTTCAGTTCCATAGAATGCCAAAGCAGAAGTCCAGATTGTATGGATTAGGCCAGTAGGAGAGGCATGATCTAATATTTTGCCCAAATAAGCTCACTGCTTCATCTGCATATCTAGGCCAGAGCTTCTGGATTTGAATCAAATGTTAATTCCTAGTGAAACTATTATGTGGCTTCTAAGTAAGTTAGTTTCTCCTCTGTGCTCTCTCAACACTGTGTTAAAATGTCTAAAATGGAATTTAACATCATAGTATTTCCATTTTTCATAAGTCTGTTTTCCCTTTAGATCATGAGATCCTTAAGGGTAGGCATAAAATTGTTTTTCAGCTCCCTATCAGCAGTGCTTAGGACAATGTCTAGTATAGAAACATTAAAAAACAAAAACAAAAAACAAAAAAACAAAACAAAAAACAAAACAAAAAATGAGAGAGAGAGAAAACCACTATTGAATAAATCAATGAATGAATGAATGAACTAACAAAGCTCTATTTAAGGGTCATAGACATATATCTGAATGCTGTTTGACCATCCTGAAAATGGATGCTGTTACCACATAATTAACCAGGTTCAAGGTAGGGAATGTTTTGCTGCCTGTGATGGATGTGAGGATGAGGGAGAAGTCAAGGATATCTTCTCCACTTTCCTCAGCTTTCTTCTAAAATATTTGGACCAAAGTCTTGATTCCAACTAAGAGCACAGTGCCACATGCTGGAATGCCTCTGATTCCTTCTAAAATGTTACTAGGAAAGCGATTCCACGCATATATCCTACCCGTGGGGGAGGGTTCATTCTGCCATATGAAATTGATCCATGATTCATTATGAATGTGAATTTCCCATTGCAGGACTCAATAAAACTGATGAAGAAAAGAAAGGACTTTTAAATTCTTTTTCTTAGCACCCCATTTTGCCATTGAGAACTTCAGTGAGGAAATTCTATAGGAATTTGGTTTACATTTATCCTATCAGTTTTCTAAATACCCAGCAAGTATTTTGCTGAGGGAGTTGTTAGTGTCTGCTTCAGTTTGGAGGCATTTTGGATCAATCAGGCGGTTGATGATCCTGAACTGTTCAGTAGGCCCAGACTTCACCATCATAAAAAGAGTGCTTTTCCCCAAACTTAACTTGTAACAAAGAACAAGTTTTATCAGACTTTTTAAAATCCAAAGTTAGAGACTTTGCTCATGTAGGACTTTTTTTTTTTTTTGCTTAATCTTCACACCCTCCTATTTCAGAGTGCTGAATTACCAAGTAAGCCAAGAGAAGATTATACTAAAAATGGGACTCTCAGAATTGTGAACTTATTCAGCAGAGATTTTACAGGAACCTCAGGGGATTTTATTCAAAATTGAACTTGAATAATTTTTAATAATACTTTCTGGTTTTGGAAAACTGCCTCTTAAAGTTTCTTTTTTCTTCTTTAATGTGTATAAAGATGAGTAATTTATATAATAGGAAAAAAACAGAGTTCAGAGAGAATCTTGGGGATCTAAATCCTTGGTGAAAGCTGCTAGTTTGAGTTTATGAAAAGATTTATAACAGTTGTTTTGGAAAAAGTATGTTCAGGCATAGGATTCTACAAATTCATTCATTCAACAAAAAAATGTATTGAGTTCATGCCCTGTACCAGGCTTTGTCAGGGTTTCCAGAAACCCTTGGTAATTTCAGTAGGGCCAATCAGTTCATCTTTGTGATTTTTCTCAAGCAGAACTCAGAAGCCCAGATACAGAGAGAGGGAACTGTGGCATTAACCTAAGATTGACAAGTTGTGCGGGAGAGTGAGAGAGCCATGAATTCCAGAATGGAGAGTATGCCAGATGGAAGTGGTTATTCCCTGTCCTGTCCTGGAATGCTCTTCCTCCAGACATTTACATGGTGCTTCTTCCTATCATCCACTTCTTCCACAGAAGGTTTCATAGGCAAACTGATCTAAACCATTACCACCCTCTCATTCTCCATCCCCCTGTGCAGCTTCTCTTCTTCATCACTACTCAACAATATATTAATAGTTACATTTTTGTTGATCTTCCGCCGCTAAAATATAAGTAAAGCTTCTTGAGGGCAGGGTCCCGATCAGTTTTGTTAACCTTATATTTCATGTGCTTGGATCAGTGATTGGTAGGTGATAGGACCCACTAAATATTTGCAGAGTGGAAGTATTTATTCCAAGATGAGAGTAAGTAGTTCCAGGATGCCTTCTATGAGATGGCAGAGGAGTCGAGTTCCAACTAGAGGAAACAGTGAGAAAAGGGTAAGTAACAGGAAGGGTGTGGGAGAGGTTGGAGGGCAGACATACCTTGAGAATGAAGGAGGTGAGGACTAGAGAACTAGATCCCTGAGGAGAGCAAGGGAGAGATGTTGACGGCTAAGCTAAGGCTGCCTGAGATGGCAGGTCATGGGGATTCATGAAGTTCAGGATGTGTGAGATCAAGATCACAGGGGAAACTCAACAGTACCTTTTAAGTTAGAATTGTTGTGGTGGGGGTAGAAGGAAAAGTGCTGAAGTACGTGAATGACTCTGAAGAAGGGCTAGGAAGAGTAGAATCAGCATTGCCGAGAACCTCCCTCTGATGCAGTTATTATTCAGGTTTTCGGGTGAGAAATCTCGTCCTCAGAGGGCCAAATGCCTAGAGTTACATGACTAGGCACACACAGGGTGAAAACACAGTTGTATGTAGCTCCAGATTTCATACTTCCTCTGCAAGATCCTGTTTCCTTCCCTCTTAGAGCTACTTCCTCCACTCCTGCCTGTTTCCTTCCTTCTCTTAACTTACTTCCTTTGCACTAAGCGTGAGACAGTTTCAAAGTTGAACAAAACCATTCCAAGCCATTTTTCTCCCTTTCCCCCTCATTTGGAGGGGAGATTTAAGAAAGCTAAAAGGCGTACAAAGTAAAGTATTTTCCAAAACCAGCAGGATATTTCGCTAGTATTTTCCATGCATAAAGGAGAAGAAAGCATCTGAGAACAAATCACAATGATAAAGAGAAAATGGTGTCAGAATTTGTTTGGAAAAAATAAATGTACTATAACTTAAATTTCTAGAATTTGGCCAAGGAAAATTACATCTCTATTAACTTAAAATACCTTGGTTCCTAAAGATTTAGCTACTGCCTGCAAAATGCCCCATGTGACATATTTACAAGTCAAGGGGATAATAGTTGTTAAGGAAATCTGTAGGAGATTCCAAAAGGATTGAAATGATTAAGGCATAAAATAAAATTTTATCCAAGTTTGTAGCAATATTATAATATGTATTAAATTTTTTTGACCGCCTAGAGGACAAAATGAGAGGATTTCAAAGTGCATGGAGCCTGTTGTTTAGAAAGGCAAAATGAAGCAGTATGTTCTATTCTGATGATCATAGGTTTGAAATAATGGTGACTTACATCAGCCAACATCTGGGGATTTATTGAAGATTACTGTAATGTGATTTGTACATAGGTATGCTTACAGATGCTGAACTATTTTTATGGTCTGTAGTTATGGTTATGAGTAATGGAGACATAGTCGTGACTTTTTAATTAACCTGTATAATGCCCATTGATTTCATTTATTTTACTTTTGTAAGATAAAATTTGTGTTTCCATTTTTCATTTCTGGGCTTAGTTCTATAATAGCACAATGGGAGCTTTCAATTAGAGACTCTCAAATTATTAAGTTGGGTCTCCACAGGAAAGTGAAGTGGAACTATGAACAGCTAGGTGAGAAAAATTCATCTCATTCAAAAAACATTTATTGATCAACTTGTATGTATTTGGTATTCTTCTAGGCTCTCTGAGGATACAGAAATGAAAAGTGGTAAAAACATCCTTGTCCTCGTGGAACATAAATCTAATTGGGGGTGGGGGTGTACTATAAACACACATGTACATACATACACACACACAGACTGGATACAGTTTCGATTAGATAAGAGCAAAGAAAATACAATGGGCTAAGGGGTGAGAGGTGCCAGGGGAATGAAGAGTCGGGGGATGCTAATTTAGGTAGTGTTGTCAAAACTGTTTCTTAGTAAAGGTTAAGTAAATCTTTCAAGTAAGATTAATTTCATCAGCTATTAGGAAGTGAGGGGAAAGGTATAAATTATTGGGCATTTATTACACATCAAGCATTTTGGGAAGTTTTTCTTCATAGGATACTGGAAGCAATAGTTGTCATAACAGAGCTATATAAGGATTATTGTACTCATTTTAAAGCTGAGGAGTCTGATATTTAGAAAGATTCATTAATTCCCCAAGATCATACAATTTCTCAGTGAGTCAGGATAAAAACTCAGATCTGTCTGGACTTTAGAAACCATGTCCTTTTCTTTTCTTTCATACTGAGTGTACTCTTTGGGAACAGATAGAAACTGCAGCCTTGAAAGGGAAAAGGAGAAAGGGAGAGCAGCACTAGTGGAGGTAATAATAGTCTGGATCTTGAAAGAGCCAGAATCAGGAAGTGCTGGGGAGTAATGGGTTTTATTAGCTACCTTCGGCTGTTATAACAAATTAGCCACAAACCGAGTGGCTTAAAAAATAGAAATGTATTATTTCACACTTCTGGAGACCAGAAGTCTGCAATCAGTATCATTGGATTGAAATCAGGTGTCTACGGGTCTGCACTCCTTCTGGAAGCTGAAGAGGGAATCTGTTTCCTTGCCTCTTCCAGCCTCTGATGGCTGCTGGCATTCCTTGGCCTGTGCCCACTTCCTTTCAATCTCTACTTCCCTCTTCCCTGTATGTACACAATTTCCCTCTGCCTCTCTAAGGTATATACAATTGCACTTAGGGCCTACCTAGATAAACCAAAGTAGTCTCCTTGTCTCAAGATCCTTAACCTGGATCTGCAAAGACCTTTTTTTCACCCTCCCATGTAAGGTAGCATTCATGGCTTCCAGAGATTAGGATATCCCTTCGATATCTGTTCCAGAGTAATTTTTCACCCAACAACAAGGGTGAAAGAAAATATCATATAGAGGAGAAGACAAAGCAGATGTTTGGAGGCCTTAAGTCACCAAGCATAGGATTCAAATCGAGGAATTGAGAGACAATGAGAGAAGACATTGAATAGTATTGGCTCTGCACTGCTTTTTGGAAATATTACTCACCATTCATTCCATTATTCATTATGTATTTTGTTGATCACTGTGCTAGAAACTGAGAGAACATAATGGTGGGACAATAGCCATGGCCCTTGTCCTTGTGAAGCTTGCAGTCTAGTGGTGAAGATAAGCTATGAAAAAAAGTCACACAGATCAACTATGTGATTATGCTATAAAGATTAATATAGGGTTCCATTGGAATTAACAAAAGTTATGGGAAATTGGTGCAAAAAAATTTCCAACATGTTGCATATTGATACATACTCTGTATAAAGGATTTTTTTTTGTGTTCCTTGAAATTTCTTTCCATGATGTCCTTGAGAGTATGATATTTGAGCTGAGATCTAATGGATGTGTGGTAGTTAAATAGTCAAAGGTGGAAGGGACCAGAGAAGAGCATTCTTGGCAGGTATGAAGACTGTAGGCTGAGAGTAGTACATTGAGGGGATGGAGCAAAGACTGATGCAGCTAGTGTGCAGAGAGGAGGGGGGACAGGTGTGAGATACATCTGGAGAAGTAGGTGGAAGCCTGATGCTGATGGGCCTTCTTGGCCAGACTCGGATGTTGCTGTTTCTTATATAAGCATTGGGAAATAAGGGAAGAGAAATTTGTATGGGTGTGTATGTGTGTTCTTTTCTGCTTTTTAAACTTTACCAACAGTAAAATTCACTTTTTTAAAAAGATTTTATTTATTTGAGAGAGTACTCTAGTGGGGGTGGGGGGCAGAGGGGAGAGGCAGACAGAAAGGGAAAAGCAGATTCTTATGTGGAGCCTGATGCCAGGCTCCATCCCAGGACCCTGAGATCATGACCTGAGCTGAAGCCAAATGCTTAACCAACTGAGCCACCCAGATGCCCCTAAAATTCACTTTTTGTTATACAGTTTGACAAGTGCTTTCAGTCATGGTAACTACACTCATGTTAAAGATACAGATCAGTTCTAGTAGCTCCCCAAATTTCCTTATGCCACCCCTTATAGTCAACTCCTACTCCTTCTGCTGGCCCCTGACAAATACTGGTCAGTGAGGTCTTACAGCTATGTAAACGCTCAGTCGAAGGGACAGGACAGAGATTCAAGTGAGAAAAGTGATGACTTAACACTGTGATAGTATAAGAAGTGGGCGGGGCGCCTGGGTGGCACCAGGGTTAAGCGTCTGCCTTCGGCTCAGGGCGTGATCCTGGCGTTATGGGATCGAGCCCCACATCAGGCTCCTCCGCTAGGAGCCTGCTTCTTCCTCTCCCACTCCCCCTGCTTGTGTTCCCTTTCTCGCTGGCTGTCTCTATCTCTGTCGAATAAATAAATAAAATCTTAAAAAAAAAAAAAAAGAAGTGGGGGGCATGTATTCAAGAGATATTTGGGATCCAAAATCAAGAGAACTTGGTGACATATTCAGTATTTTAATTTGGAGAGGGAGTAGGAAACATTTGGGAGATTCTCAGGTTTCTTGCTTGGGTAACTAGAGGGAAGTGGGGCCCTTCAAGAAATGGGAAGAGCAACTATTGTTAAGAGTAGACAGGGATTAAATTCAATTTATGGAGCCAGTGAGACATTCAAAACCATTTGCATAGTTGGGAAAATTTCAGGTCTTGAGCTCCTTAGAGAGATTTGAACTAAAGATTTATATTTGTGAGATGGGAGATTTTCAAAAGAATTTTAGCCCTTTTCATTTTTTAGTACATAATAAAATTTTGATTAAAATAAAAATATTCATTATGTGCAAACTATGTACTAAGCATCAGTCTGTATGTACATGTATTTAATTATGGAATTTACTTGAAAGTGAAAAACACTTGTTTTACAGATGAGAAACTATGGCATAGAGCAATTAGGATATATGACCAAGGGAATATCCCCTCTTCTTGCTAGATGGGATGCTGCCCAATTCATGAATCACTTAATAAAGCTAATTAGATCTTTTAAAATATATATATGATCAAGGTTTCACAACTAGTAAGACTCAGTTGGTAATACAAGAGCTGTATCTTAAACTCAATTACTAAAGACTTGTTCAGATATATTTTATTAAATGGTTTAGCCGGTGGTACTTACTGTAGGAAATTAATCACAATTGTCTCTGAAGCTTTTAACAATATAAATGCAATGTGTATTTGTGACCCCTTTTACCTTACCTGCGTTTCAAAGCAGGGGAGCAGGGCTTGGAAGATTTTTTGAATTGTTTCTGACTGATTCTGATGTGTCCCTCTTTCTCTTCACCATCACACATCACCACTCTCAAACACAGAAGAGTTGACATCCATTGTGTTGGTGGTTGTACCTGAGATTATTGATTTACTATAGATATTAATGGATCATGGAAATATGCTGCCAATAGATGTTGGCAAACAACTATTCTGGACTAAAGGGTGCTCCAAATATATTCTGTAAGTATGCACCTGGGAACCGATGACCATGAGATAATGGGATTCTTGCATAAAGCTGCTTTCTGTGGACCATGTGTTGGGCACTAATGTCATATCATGGAATGTATAGGCATACTCTTAAATGTAGCGGTAAAATTAGGGTTGTTTACCGTATCGCCTCGGTCATATAGACAGAATTTCAGAAATCTATCCAGGCTATAGCAGGTTACATAGATGACATGTATATACTGCTTTTTCTTCTAGACATATTCTTGAAATTCATATTGTACATTTCATATATTTATACCTTGCAATGAAGAATGATATCTGAAGAAATATTCTGTCTTAAAAAAACATAGACTTTGACAAAATGAGTAGCATTACTAAACCATTTATTCTGTAAATCTACAAGTTCACATAATGCATCTGGTTATAGTGATATGCTCTTCTTCCACATTTATGATTATGGGAATGAACCTTCAAATCTTAAATGGTAGAAAAATCTGGTAATGTTTCTTCTCTCCTCTTGTTATGTAATTCAAACAGCAAAAGGTCTTTCCCCCATGTATCCTAAAGAGACATGAGTGAAACCTAAATATTTATTTTGAATTGATTTTGTCACCCCCAAAAAACAAAAGCAAAATAAAACTAAAAGCAAACAACAGCAATGACAACAAAACGTGTTGATGACGTTAGTTTCTGTTGTAAGACCAATTCTAAATTTAAGATAAATCTGTTGTTTTAGCCTAAGAAATTAACCTCTTTCTTAGCATTGAAATACCTTTTTCATTGTGCAGAAGAAACACAGGCCTTCTTATATTGTGCCTGTTTGTTTATTCAGTATTCACCCGTGATGAGAAGCATAGATTGAATTGGTAAATAGATCATTGGAGGTGACTTTTGCAATGCTACTAATATAAAAATGGATTTATAATCCTCTCTTATTCCAAAGATTGAATAATGATTGGGTTATAACATTTTGACCTACCATTCACGTTCCAGGGGAGTGTAGCCCAGATATCCCATGTGGTTTTCATAAGATGGACAATATACCCTCTCCCTAGAGGGAGCTAAATGCAGTATGTCAGAAATATGACCTCAGGAATTTTCATTTATGTTGTTCTTCCTTTTGGCTCATTTCCTTTTTTAGCCTTTAGAAGAGGAAAGTAAAGAAAAATAGGTGGTCAGCTGAACGTGACATCTTGAATAAGAGAGTCAAGGCCTGTAGGATCGTGGCCCAGCTCCCAAGGCCCTTGTGATGTAGGAAATCTTTTTGTTTTCAATAATTTCCAATCTTGTAACTACTGCTTTGTGGGGGTGAGGGGAGAAACAACAGAGAATGAGTAAAAAAGAAGCAAGTTCTTTTTGGGGGGAAACTCTTGGCTGTGATTTTAGACTCAAATCCTATAAAGAAATAAAATGGGAAATGCTTATCATGTAACATAAAACAAGATTTAAATGTGTGCATATTTTATCATTTCAACTGTTTTTCAAAAGTCCCAAATCATAGGCATAGGGAGAAAAAAAGCTGGAAGGAAATAGACAAAAATGTTAACAGTTGTCATATTTTGGCAGAGAATATATATGTTTTTTCGTATTTTTCCAAATGCTGCATTTTCTGAAATTTTAAATGCATTTGGCCAACTTGTATAATATAAAAAGACACAAATTAGTGATAATAGCAGAGATCTGATTGATGATCCATGAGTCTGATCAGGGTTCAGGGTAAAAAACATGGAGTGAGCAATAATTTAAGCATTATCTTCAGGATACACTGTGTTCTTTCCATCAGTCATTTCCTACACTGCCATCCTCATCAGCACCGCTGTCTCCCTCACTTAGTAATTTATCCTCAAACCTCCATGACCTCCTTCTGCAAAAACCTTTCTAATCTTTCCATCCTTATGACCATGCAAGATCCTTCTGAAATCTCAACTAAGGAGCAACACTTTCCTTCTTCACATTGCTGCTCTCACCAGAGCATCCACAGGTGGTATGAGAAGCTGATTCTAGTGAATGATATTGTCATGTGCCCTTTTATCACGGTGGGAGTTTGAGATACTACAAGGGAACTCTGTAGAAATATTTTTTTTTTTTTTTTTGATAAATGGGGAATTTTAGACCTAAGTTTGAATTCACAGAGATCTGGATCTAAATCCTATTTTGGGGGCACCTGGGTGGCTCATCGGTTAAGTATCTGACTCTTGCTTTTGGCCCAGGTTATGATCTCTCAGGGTGGTGAGGTCAAGCCCTGTGTCAGACTCCGCACAGGGCATGGAGCCTGCTTAAGATTCTCTCTCTCCCTCTCACTCTTCCCCCACCCCGTCCCTCTCTAAAAAATACTTAATTAAAAAAAATAAATCTACCACTTCAAACTTGCCTAACCTTAGGCAAGTTGCTGAATCTGTGTTTTCTAAGCCTCAGTCTTCTCATAATTACAATAGAGAAAATAATACCTGTTTGTTGTAAGGATTAGTAGGCATAATTCATATGAACTAAAAGAACTATATTGACCATACCTGTTACTCCTCGCAATAAAGTGATGAGACAGGCATTGGGGTAATAATGGCAGAGAATATTGCTTTATTACAACCCAGCCCTTGTTTCTCTATCTCCTAACATAGCAGAGACCCATTGGCCTATTCCCTTCTCCAATTTGGGTTAAATTTAAATGAATTTAATACTTACAGAACATTTACTATACACCAGGTCATATTCACATACGTTCACTTTTTATAGATTATATTTTGCCTGGTGACCAGCCAATATCTGGAAGTCAGTATTTGTTTTAAATTTGATCTGCAGAAGCACAGAGTGGTGATGAGGCCATGCCATCCTTTAGAAAACATTTTAGATTATTCATACCACCACTTGTGTGACTTCTTGTCCCTTCGTGAAGTGTGCCTCACTGGCTACGTGGCATAGATGTTGTTAAGTCAGAATCTCATTCCATACTAGCAATCACTGGAAAGGTTAAGGTTTAGAAACAATGAGAGAAATAAAAAAAAGAAATTACTGTGAATCTTCACTGGCCCCTAAATGTACTCCCAGAGCTCTCTACAGCTTCAAGATTACAAAGAGATGAGAGGGGAGGGCAGATAAGTATTGGTTTTCATTTTTAAATGCGTTTTTCTGAGGATCAGAGGATTTCTTCTATCTATTTCACCTTCAAAATGGCATTGCTGAGTTCCCAGTAAAGGTTACTCATGAATCTGAGGATTTGCCTTTCTGACTCAGAGTTTACTGGCATTTGCTAAATGTTTGGCTTTGTATTCATCTTTGTCTTTAGCCATGATGAAAGTAGGCATTGTCTCATTTATTAGATGGCACTTGCGGTACTGAATTAAGGTTGAGTCATTTGACATTGGCCCCCACGGTGGCTTCAGTCTTCTGAAATGTTTCGTAGCCACAGCCTGTTTGCATTAGACTTTATTTCCGCCCGTCTTTTTTCTACCCTCATAGAAATGTCTAAGGCCATGTGTTAGCTCTTGGTGAGTAACCTTTATTTCTCCCCCAACCAGTCTTTCCCAGGTAACCTGAGGCATTCCCTCAGCGAGAAGATTCCCGAAGCCCTGAATGCACCATGCATCCCTACTTCTTGGCTTTGTTTCTCTAATTACCACATTTGGGTTACACAGTGTATAAGCGGAGCTGTTCCCCCAGTTATGAACGCTAAAATATTCCTTTCTGGGTCTTTGTGGAAAAGGTCAAGAAATTAATTTTATATGAATATCTTCACCTTCTTAGCTAGTTGCCGTATTAATGATCTCATGACGGATTGCTCCTTAAACTGGCCCCAGCACAGGTCAGAATAGAGTGAGAATATGCTCTATTTAATGAGACAGGAATCAGAACCTGTAATATTTTATCACTGGCATATAGATGGAAGGAGTCATCAAGGGATAGGGAATGGCTAAAGAAGCCCAGTGCCTGCCATATACGGGGCTGTGTGTTCTGCTGAGAAAAACACCTTTTGCACGGGGGAAAAAAAATGAAAGGCCTCTGAGCACAAACGTTTTTCTTTTTTCTTGAGGTTTTTATATTCATCTTAAGAAACTAACATTATATTGAATTTTTTTTTTACTTTTTTATTTTTTCCAAAATACAGAACAGTTGATAGAATTGAATAATAATCACCTGTATACTTCATCACTGAAATTTAGTAATCCTGTCAATATTTTTATTACTTTATTCAACTAATATCTAAGCAACTTTTCAGTATTATATTTGTTTTGTGACTTTTAATCTTGTAAATAAAGACTTCCAACTCCTTTTTTTTTTTTTCATTCCTGACATCATTTTTTAAAGAAACTAGATCAGTTTTGTTCTGAGGTATACCACATTCTTCAACTGTCTGTTCTCTAGCCGTGTTTTGTTTTGCTGTGTTGTTTTACTTGTCGCTTTCTCCTCAGTATTTCCTGTAAACTGGATTGTCGGTCTCAAAGCTTAATCAAATTCAGATAGAACTTTTTGGCAAGAATACTTCATAAAAGATGCTGAGTACTTTATTTTACATCCAAGTAAGAGGTGCCTAATATCAGGTTATCCCACTTTTAGTGACATTAAATTTGGTTGAAATGGTGACTCCTGGATCTCTCCCTTGATACTAGCAAGCAGACTTTGGGGTGATACTTTAGTACTATCAAATCAGATGACTTTGACCTAGTTGTCTTTATACCCATTGAGTATCCTGGCTTTCTGAATTAACCGTTTCATTCATGTTCACTGAATGGTGATTTTCTAGTGTAATCATTCCTTCTGTATTTTTTTTCTGGCATGCTTTTGTAATATTGTTTGTCTCTCAATGTGATAGGGACAGACTCTGGTTCTTCCTAAAAAGGAAGGATAAATCCTTAATTCCTTCCTCAAAGTACAAAATTGGTATAAACATCACCTGTAATTGTAGCATGTGCATATATTTTCTGATCTCTCTTTAGTATCAAAATGTACATGAAGTTTTTATTCAGTGTTGTATACTCTGTTATGGCCGTCATGCTTTTTTTTTTTTTTTTAATTTTGGGGACTCGGGTTTATTGAGATGTTTATATACAATAATATATTCCCTTTTGAGGAGCACAGTGAGTTTTGACAAATGTGTATAGTTCTGTAACAAAAACCGTAACAAAGATGGAGAGGCAAAACCATGTACAGGATTTAAACGCTGAAAATGACAAAAGGTTGATTAGAGAAATCAAGAGGACCTTATAAATGGATGGCTATACCTGTATCCATGGATTAGAAAATTCAATATTGTTTCTCCTCAAATTGATATATACATTCAATGCAGTCCCAATCAAAATCCCAGCATGAATTTTTTCTTGTAGAAATTTACAGGTTAATTCTAAAATTTATATAGAAAAGCAAAGGAACTAAAATAGCTAAAGTAGGTAATTTGGGATAAGAAGAACAAAGTTGGAGGATTCAAATAACCTGATTTGGAGACTTACTATAAGGGTATAATATTCAAGACAGTGTGATATTAGCTAAAAGAGAGACACACTGATCAAGGGAATAGAATCAAGAGTTCAGAAATAGACCCATACATATGGTCATTGATCTTCAACCAAAGTGTTAAGGTAATTCAACAGACAAAGGATCATCTTTTCAGCAATGGGTGCTGGAACAATTGACTATCTATATGCTAAATAAGGAAATAACCTTGATCTTTTCCTGCATGGCTACAAAGTTAACCTGAAATGGCCTATATTTAAATTTCAGTGTTAAAAGTATAAAAACTTATAGAAGACAATGACATAGGAGAAAATCCTTTTGCACTTGAATTAGGCAAAGATTTCTTGGATAATATACTTAAAACACAGACCACAAAAGAAAAAAAATTGATAAGTTGAACTGAGTCAAAATTAAAAACATCTGTTCTTGCAAGATATTGTGACACAAATAAAGAGATAAATGACACATATCTGATAATGGGTTCATGTCCAGAATATATAAAGAGGTCTCAAAATTCAATAAGACAAGAAACCAAATAAAAACAGGGTAAAAGCTTTACCAAAGTAGACATATATGACAAACAAACTACACGTCATCAGTTACTGAGGAAATGAAAGTTAAAATCATAATGAGATATCACTACATACCCATTAGAATAGCTAAAACTGAAAAGTGCTGTTGAGGATACAGGGCATCTTGACGCCTCATGCACATTAATTATGGGAATACAAAATGGTAAAGGGTTTGACACTTTCTAGTAAATGTATGCATTCACTTACTATGTGACCCAGAAACCCCACTCCCAAGAAAATTGAAAACCTATGTCCACAAAAGATCTGTATGCAAATGTTTATGGAAACTTTATTTACAGTAGACAAAAAAATAGAAGCAACTCAGGTACTCATCAACTGCTGGATGGATAACCAATTTGTGGTACAGTAATGTGATAGAACACAATTTAGCAATAAAAAAAAAAGCATCAATACAGGCAAAAAATAGGTGAATTTCAAAAGCATTATGCCACTATGTCATTGAAATAAAAAAATTTATTTATGACTAAACTTACATACTTCATGATGACATGCATCTGACATTTTGAAAAGGCAAAAAGCAGATCAGAAACCAGATCACTGATTGCTAGGGACTGGGGGTGAGGGGAGATAATTGAATACAAATAGACACAAAGAAACTCTTTTGCAGTAATAGAAATGTTCTCCAAATTGTTTGAAATTTTGACAGTGAGGGCCTCTTCAAACTCCTGTGTCTTTTTCATGTGCCCCTGTTGGTCTCAAAGAATTCCCTGGCTTTCTAGCACAAGCTTCTGGGCTTACTTTGCATTTTTCCTAACCCAGATCAAGAATTAATCATTTCTCCAAGGAACCCTCATGTCCTTTTATTAAGGAATGATATTTAGACACCAAGATTGGGATGTTAGGTGTATTGACTGCTACCTAGAAGCCATTGCTTCCAATATATAATGTAATACCTTTATAAATAATGTGTATATGACACATTATATTGTAATTATATTTAAATCACAAATTCATATTTAACGCTTCAGATATTTGCCAACGGTTTTTTGATATTTGCTTCTGCATTCTCTATCATACTTACCTTTTAGTAAGCTGAATTTTAAATCCCTATTCTTACACTAAGACTTTCACATTCCTTAGTTTATGCAAATAATATAACGATTTGATAAACGTGTCTGCTCTGCTTCTAACTCCTCTTCAAGCAAGATCTACTCTTACCCAGATATTTTCCAAGTCTTTAAAATGCCAATATTTCTAAGTGAAAAAACAGTATTAAGGTTAATTTTTCATATTCGTAATTATAAGTTACTATTTGATCAACTTTCTTGTTTTATTTGTTTAAATAAAACTGGTGATCTTAAGTTGGGGAGGCTCAGTGGAAGTCTACTACACTTCCCTTGGCCGTGGGAACTCCCACTAGTACTCTTTCTCTGCACTTGAGACTTGGCCTCTGAATTTTTCTCAACTCTTCAGGCACCCATCACATATTGGCAGGCTAACTAAAACTTATATACCATCCCTAATCTAGTTTAGGGACTCTTGCCTAGGATAAGAGAGTATAGTTTGGATCAATAATTAGTTAGACATATCAGGCCTGCAGTTTATAATTATGGATTGTGGAACAGGCCAAACTTGAAGAAGGGTAGTAGCAGAGGGGTTGGATGTAGTTAGGAAAAATTTAAGCCATTCCAAAGATTAGGGCTCCTAATGCATTTTGAGAATAATTAGCTACCAGAATAGAAATGGACAGGGATCATCTCAAAGTCTCACTTTGTAAATTTAGAAATTTTTAGAGTGAGACAGACTTGAATTTATGGTGAGTCCATATTCCACCTAATGAACTAACAGGGAAAACCACATCCTTAAATATGTATAAGATAAAACTGCCGTGTTACCAAGCTTTGAGTAAAAATGGTAGCTGAGGTTGTTTCTATCTGTGCCATGGATTTGTTTTCCTTAGGTTCTATGTTCAGTGTCTTAATTGTTTTGAGTATTGGCTAAGAGGACAGAGGTTCTTCTCTTTGAAAATAAAATTTTGTTATCTCTCTAACATAGTACAGACTTTCATACTACATCCCGAATCCCCATCAGGTGCTTTTTAATCTGCATAGCAGCAAGGCTGTGGGGTTCTTGTAGTGGTGCCATTGGTTCACTCTCACATACCACTGTGGACAAAATGATCCATAGGTTGCATCATCACTGAAAATGTGTTTGCTGTGAAGAGGAAAACTGTCATCACATTTCAAAACAGAGACCCTGAACTTGACCTACTCTGAGTGTAGAGCAGCTGCTGGGCTGCCCCATTCCCCAGCTCCAGGGGGAGCACCATTTGACAGGAACTTTGTAGGACAGAGAAGAGAAGAGAGCATAAAACCACTCCCTTTTGCCAGAAAGATGGAGGAGAAGATGTTGCAACTGGACACCAGCACTGCTGTTGGCCAATGGCTTTCCTGTCTTCATGGTAACTTGAGAAGAGCTCTTCTTTTTCCAAAGTGTCCTTAGCTTTGCTTAAAACCATTCTCACTACACTTCCCTCCTCTCTTCCTAAGTGGTTAGATTTTGCTGCTTCTACCTAGCAATGTGGGGAAATCCTACCTAGGGATGCAGGAAGTGTTTCATTCAGTCATCTGGGTCATTTTCTAGTCTCAGCAGTGCAATTGTATGAGCAACCATGGAGAATCAAACAGTGAAATTAGCCAAGCTTGTAAAGACATGAGTTGGCTGTAAATGGTATTTTGAGCTCGATGTACTTAACCATTTGCTAACTTGAGGTCAGTTCAACTTCAATGTAGTTCTGTTAAGAATAGATGATAATTTTGTTAGTATTTAATTATGTACAGCATTGTGTTATTCTCTAATTATGTTAAATTATGTTGTAATTTTTGTCAGGACAGGAGCTATATTGTCTTGTGTTATTTACTCCCCACCGAACCTCATACAGTACAGAACACAGAATAGGTGCCCTCTGACCCCTTAAGAAGTGTGTGTTAAGTTTATTCTGTCTCAGTCAGAATGTGAGGAGGAGAAGAAGATTGGAACAGTTAACTGAACAATACTGGGAGAGCCAAGTATAAACATGCTTTGTTTGGGATTTTAAACATTAAAAAAGAGTCATGAAGTAGACCATAAGACAGCAGTGAGTAGAAGGAAAAATAAGACATTCGAAGACTTTGCAGTTTCTAGGGAGAAGGAGAGATTCATCTAGGGAAATTAATAGAAAGAGAGAACATAAGAGTATATCAGAGAATAAAAGATCAGTCATGCCCCTGAATGGTGTTCAGGGAAATGGAAAAATCCAAGAACGTTAGGCTATTCATACCTTGTTATAGCAAAAATAGTTTAAGAAGGAGGAGTACCACAGTTGATTTTCAGAGTAAGCTGTGTCTAAACTGTTGGGGGAGGGAATGTATTTTGGATAAAATTTTAAAATATACTTATGTACCCTGTGTTGTGTTTGACAAAACAGTGTCTTCTAAATGAAAGTTTATATAACTAAGCAGATCTATTTTCCTGTAAATACAAGACATGGGGAGTTCCTTGAGGTTTAGTAAAGGTACAGGGAGAGGAACACACTGTTCAAATGATGGGATGCTAGAACAGTGGGAATTTGGGGCAAAGAAATAAGCACAGGGGAGCTGGAAATGCCAGGCAGAAAATACAGAAAGGCAGGGTAAGTCGAAGCAGTGCTCTCCTTTTTTCACTATCGTCCCAGGTCATGACGAGCAAAAATACTGTCATTCAAAACAAGTCTAAAATCTCATTATTTGATCGCTGAGGAAAGAAGGCACATCCACCAAAACGTGAGCTCTCCTCTCCCCTGGATGGAGGGGGTGCCATGTAACTGGGAGAGAGGCAGGGAGTGGAGAGGAGAGGGAGGCAGCGAGGGGAAAGAGAAACACACACTCGGCCAAAATCAAGCGTAGAGTCATGCAGACACACCATTATGTAGAATGTTTAAATAGAACACTGAAAAATGTCATTCATGAGAACTTTGAAAACCATAAATAATGAGGAACATTTAATATGACTAAAAATAGAAAGGGTCAATGATACCGAACAACTCATTTGAATACACATAGAAGAAATGTGAACTAACCGGATTAATAATAGGCTAACCATAGTATGGGAATGGTTAGTCCACAAATAAAGGCTAGGAAAACACATCATCTGAAATGATGGGAGGACGAGCTAAGGCACATTCTATACTTGTAAGCCTCTAATTTGCAAATCCAGTTCACAGCACAAATTAATTTGGAAAGCGGTTTGAAATTTGGAATACATTTCCCCGTAGGAATAATATTCCATATTAAGTTCCCAGGCCTGTTCACAAAATCACTTTTATACAAATATGAATCTGAAGCATAGAACCAACAGTGATATCTCACTATTTAAATAATTTGACTCTAATTAACCACCACATGTAAGATTGTCTGATACACTGGGGAGGCTGAGGAACTTCCAGAACCCAAATGACTTGTTTCCCTAGGCACTGAAGAACACTTTCTTTTCCAGTGTAATGAGTTAGGATTCTGCAGTTCTCTACTTTGCCTCTTACTTCCTTTATAGGAAGTATTGATTTTCATGGCATTTGGACGTAATCTATGCCAGGCTGTCATGAAAGACAGGAGTATTTATTCATCCTTGTGTCTTCAAATGAGAGGAAGGCCACCTCCCCATATGAGGAGCCACATAGGGGTAGGACAAAAAGTAGACTCTTTTCATCTGTGCTAGCTAATACATGATGCTATGTCAGGAGCAAACAATTAGAAGTATATTGCTTCTTATGGAGTAGTATAACTTGAAAGTAGTGAATGGATTAAACAAATCTTTTGGTAGTATATAGTTGGCTGCATTTGAATATACCCATCCAGTAAAAGAACATATATAACAACGAGAAAATAAGATAATATTATATGAATAGAGAATACATAATAAATTCTACACAGGTAGAATTCCATTTTCGCAAATGCCATTTTAACATCTGCTTCTGTATAACAAGACTGTTTCCAAATCCTCCTGACAGCCCTTAAATATTCTATTTTGCTGATATGGATAAAAACAATCTTTTGAAAAGAAAACTACTATAAAACAGATGTATTCAAAAGTTCCTAAACATGGAAGTAATGAACCTTTATGACAAACAAGTTGGGGAGGGACAGGAGTCGGGCTGGAGAGAAGTTGTAGAGCAGAGTGCTAATGAATGGAAGAGCCAGAAAAGTTCTGGGAGGAGAAAGTGAGGAGAAGGAAGGCAGGTGGCAAACCCAGGGGTCCTCATAAGGGTGGATCTTAGCTGGGGTTCCAGACAAGGAGATGGACTCTCTCCTGTTGCAGAGTAGTAAAAATCCTGCCTCCTGTTGCTACTCAGGGATTTGACATTTGCTGTAGTTAACCATAACCTCGAAATTGGTCCATGTCTTTATCTTGTCCTGATCTGTTTAAGTCTTTAAGTCCATTTTTAAAGACAATCTGAATAATTAAACTTTTGTTTGGCTTTTATTTTTCTTGGGTTTGGTAATGTGGAGTTTGTGCAACTAATTTTGTCCATCTTAGTATACAAAACTACTGAGGGCCCTTGACTTACTTAGCTTATTTTCTCTGGATGCCAAGAATGGTCAATTCTATAAAGAATCCTTGTGCTTGGCCATTATGTTGTCTGCATCCTCTTGTTTTCTGCAGCTGTTTTTTTTTTTTTTTTTTTTTTTTTTTCCCTATCCTAACTCTTTATCCGGATCTTATGACTGGTGCTTTCTTGTCATTTTGGTTTCAACTCAAATACCACCTTCCCAAAGAAGCCTTCTTTAACCAACTAATCAAATGACCTCAATGCTTTTTTGTCCTTTCATTCTGGCTTATTGTCTTCATAGAATTGATCACCGTCTGACATTATTTTGTTGTCTGACTCTTCCAAAAGAAACGAGGTCCTTGCCTTTCAGAGTCAGTGGTGAATCCCCATCATTTAGAAAAATGCTGAGTGCATAGGAGATCCTCAATAATTAGTAGATAAAGAAAAGAAGGAAAGAACGTCTGCGTCTCTTTACTTTTTCCCCAAATCTATGTAGTTATCCTCTAACTGTCTTAGGTAATGGTATCTTCCAATGCCCTCATTTATTTTTCCCTGTATGTTTCCCCCTTTCTGTCCTGAAGCCATCATTATTCCCTCAACCCCAAAAAAGTTAATATTTGGGGGGGTGGAGACTTGAACTCTTTTGTCCAACCATTGACAATTAGTACTTTAAAATATGGTTTGTAGAGCTGTGATCACAAAGACAGCATGGTACTGGCACAAAAACAGACACATAGACCAATGGAACAGAATAGAGAGCCCAGAAATGGACCCTCGGCTCTTTGGGCAACTAATATTTGATAAAGCAGGAAAAAACATCCGGTGGGAAAAAGACAGTCTCTTCAATAAATGGTGCTGGGAAAATTGGACAGCTACATGCAAGAGAATGAAACTTGACCACTATCTCACACCATACACAAAAATAAACTCCAAATGGATGAAAGACCTCGATGTGAGACAGGAATCCATCAAAATTCTAGAGGAGAACATAGGCAACAACCTCTACGACATCGGCCAAAGCAACCTTTTTCATGACACATCCCCAAAGGCAAGAGAAACAAAAGATAAAGAAATGAATTTATGGGACTTCATCAAGATTAAAAGTTTCTGCACATCAAGGAACAAGTCAGAAAACTAAGAGATACGGAATGGGAGAATATATTTGCAAATGACACTCGAGATAAAGGACTGGTATCCAAGATCTACAAAGAACTTCTCAAACTCAATACACGAGAAACAAATACAAAAATCAAAAAATGGGCAGAAGATATGAACAGACACTTTTCCAATGAGAGCATACAATGGCTAACAGACACATGAAAAAATGTTCAAAATCATTAGCCATCAAGGAAATTCAAATCAAAACCACACTGAGATACCACCTTACGCGTTAGAATGGCAAAATAGACAAGGCAAGAAACAACAATTGTTGGGAGAGGATGTGGAGAAAGGGGATCCCTCCACATTGTTGGTGGGGTCAAGTTGGTACAGCCACTCTGAGCAGTGTGGAGGTCCCTTAAAAAGTTAAAAATTGAGCTACCCTATGATCCAGCCATTTACTACTGGGTATTTACCCCAAGATACAGGCGTAGTGAAGAGAAGGGCCATATGCACAATGTTCATAGCCCAGCAATAGCTCCATACTTCAATAATTTTGGAGAAGGACACAGAAGTACCCTTTAGCATGGACATTGGTTCTGAAGGTGTGGTTTGTCCTTTTCTTTAGCTAATGCAGATATTGTGCTAAGCTATGAGAAGGCACGGAGTTCTTTCAACGGTTTACTGGGCACTGGTTGAGCGTTTGGAGAGGTGTGAGCTAGACAGCGGGAGAGGGACAAAACATGACTGTGTGTGTATAGGTTTTCTCTCATCTATGGAACATAAGAACTAGGATGATCGGTAGGGGAAGAAAGGGATAAAGAAAGGGGGGGTAATCAGAAGAGGGAATGAAACATGAGAGACTATGGACTATGAGAAACAAACTGAGGACTTCAGAGGGGAGGGGGGTGGGGGAATGGGATAGACTGGTGATGGGTAGTAAGGAGGGCACGTATTGCATGGTGCACTGGGTGTTATACACTAATGAATCATCGAGCCTTACATCGGAAACCGGTGATGTACTGTATGGTGACTAACATAATATAATAAAAAATCATTTAAAAAAAATAAAATAAAATAAAATATGGTTTGTAGGGGCACCTGGTTGGCTCAGTCGGTTAAGCATCTGCCTTTGACTCAGGTCATGATCTCAGGATCCTGGGATCGAGCCCCATGTCGGGTTCTGTACTTGGCAGGGGGCAGGGAGTCTGTTTCTCCTTCTCTCTCTACCCTCCCCCCCCCAACTCACTTGCTTGCTCTCTCAAATAAATAAAATCTTAAAAAATATGGTTTGTAAATAAAATTTAGAGGATCCCTCCTCTCACATAGTGTTCATAAAGAAAGCTATGGTTAGGGAGAGACCCCATGGAGGCCATGTAGGTCCTCAGGAAAGACGCGTGGAAAAGAGACAAGACTCAGGTACAATTTGTGAGGTACAAGGGAAATGCCAGGTGTCTGACACCTGGTGCTGTGTGGAGGGAAGAAAACACTGGAATGTCAGCATGTGTTGCTTCTTGGGATATAACAATGGTTAGGCTGGGATTCTCTTTTCCACCCTTATAAGAGTTTCAGAACAAAGTAAGCTGATGAAATATTTGGGCATCAAGCTATTTAGTTTGCTTACTTTGTCTTTTCTGAATTGTGACTCTTTATGGTAAGGGTAGAGAATGCTTCTACCCTGCCTTTGGCATCAACCTTAANNTACTTCTTTCCCTAACTTTCCCTGTATTACATCAAAGTGGTAGCAATGGAATGAAGTGGAAATTAAAGGTCTGTCTTACTCTTTCGACATTATTTAGCCAACACAGAAACAACCAAACAAGGTTCTTCTTTGAGAGTAATAACCAGTGACATTTACCCAGAAAATTTTATATTTATAAAATATATCTGGTGTCTGGTACTTAATTAGATAATAATATGAATAACTGATTGTATCGAATACTCTGAATACCTTTTTTTTTTTAAAGATTTTATTTATTTATTCGACAGAGATAGAGACAGCCAGTGAGAGAGGGAACACAAGCAGGGAGAGTGGGAGAGGAAGAAGCAGGCTCCCCGCGGAAGAGCCTGATGTGGGGGAAGAGCCTGATGTGGGGCTCGATCCCATAACGCCGGGATCATGCCCTGAGCCGAAGGCAGCCGCCTAACCGCTGTGCCACCCAGGCGCCCCATCTGAATACCTTTCTGAAAGCAGATTTGTTTGGAGATAGAGTATCAGGTACCAAACAGGATAGAGGTAGAGTGTCAGGTACCAAAACAAAATGGCTGTTTTCATTTACTTTGTTTTTTTTAAAGATTTTATTTATTTATTGGTCAGAGAGAGAGAGGGAGCACAAGCAGGCAGAGGGAGCAGCAGGAAGAGGGAGTGGCAGACTCTGTGCTGAGTAAGGAGCCCAACGTGGGACTCGACTCCAGGACCTTGGGATCATGACCTGAGCTGAAGGCAGCTGCTTAAGCCACCCAGCTGTCCCTGTTTTCATTTACTTTTGATTTTCGTAGTGCTAAGTCTTCTCTGTGAACCTCTTTCTGTCGTCTGTTTTGCCCTGGTTGCTTGGGAATAGAGGAGGAACTGAGAGGTACAAATATTTAGTAGGAAATGAGGGAATAGAAGAACCCAGGAGGAAGACGAGAAGGGCATTCTGTGGTTATAAGAGGTGGTATGAGGGAATGGAGACCAGTCTTCCGAGAAACTCACATTGTTATATAAGTGAGAACAAGAGCGTAGAGAGAAGGCATCTGCTGACCCCACACATAGCCACTATAAACTTTTCTCTTATTCATAGATTGACCTTTAAGTTATAGTCCAATACGGGACACTCTTTAGAGTACAACAGGATACTATTAATAATTATTAATACTTACAGGTGTCAACCAGGATGCATGATTACTTATTTAGAGATTGCATCATCATAATCTCTTTTATAAAAGTACAACATAAAGACTTTTACCTCATTTCAAACAAATTAGACTCTGGGATAAAAAGCTGGATCTAGGATGGAAAAAGATTAATGGTATTATTTTAAGCACCTGAAAAAAAAATGTCTTATCTACTGTTCACCCTAAAAATATTTTCAAAACCAGATTTAGAGATGCCTGGGAGCTTCTCGTAGTAAAGTGAGTTAAGCTCATCAGCCATTCCCCTAAGTATAGGTGGATTCATCAAAGCCTTTTATTTTTTATAGCAAGTTTTTGGTATCGTTGACACACAGTGTTACATTTGTTTCAGGTGTACAACACAGTGATTCAACTTCTCTATACATTATGCTATGCTCACAAGTGTAGCTACCATCTGTCACCATGCAACACTATTACAATAAAATCAGCAGTTTTCCCTATGCTGTACCTTTCATCCCAATGACTTATTTATTTCATAACTGGAAGCCTGTATCTCCCACTCTCTTTTACCCATTTTGCCCATCTCTTCACTCGTCTTCCCTCTGGCAACTATCAGTTCTTTGTATTTATAGGTCTGTCTGATTCTGCTTCTTGTTTGTGTATTCACTTGTCAAAACCTTATCATGAACTTTGTTTTAATTCAGATTCAAAAATTCAGAGAGCCTATATCATAAATACCAGAGATGGGGGTGTGTGTGTGTGTGTGTGTGTGTGTGTGCACGCGCGCATGCGTGTGTGTGTGTGTGCGCACGCGCGCATGCGTGCGTGTGCACAAACATGCCTTATAAGAAATAGGTCTTAAGAGAATCATCAGGTAAAAGGCCAAAAACGAGAGACAGGCTTTCTTACGTTTAGTCACTACTGTACCCTATAGAACTGGCTCTGATTATACCGAGGGCCTTCTAATGACTTCTACTTTTTACTACTATGGAATTTTACTATTTTAATTCTAGTGTTGCAATTAATTTAATGAAAAATTAATTTTACAGTTGTTTTTAAATGTTTGAGTGATGAGAGAAAAGTGAAATAAAAAAGAACATACCTGAGAAGATGAAACAGTGACAGTTAAATCCTTTGGGTTTGGTGAGGGAAAAAAATAGATAAATTCAAATCGTTATCAAAGGTTTCCTCTGCTCATACAAAGTGAAATAGAAAATCCATATGGTTACATTTTAGTCCTACCAAAAAGTAACATTTTAGAGAGTCTGGGCTCAGTCCTCAAGATACGTCAGACATATGTTTTTGCCTTAATATGTGCAGATGCTGTCTTATTCCTCCGTTTCTTTTTACATGTGTAGACTCAGCCATCATGTATCGCAAGTGAACTCACCTCTCCCGAAGACATGTACTGTGCACCTGACTTAGAATTAAACTTTTAACGTGTTGTAGGTCAACCTTAAATCACTGATGGAGCAGAAAAAAGAACAGAGGATCTATTGTACATTTCTCTATGGGGGAACATGAAAAAAAATGAATGGCTAGAGAAGCTATGGTAACTAAAGCTGCTAACAGAGAAATCTGACAGTCACGGAGTGTTCCTAAAGCATTGGGCTGAAAGAACAGATTTCTGATTTATGCTTCCGAGTCCAGAGATTGTGAAAATCCATTTGAGAAAGTTTAATGTGAGGAAGGCAAACACTCTGAAAAATTAAGTTTACAGAAATCGCACTGCATATAAAATGATCATTTTCACATGAACTGTGTTTAATTACTTAATTGATTAGAAAATATAGATTTATGCCTGTTTATATAGTCTATAAACAAACACCCAGTTTATTAAAATGCCACATAAGGGATGCAAACGCATTACTTTTGCTCCATGAACTAGGTAAGCTTCTCTACTATCTGTGGCAACTCTTAAGAGAAACAAGGCACGGAGTTTCAATGGGTGGGCAAAAATGTTTCCTGTACGGGCCACACCCGCCCTACCCTTACTTCTTGCTGAGGACTAGGGAGAAACCTATCCCTGGATGACCTCAGCAATACTGATTGCAGAGAAGTGTAGGCGCTTTTGCCTTTTTCTCCTTCCCGCTCTTACAATAACAATGACAGAAAAAAAAAATGCTCTCTGGGAATTTATACAGACAAGAAAGAGACTGAACAATATACTCAGTGAACAAGACCCAGAAACAAAGTATGAATAGGGAAGGATAGAGAGAGAGAAAAACAAGTGCCAAAATAATTAAAAGAATCAGTGTATTGAAGAAGACAGTTTTTAATCTATAAAAATGAAAAGAAAAAAAATAATTATAAATTCCAAGTCAGAAATTGACCACTAGACCAAGGGAAAAATAAAAGCTCAAAAGTAAATGCACAGATAGAAGTATTCTTTTAAGTATATGATACATACTGATGCTTAAAATTCAGTATATGACTGTTTCCTCTAAATGTCATAAAATAGCTTAATGTTTCTGAATATTAAGTTATTTCAGAATATTCACATGCTTAGAACTGAGTAGGTAGTACATTCAGATACTTAAATGGTTTGTTAATCTTTCAGGTATCTGAGAATTGTATAGACATGGTGTGAAAAAAAATAAGAATATCAGGAAAGGTATAAAGAAAAATAATAAAAAACAAAATATGAGTGAATAGAAACTTTTATTTTTTTAGATTTAAATTTGTGTATTAACCAGTATTTTTCGTGAAGGATTTGAATGTGACATATCCACTTTGTGATCCCAGCTCCACCCTCATTTCATGCTGCGCTTACCGACAGATTTGCTCATTTACTTACCTCTCCTAGCAGAACAAGCTGTGATACATCACTGGATAAATTACGTGTGCTTTTACCCTGTTTTTTTCAAATATTCATATATTTGGACTGTGGGAAAAAGCTGGAGAATTACAGTTTATGAAGTTCTTAATAGGTGACAGGTCTACTAATGTTTCTTTTGTGTTGGTTGTGTTTCTGTTCTCTACTTGATCCAAAGATAAATGAGACTACATTAAACATTTCTAAACACATCTGTGTCAGCTTGGTAACTTCTTTTGCCAGTGTAATTTTCTCTATTTTTTTCCCAAGAGTTCTTTTCTGGATTTTCTGAAGTAAGAACTTGCTGTGACCTTGTGTGCCTGGTCTAAAAAACCTAGCAAGCTTTGTGACATTGAATGAGTCTTGAAAAACCACTTTGTTGATTAAAGAAGTTTACTGGACAAGAGGATTTGTTTTCCCTTTCTGACTTAAGTTCAATTTTCCCCTTCATTTGCTAACAGGTTGGCTGTCTTAAAGCATGGAATGAATCTTTGTCCTTGGACACGGTTGGACAAAACAGACATTGGGGGTCCATGCTTGACTTGGTGCTGTCCATATAGGCACCATGTAAACCTTAAGACATGGCTGTATTGAACTTGAGGCTTCACACCCGTGACAAATGCTTCTCTATAAATAAGCAACCTAAAAAATGTAAAGATCCCTTATTAAGGTTGAGATTATAGTCGTTATCTTGTTCAAAGTTCCCAAAGACCTGAGAGAAGTAGAAAATTGCTTCCCATGGGTAAATGAGAAGAAAAGACAATGGTAATAATTTATGTAATAAAACTATGCTAAACATTTTAAAAAGATATGCTTCTTTTTATACTATAAGAACATCTTCTAGGAAGCAAGGTATACATGAAGAAGCTCAAAGTCAGGGTGGTTAAATAACTCTTAAAAATTATCCAGATAGTAAAAGAATTGGGATTCAAACTATTACAGAGAATAAATGGAAGAGAAGGGAAACACACATACATACATAATACTGTTGTCTAGGGTAATCCTGATTTAGAAAATTATGCCCCATTGTCAAAATATATATTCAAATATATTTTAAAATATGTTCTATATAAAAATTTGCATATAAAGCCTGGGTATTCTATCTCTTGGACATTTCCCCCCAGCTTTATTAAGATATAACTGACAATTAAAAATTACATATATTTAAGGTGTGCTACTTGATGTTTTGATATAGGTATGCATAGTAAAATAATCACCATAATCAAGCTAATTAACCCTCCATCACCTCACATAGTTACTTTTTTGTATGTGAGATGATAACACTTAAGATGTTTAAGATGTACCCTCTTAGCAAATGTCCAGTGTACAGTACAATAATATTAACTATAGGCACATTGTTATACATCGCATCTCTAGAATGTATACATCTGGGGAGATTTCGGTCAAAGGGAAATGGAAAGATGTTGGACTTTTTAATTGTAATAGGGAGTATCTGGTTAATCAAGTGCTATAAAACCTGGAAGAAAATATGCTGTTTGGAATTACATTCTGGTTTTAATATGGTCACATCTTCTGGCTTGGGCATACAGGCAATGTGATTATAGCATCTGTTACCATACTTATCACCGGGTTGATTCAGCCATTCTGGCTCCTGGCACCATCTGACACTTAGTCTGTGACACTTAACCTTCAGAAAAAGATCCCAAGTGGGTGGTGACATTTTCATGGATTAACTGAACCTTTTGCTCCTTTATCCCAATGCTTTTATACTCTGACAGAACCTTGGTTGCTCTGCATTTACCAGATTTGCTGTGTTTCTTATACAGTAGGGCTTGACAGGTACCACATCAACCCAATATTACCTTGAAAACAAGCTATATTAGATAGATAGCAGGTGACTTGCAGATGAAGTTGGGTGATTATAATCATCAGATGTCAGATGGTCACGTGATCATCTGAGATCTAGTCAACATTGGTATTTGCTCTGTGTTTGAGTTAAATGCTATTAACTCAGATTCAACAAAGTCTCACCAAAATGGAAAATCACAGCTTTGGAGATGGTGTAGTGATATAAAATGTTAGAGTGAAAGACTTGGGTTCAAGTTCCGGCTCCACGGTTAGCTGGCTACATGACCTTGAGCCAGTTATTTAGCCAGTTTTGAGCTTGGTAATTTCACCAGCAAATGACTGGGAGAGAGAGGTTAGACAGGATCCTTCTAAGATTCACCTATTGTACCGGGAAGTTCTGTGAAATGTTTAAGATTCAACTCTATTAAATATCAGTCCAGAAATTTTAGGCAGTATTTTCTTCATTGAAGAAGCATGTTTTTTGTTGCCTATCATTTTGCTATACATACTTATATTAGTTATAGTGTCCTGTATAATAAATTACCACAGATGTAGCTTAAGACAACACCTGCTTATCATCTCAAAATTTCTGTGGGTCACAAGACTAAGCATGGCTTAGTTGGGTCCCCTGCTCTGGATTTCATAAGGCTGTAAATCATGACACCATGGAGACTGCTCTTCCAGAAGCTCACCTGGGAAAGCTTGTTTAGGTTGCTATTAAGCTAAACACATTTCCTTACAACTATATGATGGAGGGCCCCACGCTTTTGTTAACTGTTGACTGATGGTAATCTCAGGTCTAGGAGGCTGCCTGGAGTTCCTGGAGTTCCTTTCCAGCATGACCACTTACTTCATCAAGCCGACGAGAAGGGTCTCTAGCATCAGTATCCTCGAATGAGGTCTAATATATTGTGAGGTAATCATGGAAGTGCCCTTTCTCTTCACCTTTGCTATGTGATGTAATTGAATCTCATGAGTCACATGTTATCACCTTTGCCGTATTCCTTCAGTTACAGGTCAAGTCACAGGTACCGCCCAAACGCAGGGGAAGGGGGTTACACAAAGATGTGAACACCAGCAGGTGGGGATCACTGGAGTCACCTTTGGGTCTCTTCACTGCGATAATATTGGTAATGGGAAATATTTATGAACCTTTACTTTGTGACAACCCTTAATCTTGACAACATATTTGGTACTATTAATATCTTTATTTTGTGTATGTGAAAAATGAGTCTCAAAGAGGATCAGAAACTTGTCCAAAGTTATACAGAATGAGAATTTAAAAAAAAATCTTTCTATGTTTGGGTTTTCAAAACTTGCCCCATGGAAATTTTATATTCTCCCACCTATTTCATATATAATTGGGGAAGCCGTAACTAAGGAGCTGGGTGTCTTTTGATTACAATTTCATTTTCCGAAGAGCTAAGCTTTCCTACAAATAGTAAATAGACAAGAAAGTAGTATATACCTTTTTTAAAAAATCATCAGTATTTTTTTAAAGATTTTATTTATTTGAGAGAGAGCATGCAGAGAGACAGAGCAAGAGCATGAGTGGGAGGAAACAGAGAGACAGGGAGACCAGACTCCTTGCTAAGCAAGGAGCCTGACTCAGGGCTCGATCCCAGGACGTGGGATCACGACCTGAGCCAAAGGCAGAGGCTTAACCAGCTGAGCCACCCAGGTGGAATCAGAAGATTTTTAAATAATCTAATATAGCTTGTTTTCAAGGTAATTTTTTTTTTTTAATGTACAGACATAAGGGGCAAGAAGACACTGGGAAACAGAAGGGGGCATGTGTGCTCACATGCTGGTCTGTGTAGATACGTCAATGGCAAATTCTAGTGCAGTGGCAGCAGAGTGTAAGGAGAAGAGGTCAAACTTACGGATTGTGTCAGGCCTATTTACCCTTGCTACCGCATGGACATTTGGACACTTTGCTTTTGACAACCTTGGGTACCATTTTGGATGCTCCTTTTGAATGAGGATTTGTTCTCTATTTGTTCCTATGGAACTCTACTAGTGAGACCCAACATAGGAAATATTCTTAAGTGTGAAAACATTGACATGTTACACTTGCTTTTCCTCTGGGACCTTTTAGGCTCAATCTTTTCAGCTCCCTGCATTCACGGAGAAAAGTGCCTTCAACACAAACATGATTGTAAGATAGCATTGCCTTTCACTCAGGAGCTAGCTGGGCACAAAGGAGAACTGAAAGGAGGAAGTAACAGGATTTGTTCTGCTCTCCCTACCCAGGCAATATGTGAAGCTGGAATCAAGTTCATTAATACCAATGAGAAATATTGAGTTTAGTCTATTTTTCAATTCACTTAGCTTTCTTTTAAAAAATTGAGAGGTTTGTCTTTGTCACATGGTATGTCATGATTAATCAGATATATTGGATGGGCAAATGGCTTAATAGTTATTGCAATTTGTCACATCAGACATGGCTTATCATGCATTATTAATACCCAAATGTAAAATTAGTTAAACTGGGTCTGGCTTCTGTTCAAGACAGTTGTGTGTTAACAGTAGTAAGTTTTAAAAAACCTGCACAAGGATGATTTAAACAATATCACCTTATCCTTTCCATTTTATTATCAGTGCATCTTCAAATGATAATTAAGTTGACAAAATCTTTATTCAGTAGGAGGACAAACAGCCATCCCATTGAGAAGAGGAGGCTTCAGGATTCATTAACATGGATACCCAGGAGGTCACATGATCTAGAAAGGTTTCTTTTTTCCCCCCAAAGCAAGATGGAAGTTCAGAAACATATATATTTTTAATGAATTTTTATTTGCAAACTCTAAGATATGTTGATTTTGGTACTTGAGTTTCTTGCTAAATTTGATGACTATACAGTCGTATTAAAAAAATAAACCTTAGTACCTTGTTCAGAACTGTATATAATAACAAAAGGAAAAGGAGTCATGGTAGTCTCTACACAGGAGTGACAGTTCACTTTGAGGAATGTGAGGGGTTCAGATCGTCTTCTAATTTAATCAGGAAAGGGCCTCTCTCATGTATCTATTTTTAGCACCCACTTTGTTGACTTTTCAGGCATTTTACAGTCCAGCAAAGGGGATTTCTTTCATTATAGTGCCAAGTCTGTCTGAGGCAATGGTTGCTGCCTCATATTTGTGTCTCTTCTGATTCCAACTGCTTATATGAGACCATTCTAAGGAGATGACCATCTCTAGTTAGGAAGGTCCAGTGATCAGTAGGTCCAAAGATGACTCAGCATGCCACCTCTTGAACTCCTGCCCCATTCCAAGCAAACCAGTTGTATGCTTTTAAGACATGGAACAGTTCAATTTTCAGGAGATATTATCATAGACATATTCTCTTCTAATTGTTTGACAAAATCAGTTTCTTAGAATATTCATCATTTCATGTTCAATGCTCATCCACCCCTCATTCTGTCCGTACTGAAAACCCACTATAGAATTAGAGTTGTACCAGATGCAGTGAGCTATTTAGGGGAATTATACAATGTGAGCCCAGTCTGCGGAAGAGATCACGATATACCTGGGGAGGTGCGCCTGGGTGGCTCAGTCGGTTAAGTAGCTGCCTTCGGCTCGGGTTAGGATCCCAGGGTCCTGGGATGCAGTCCCATATCAGGCTCCTTGCTCAGAGGGAAGCCTTCTTCTCTTTCTGCCTACCGCTTCCCCTGCTTGTGCGTGCTCTCTCTCTCTCTCTCACAAATAAATAGTCTTTAAAAAAAAAGAAGAAGAAAGAAAAAAACAATATACCTGGGGAGAAAAGATGAAAATATTCAAAGAGTTGGAATATAATTTAAAGCAAGTTTGGTGCATAAAGACCTGTGTTCTTTAGAAATTCAGAGGAGATCAGATAAGGTTGGGGTGTTCAGCTAAGCCTTTTTTGGAAGAGTTTGAATTTGAGCTTGGACTACAGCATGGCTGGTATTTTAGTTTGGTGAAGAGATAAGAAACAGAATAGTAAGGAAGAGGAACAATATGAGGAAAAGCTTTGGACTGGAAACATGGTGTGTACCAGGAAGGTGAGATGAAGAATCTGACTTGTTTAAAAGTAGGTAGGTTAAGGTCAGATGATGGAAGACTTACAAAAAGGTTGGTCAAAGCAGTTAGAAGTAATGCTATTTGCTCAGAACTCCTGAAAATTCCATCAGAGAGTTGGCACATAGAAAGTAGGGATTCCCCCAGCAGCAGCATAAGGTATCCGTTCCGAGATGTAAACTCACTTTTGCATCTGCTTGACACATGGGTTGTAGGCTTAAGAGCACAAGTGACGTCTCTAAAAGGACTCCTTTGTATAAAGGGTGAAATCAACGTATTTAAGAGCATCTCCTGTTCTGTGGAAAGGGATACAGAATCATGATAAGTTGGTACAGTAATCACTGATTATTGGTAAATTCAGAGGTTTCTTGTTCGTTCCAGAAGAAATATCAGAAGAGAATAATGAAATATTTTTTACCAAAGCCTTTGAAATCCCAAAAGGCAATATAATTATGCCATCTCGTCCATCAATGAAGCCCAGAAACACCTTATCTATGGTGCTTTGATAATGATCACTATTGGTTGGACTTGCCTCAATTTTTGGCCTGATGTAAACTTTATAAATTTTCATAAGCAAAAGTAAAATATCTCTGGAAGTTGTGTCATCAAAATACATTTGGTATTTAATATTGTAGATTTGCTGATTAATATAGTCAGTTACAAAGCAATTAGAATCTCTTCTCCATAATGGATTCTGAATGTACTGTACTTTGCTTGAAGTATGATAGAAGAAATAATATCAGTAGCCGATAAATTCATCTTTCCAATTACTCTTTCTGAGCCTTCCATATATGTACCTAGTCAATCTCTTTTTTACACTTGTATGCAAACACCCATTCAGCATTCTTCATATGAAGTTTTCACAGCTAGAATACTTCCCTTAGTCAATGATGGCACTTTTCCCAATGAGATTTGGTTTTCTATATGAGAAGATTCTTTTCAGTAAGAATTGTCTTTTTATCCCACCAGAAACCTACATAATTTGGGGTTAAGTTCCCAAGGAAAAAGAACTTAGTAAGCCTAGGCCAGTATTCTTGGGATTATTTTAATCCCATTGAAACGTTTCAGGGATGTCTAAAATTCATATCACCCAGTCACTAGTCAGCAGTTATTTCTCAATTCCAGAAGAATTCTGTAAGTTATAGTAGAATCACAAAATGTTAGAAGGAGCTTTAGGCTGCAGTTCTGCCAAGGTTTCCTTATAGGTGGCCAGTAGCCACAAGATGTTTGCCTTGAATTTTATATAATTCTGTTTGAGCATGTAAATGTATTTAGGTTAGAGGTAAAGATATGGCCCGGTTTACTCAGTGCTGAATCCGCCGGTCCCTTTCACACAGCTGCTTCCCGCCTGATGTTACCTACTGAGGGCGTTTATTTGTGTCTCTGTATAGATTCTCCTGTTTACATGATTGAAAATATTAGTCTTAGAGTGGGTGAAAGATTGTCTCCAAAGTGATTTCTGAAATCTAAACATATGGAGTCTCTCCTTGACTCAGAAAGTAGCTAGGATGACAGTCTAACTTACTCTTCACCATGCTGTGACTTACTTGATATTTTTCATGTGCATAATTCATTTCTATCCATTGCCAATGTATACATAAGGAAAACTTCAGAAAGTTGCATTTTATTAACATTGCACCTGTGATCTAAATTTAAACATGATCTTTGAAGGTGATGCAAAGTATTTGAATGAATAACTTTCTTTTGTTAATTTTTAAAAAAACATACTCTTTATAAGAACTTAATTCTACCTGGGATTAGAAAAAGAAAGTGAACAATTATATTTGCCTGTAATCACACCTGCGTGTGCTGGATGGAATGCTCTGAGGGGCTCCTGAGATGTCTGACTTTTGGTTGGCTTGTGTGTTTGGACCTTGATCCATTAGGATGAGAAGCTTCAGGTACCTGAGACTCCTTGAAAGGGCCAGACCTTCCAGAGGGTGCCCAGCACTTGTTTTTCCTCTGAGTTGCCTTCTTTTAAGAAACTCTAGTCCTTTTTCAAGGAGACGCTTTGAAGGATTATTTTTTGTGGCTAGTTCATACTGAAAGCATGGCGTGCACCGGCAGAGACAGAAGCCGTGTAAAGGTGAAGAGAACAGGCTGTTTGTGAGCTTCAGGAAATACTAGCTTTGAATCCTACTCATGTGATGTCTTCACAAAAGTGGGCATGGATCTCCAGGGCTCTGCCACCCACTCCTGCACTCTCACCATCCAATACTGCTCTCTCTCCCTTCCCACCATAATAAATCCTCTGAATGCAAAAGCAAAAAAAAAAAAAAAAAAAATGCTCCTCAGTGCCAAGAAAAGTCTGATGGCAAGAAGACAATGAGGCGTTGGGAAAGACATTGGTTCCAGAAATTGGATTCTAGGCATGTAGTGCCAGGATGGAGGACTTTTATTTAATTTTATAGAAAAATGTTCGGGTTATTTTACACTGAGATGTGAAATCTCATTTGCAGCTAAGGCCCGGAGGGAGTGAAAGGAACTAGGAGAGCTCATAAAGACAAGCGTAATAGGATTAATAAGAAAAAGGCCGAAGACATAAGCCTTTATTGTAGGAACTCAGTGCTAAATTCTAGCATTGATGAAGGGTGAAATGTCGATACTTATCCAAACATTTGTGCCTTCAGGGCACAACAACTGAAGGCTGGTGGCTTCATAGGTCAATGCTGCTTGGGTAGGTTGTCTGCTTTTCTCAGGAGAGAGGGCCACTCTGATAGAACAGAGAAAGAAAATCACTGTGTGGCAGCAATTCCTGAACCCTCATCAGAGAAATAATTCTCAAAATATATTTTATATAACTGGAGTAACATTTAGGGTTGTGTAATAATCCATGGAATAAGAAATTGGAAAATTATTTGATTATCTAGGTCCCGAATGTTAAATTATTTGTCTATATATTTGTGGCTTGAATGTGAAAAAAAATAGCATTGTCAATCTAAAGAGTCAATTTATATAAGAGTTGCAGGTTACTCGTGAACGTGGATTAGAGGATAAGGTGGTAATCAAATTGTTGGCTCCATAGTTGGTTCTTTTTCTTCTTTTATAGAGGTCGATTGCTACAAAATAATTCGGGCTGAAAATGTGGCTGCCGAAGCAATTTAAATAACTGTACCAAAGAGAGCATCATCTGGTTATTTCAACTGCATAGTCAGGCCAATTGTCAGGCTAATATTTGCACTCCTATTTCATAACAGGGTGAAGAAGATGATGTTGACCCGAGGCTAAGGGAGGTCCAGGTGCTGATGATTTCAGTCCCTAAAGGGCTTCATTCATTTTTCTAATTTATGGCACTGAATTGATTTTTTCCGGTATTACTTTCCTAATAAGATCAGTGTATTTTTTAAAGTATTATTTTTAAAGCAATATTAATGCTGCCAAATTGACAGTCTAAGTGAGCAGAAGTATTATGGTTATTAGAGGAACCGGTTCAAGCATTTTATATACTATAATAATAATAATGCAACTGAAGTTTCAAAATGGTGCTAGGCATGATGGGACACCTCCCACTACTCTTATCAACTGTGTCTTACCTAGCCTCAGGTTTCATATTTATAATAGGTGTATACTAAGACAACAGAAATATAAACTATATGTAGATATATAAAAATTCTGGAATACGGAAATGTATATTTTAATTCGGTGCAAGGCAAGAACATATTTCTAGCATTTTCCTTGATTTAAATTTTTTCTAATGTAAATATCTAAAAATTCGGTTCTCTTGATCATCTGATAATGATTTCAATGCCTCCATATGCAGCAGAAACATCTTTGTTTGGCTTTTGTGAGATTATCTTTAGGAGGTGGTGTCAGGATGGCTAGATTTTTTTTCGATGTTTAATTAATGTATTTGTGACCATCGAGCTCATATGTAAATGAGAGAACACCTGCTTTAAATGTAGCAAGGCAACCTTCCAATAGCAGTGCCTGGTCCTGAAGTGTCTATGACAAAGGTAATTTTGCAAAGGGATCACAGATTTTAGTTATCAGGAGGTACTGTTTCTAAGGCTTGCTGGTAGAAACTAGAGCCCTTTCTAGGAGAGGTGGCCACTAAATTGTTTAAATCCATTCAGAAGAGTTAATTGGGGGAAGGAAGGACCCTTATAGGTCCCATTTTCCAAGTCTGTCTCTACTGTGGTTGTCACTATCATGGTGATCTTTGATGTCATCACCGTTATTATTTTCAGCAATACCACCATCCTCAGACCTTAGATATCCTGATTAAAAATGATCCCCATGTGCACAGTGAAATTTATTAGGACCAAAATACCCAGTCTGGCTGTTTCTTGTGAGGTTATTTTGGCTTCACATGCAGATGCTGGGTCCAATGTTTTGAGTATCCACCATGTGGCTTGGTTCTGAAGATGAATCCCGGCCAACGTGAAGCACTGAATGTTCTGGCCCCACCATATTTACACGGACTCAGCCATTGTCTTAATTTTTCAGCTTTACTCACTGGCTCATAGTTACTGAAGATGGTAAATAAAAATGAGATATGACCAAAAAATGTGTCCATTTCTATTTAAGTGTATCATCAGTACAGCCATACAAATGACAAGGTCCTGTAAACACAAGCCACACTGGTGACTTGGCTGCCTTAATGGATCAGTTGGAATGATTACATCCAATTCAAATGGGGGCACAGGGCTGAGGGCTAGACTCTTGCCAAATCACGCTACTCCCAGCCCTCTAATTTTGCTGCATTTTTATTTGAACTTCCTTTTCAACATTCAGCCCTAATTACTCAGTGCACTCCTTCTGGAAATGCTTTCTCTCTGTCTCTTTATGAGTAAAACAATGAAACCCTTTGATCTTTCCTTCCCTTCCTGCTTTTTTCTCAACACTTTGGGACTCTTGCATCAACAGTCAATTTTAGGAGAAGATTGTACTCTTTTCTTATTTGAATAAAGAACTCATGAGAAATGGATGATGGACCTGGTGACAACCGAGAGAAAATGCAATTGGGTGCCGAAAGGAAAGAGTGAATATCTGCCCTCATCTATCACTGCTGATTAGCTGCTGTGTGAGAGAGGGAGAGACAGAGACAGAGAGAGATCTGAAAGAACAAATGGATTCAGGAGAGAGGCTGGGCTTCACTGCCTGGTTTTTCTGGCTCATCAATCATCTCCATCATGGCTGATAGGTGGTTCTTTCACTCCCTCCTCTGTCCTGCCCACCAGAGAATCTGTAACCATGACAGGCAGTCCCTTGTCTGTACTCGTTTCAGCAGCAGTGGTATATTCAGGCCCTGCACAAAATGTCTGAGAGTCGGTGTCTTCCTGTCTGATGTGTCTATTCCAGCTTACCTTAGGAAAGTGTGTTTACATGATTCCTGTCCATGCTCTCAGGCTGTGGCCTTGCCAGTCCCTCCTTGAGGCGACTCTTGACAGCATGCCCATCATGTTCATAGTGCCAACACAACTGATAGGCCGGCATTACATAAAACATTTACAGGAGGTAGGCTAGGGCTTGGGAGGGTCTATAAAAATGTTGAAGCCATCCGAGTGTGAAATAGAAAGATGAAGAAAGTGTGTTCCCAAAGCCATTTATATCTGTCATCTGTTCTGGGTCTCACTCTTAATATGTCTCCTGTTCCGTCCCTTCCTCCTACCTTCGCCGCTGAGGCTTGGATCTTTCTCTGGGAAAGCACATCTGGAGAGGTATACCTGTTAGGAAAGAAGCATCTTTGTATAAAACTAAAGCTTCTGTAGCAAAGTGTTCTCTCGACACTGTTCGTTCTCCAAGCGGCTTAATAGCATAGCATTCAGGCACATACATGTGAGTGGTTACCAAATCCCATTGGTTTAACTTTTGAAATGTACGAGACAGAGAACATGTGTCCTTTCATTTGATTTTGGTTAAATCTCCTATGAAGGAACTTCCTATCACTTTGTAACACTTAAAATGATGCAAACATATCATGTAAACTTAATGGAGTCAGTCTATAGACACTATCCTGTCTTCATCCTGATCTGTGGTTCCATTTCCACTTTTCTCAAAATTAGAGACCATAAATACCCTAATCTTGTAGACTGATAAGAATTCTCAGGCTGGGCATCTGTTTGTGTATTTTGCATTTCTCTTTGTTCCTGGAGAATTTTTCCATTGGTGAGCTTCACAGTACTCACACTCTATGGCTGTTATTAGACAACTAGTAATAGGATTTCTACATATTTTCATTTGATCATTACAATGTTTATAAATTGGGTATTATTAGTTTTATCTTACACATATTCTTACACATATGGAAAGTGACCCCTGGACATGGACTGAAGTGATAGCAAATGGTTCCTTCCCATCTTAGCTCTCTACTAATGTTATGCAACAATGCCTTTATTGTCCGCCATCCCCTTTAGCTCATCAAGTAGTGTGTCCCTACTACATTAATGCTTTAGTCACCCCTTTGGAAGACTCTCAAGGGCCGATGTCTTTTGGATTCAGTGTCTTTGGATTCAGAAACTTTAGGTTTAACTCTCAGCTTCTCCCCAGCTCAGGTAGTTAGAAGATAAGACTATAAAATAATGAGATTAAGGCTTATACAAATAAACTGGAACATACACTTGTAGATTTCCAGGTCATTATTCTAATGATGCTATTACTGTTCATCATATGGAAATTTTTTGGGGGGGGGGAAGGGAAAGACTTTTATTAAACATTGTGTAGGAAATTCATTCTGATCTTTTTATAATAACCCTTATTCTTGACCCAAATTCCCCTGATTGGGCACTCAGAACTTGTTCAAGGCTTGATTCAAGATTACTTTTTTTCTTAATGTAAGAACACTCGGGGTATGGAAAACTTCCAGAAAACTCTGGGGTTTATATCCTAGCTTGACCACTTACCAGTTGGGTATTCTTATATCAGTTGGTTGATGTCTCTGATTCTCAGTTTTTTGTTTTTTTTTTTAAGGTTTTATTTTTTTATTTGACAGAGAGACAGCAAGCGAGAGAGGGAACACAAGCAGGGGGAGTGGGAGAGGAAGAAGCTGACTCCCATCCGTGGAGCCTGACGCGGGGCTCGATCCCAGAACACTGGGATCACGCCCTGAGCCGTAGGCAGAAGCTTAACCACTGAGCCACCCAGATGCCCCTGATTCTCAGTTTTCTTATCTATAAAATGGGAATAGTGATATCTGTCTTAAAGGATGCTTTGAAAATTTAAATGACATGATGAATATTTGTTGTGTACTTATCAGAGTGTCTGACATATAGTAGAGGTTAAACAAATGCCAATTTCTTCACTTAAAAAAACATTTATAATCACTAAAATTTTTAAAGAATATGTAGTAGGTTTTTTTCAAGTGATTTTTAAAGAAGGATAGAACACATGCATAATATAATATAATGGGTCTGATTTGGTTAAGGAAATATCTACTTGGTTAAGAATTCAGGTCTATTATTTATAGCTAGTTAGACTTAAGACGTGCTGCTTGGAAGGGGGAATGAACCATGAGAGACTATGGACTCTGGGAAACAAACTGAGGGCTTCAGAGGGGAGAGGGGTGGGGAATTGGGATAGGCCGGTGATGGGTGTTAAGGAGTGCACATATTGCATGGAGGACTGGGTGTTATAAGCAAATAATAAATCATGGATCATTACATCAAAAACTAAGGATGTACTGTATGGTGACTAACATAACATAATAAAAAATTATTATTAAAAAAGAACATATGCTGGTTGGGCAATAAAGAAGAGTGGGTCACTAATTTCATGGTCCATAGATATATTTAGAGTGGGATTGCCTGGAAAATTTGAGAACAGGTATGCAAAGAACATGAGGATGAAAAGAACATTCTATTTCTTGGTTTGTACATTTTAATGATTTTATAGTTCAATGTGTCAATTTTTTAATTTTTAAAATTTAGAATTTTTATTCCAGTGTAGTTAACATACAGTGTTACAATGTGTCTGTTTTTAAATGGAAAACCCTTGAAGGCAAGGACCATCTCTTTCTGTGGGTAGTGCCCAATGTGGAACTCACTCTTGGGCACGTTTGAATACAACTTCTGTGCTGGCCATTTATCTAAACCATGTTTGCCTATGGTTTGATGCCTGGCTGTCTCAGTCCTTTCGACAACCTTCCTGGATTAATGGACAAGTAATTAATTACTCTATGTTCTGTTTGTGTACAGTCAATTCAAGTGATTGGGATAAATCCATCCTTTGCCTACATATTCCTTAGAGGATTGACCTCAGTTTAAGAAAACCCAATGTATGACATTTAAAATTTACAAGTAAATCAGGGACCAATGTTTGTATTCGAAAAAGACACATCATAGTGTATATGTCCACATGGTGTTTTAAAAAAAGACACATCTAGGAGTACATGGTGTTTGAGCAATGCTTGTGTTATTAAGTACATCATCATAACTGCCATCCTTGCAGATATTTGTAGCACTAACTTCTAATCCTCACACTATAATTTTAAATGTATATATATATATATATATATATATTTTTTTTTTTTTCCACTTCTAATGGACTTGTTTCTCATAGGAACTTTATTTCTCTGACTGGAGGGTTCAAACTAAGTTACAATAAGCTGGCAGAGAGATGCCTTAACAGGGTTAGGCTAGTGAGAAGGAGGTCTGTCGCTCTGGGTGTAGTTGTTCTGCCTGAAGCTGGGCCAGGCCTGGGGTTGTGTGTGCATCCACAGAAAGTGCAGCAGCCACAGGCCCCACAGACCCCTTACTCCATTGTGCCTACTTACTAGGGGCCATCATGGAGTTTTCCTGAGGTATCATAACTAGAGACATGGGCAAATTAAATCCTTAAATCCGGGCCAACCCAGGAACCAGGAGAAAGCAATGATTGACCAAGGTTGTGATGGCTGTGTGTGTGTGTATGTAGAGGACCTGTTTCTTCTTACTTTTTCAAAATGTGGCCACTAGAAAGTTTTAAATTACATAGGTGGCTCACTCCTTGGTCTGCATTATATTTCCTTCGGTCAGGGCTCTTCGAGAGGCAGACAACGTAAGATCAAATACTGCATCTGCCATTTCCTCGTGAGTTTTGTCAAAACCTCGTAACAGTCGAGAGCTTCGGTTTCTCACATGTACCAAAAAAAGAATGGTAAAATTAAATTTTATAAGATGTTGTGAGAATTGATTGAAATAAAAGAGGAACCCAATATTTTTCTGGAGAAAAGACACCATTCAATAAGTGTTAGTTTCTTCTCACATCCATCCCGCGTGTGTGTGCGTGTGTGTGTGTGTGTGTGTGCATGTGTGTGTGTGTGTGTAGTCTTCAGGGATAACCGGAATGCTATTTGTGTTGTTTTTAAACCTGTTATTTTAAAGCCCTCCTTTTAAGCACAGATCTGTCAGTTAAAAGTTATATAATTTTGGGTAATTTATATACTTTTAAGGGCTTAATAACACCTACCTTCCAGGTTTGTTACATGAATTAGAACCGATCTTCATAAAACACCAAACCCATTACCTAACACAACGTTAGTACTTAATAAATGGCATATACTGTCGTCACTTATGTTTTCATCATCACCACCACCACCGGTGTCATCATCACTGAACAGAAGAGCTGGAAATTTCTGTGACTGTACACATCGCCAACTGGTTGTTGCTGTTGTTTCGTTTTCTTTGTGTTTTTGCAGCCTCGCTTTCAGGGAACTGAGTTTCTTTCACCACAGCCCTAATGTGGCTACGTGTGAACTAGGTGATACCTCGGAGAGGTGAAAAGAAGAGTGTGTGAGCTGAGTAACAGGAATGTGGTGGGCATCTCGGTCCAAGTCACTTGCTAGGACTTTGTGTATTTTTTCTCCATTTTTAGCAAAGTAACGTTCAGTCCTTCCATGCTGGTGTTATATTACTCTAAATGATTCTCTTCTCTTTTTTTTTCCTTTTTCTCTCCCCTCTTGGATCTCCGTAGCCAGATTCCCATACTTCCTATTTCTCAACCTGTCACCTTTTCCCTCTCTAAGTTTTCTACTCAGCACGTGGAACAAATACATTTGCCTCTAGTCCTCTAGTCAATTAAGATATGTTCTAAGGCTGTGCGTGTGCGCGTGCGTGTGTGTCTCCTTTGTGACTGGCTATTTTTTTCCTTGACTCTGACTTAGCAACTATATTTATTTGGGGAAAAAAAGTGGTATAATTTGCTTTTCTAATTTTCAGAGAGCGCTCTCCTGGTTACATGGGGGTCGGATTTTCAGTGCCTGGTGCCAGAAAGCTGAGACTGCACACAGAGCTCTGTGCAAGGCAAGGAAATACTTCATTAGAGTTGTATTCCACGAAGGCACTTTTGCTTCTTAACGCCTGTGATTTTAATTAAAACCTGGAAAGTAAAGAATCCTCTGGTTGTATTAATGCTTTCATTTCCATTAGGACGGTGGAGTCTATAAACACTATCCGGGTTTATAAATTAGTTCTCATGCGAATAATAAGTGCACCATGTCGCATAGAAAGCAAAACTCTGCCGACCCATCTGTTCCTCTCCCACTTTTTCCTTCCATTTTTGTTTTCCTTTTCAGAAACTCTTGCAAGAGTGAACCTTGATTTCTTTTATCTCTCAATCTTTATTCCCCATATCTTTTAACTATGTTTCATTGAACTGAGTATACTAAAACCAGACTTTATTCTGGGTTGATAGAAGGGGACATTAGTAGTTCATTTGGGTGTAAATCTAAAATAAAAATAAGAAAACATTTATTAAAGTCACATAGGAGACAAGATTGTTTATTTCTATAAATCTAGATTTCTTAGAGCATTTAAGATTTTCATAATAAAAAATTGTGAGCGTAAACAGCCACACACACACACACACACACACACACACACACACACACTTCTTTCTAAAGCACTAAGATCACCAGATACATGTACTTGTTTTTAGACAGTGTTTGATTAATGCATTATCATTTTTCTTCATGTGTATCAATAGATGTAACCAGATAAACACAGAATCGTAGTTTAGATTGTGACACAGTACATAGAATAAGAAATGTCTGTGATGCAGAAGCAAAAGTAAATGATCAATCTCGTGAAAACGTTCAATTAGAGACAATGGTACAGGGATCATAATCAGGAACTGGACTTAAGTCTCTCAAATACCTTTTGAATGTGGGGCAATATACATGATAAATAAATGTAGACATGTTTAAGGAAGCAAGTGTCCTATGCGGAGGAATAAGTCCCTAAAACTACCTTCTCTTGATTAGAGACTTTGATGGCTTCCATTCCATAAGCACTTCAGGAATATTGCTGCTTCCAGAGCTTGGAAGGTTTGATTTTATGGTGGTAGGTACTTTGTGCAGGTACTTTCTGAGAATTCCGCCTCAGGTGGGCTATGCAACTTTTTGGTTGAGAGAATTTTCAGTTGCTGTCTGTGTCTATCTCCATTTGAAGTAACTGGTCAACACAAAGAAGTGACTCTTTGCTGGTGTCAGGACATCCGAGAGTTCACATGGAGTACCCATACTGCCCGTGGGGGCAGAGCTGTGTCCTCTGAATAGGTGGTTGTGTGTCCGGCTCATTTTTTTTCTCAGGCAGTTAAGGTCCAGACTCATTTCGTCTGTGTCTCGCAAACGTGGGAGTATCTTCTGTAGGAGGGCCATTGGCACTCCCTGCATGTGCCTGGCACAAACAGGCAGACAGAACGGAATACTGCTAATAGGCACATCTTTGGTGAAATATGCCAAAAATGAACATGTTTCCTCATAACAAAATATGCATAGCACAACAAACATATGTATGGCAGTGTGATTGTAAAACTCTACAAATTACCGTAATTACAAAGTACCAAATTAGTATATACCTTCATTACCAGAAAAATCATGTGGACCATTTACTCACCATGAATAAATCTTTTAGAGGAACTTGAAAGAAACATTATGATCTTGATTCAACATTTTGTCTTATTTTCTATTCACTTTTGTTCCACCAATTCTTCAGTCTCCTCTGAATGTGAACATTTGAAAAAAGCAAAATAATAATACCGTCCATATTGGTGTTTGATAGCACTTCCTATTTCCAGAGTTGTTTCTTTCACATATGTTATCTGCCTCTCAGCCATCTTTCTTGGCTTGTGAGAAATGAGCGTGTGTGTGTGTGTGTATAAATATATGAGATACAAGAATTTGGTTACTGGGTCTAATACCAAATTCATATAGAATCCCTAAGAGTCCATGAGAGTGTTCTGGGGTTTATGTATCTCATTATTCCATTTGCTTGTTTGAAAAGCACTGCTTTGTGTTTCCTTATTTTCAGTTTTTGGAACACATTGATCTGGGGATGATTTTCCTACAGTATCTCACCCAACTGTTTATTCCCATGTTTGTGAGTTACGGTTTTCCTCACTGTAGTACAGAATTTTATCCCCAAAGGATGCAAAGCCTTTTTATTCACATGATAATAAGACTGGTAGTACTATAATTAACTGTCTCCGAGGAGCTTCTGGTCAATAGGATCTCTTTTCTTGGCTTGGGTTCAGAACAAGGTAAGAAGAAAAAGGAAAATGGAAGCCAAAATGTCATCTTAGTACTGGAATGGTTCAGTTAGCACTGGTGGCCTTGGACCTGTTTGCCAATACTGAGTCCCTGATCTAAATGATGAATATTCGCCTGCAGAGCACGGGGACTGAGCCCTGATGGCCTGCCCCATGCAGAGAGGCGCCTGTGTGACTTCCAGCAAAAAGAAGCCGAGGAGGCTTTGGTCTTGGTGGATAGGCCCCTTCCCAATAGGACAAGAGTGAAATTGAGCCAAATTTAACCATCAAGTAAGTCAGGCCACCTATCCAGGGGCAAGAAGTGAGAGAAATAAGAAGTGTGCTTAGGGAAAATCTTTGCCTGTGGAAATGAGGAGCAGAGAAAAAGGCATTCCTCTCTAATGATATATTTACCTAACTGACCATATAATCACAAAACAATCTGCAAAATTGAGGCCAAGGAAATATGACACGGCCTCATTTAAAAGAAATCTTGGTAAGTATTAAGCCAGGTCTGTTTCCCAAGGGCTATGTAACATGTGGGTTTTCAGAAGATAGGTTTGGATTGGAATGGAGATGGGCCACTCTTTTGGAGTGTGAATACAATTTTTAGTTTATTTCGAGCCCTCCCTGTGATGAATGGATGTGAACTAATCGTTTAAGTGCATAATTACCAATGTCACTCAGGCAGTGGCCAGGTGCTGTGTGTCCCATTCGATCAGAACCTGAAGACAAGCTCTTCTGTTGTGAAGGTCCTCAATCCTTGTAGCCTCCATGTGATCCCCCAGGCCTGAAGGCTGGGTGCAGAGAAGAGGGCAGACGGATTCTCGTCCAGTCCTCTCAGCTCAGCAAAGGGATGTTACTGAGATATCCTTCCAAGGACTTTAAATAGAAGTGTCTGGTGGCAAAATGAAAACAAATGGAGAAGCCAGTGAGACCCACACAGGGGGCTCTGTTTCCTGCTGCCTCCAGCCCCTGTGGGAGAGACAAGCTGGCACTTCCATCCAGAGGAATGCATCTCAGTCAGGGGCGGGAGCTGTCAGAATTAGCAGGGAGGAGGAGGTGTTGTTCCCTGATCATTTTCTAAGCTCCCTGGGATTCTCTGACATTGCTGAATCTGTTAGAGGCCGATATTCAGGCAACTTGAGGAGATGGGCTTTTTTGACCCCCAAAGGATTCCAAACTCATCAATCAGTCTAATTGAGATATCTCCCTTAGAAGCACTATTGGGACCTCCACAAATGCACCAGTTTCCTCCCTGTTGCTTCCTCTGACCATTGACATTCAAGGAGAAGCTGAAGAGAGCACGCAGCCTGCTGGTTCCCTTCAGAAGCTATTCCCTGGCACTTTCTCACATCTTTGTAGCTCTCAGTGTAGTGCTCTGCTGAGCCCCACCATGGCTGTCCTCTTCCCCCTTCTTTTCTGCTTCTTCCTCCACATCTCTCCAAAAAAGCAACACTAGAAAATGTCTGAGTGATTCTTCTTAACACCGGAGAATTTGAGAAGAATGCCAGGCTCAGAACGTCCCTTCTGTGTTGACCCTCTGTTTACTGGTCACTAAAAACGGGTTATAACTAAATCACTGAAGGAGAAGGAGATCAAGGAGGCCTGTGTTGTGTCAGGCGTGCAAAGTGGGAAGCAATGGGAGAAATTATTCTGGTAGGAATGTGAGCACGCGTGAGAAAATTAATGATAGCCTCTGTCTCACCCAAGGAACAGAAAAGTAACCTTTTATCAGGTGAGGCTCAGTGATTGGAGTGGGGTGAGGGGGTGGGTATTTTGACCATGCACAGCAAACACTACTCACGCTTGGATGCCGGGGTCCTTATTAAGATGCCTAAAAGCTTAGGAATGACATTAATAAAAGCAGAAAAGCCCTCATTTCCTGTAGTTTTACCTTTCTCAGTGACTAGTAAATTACTAAATTACTATTAAATTGATTAGAAAGGTTAGGAGAATAGAACTATGATTTTAAAGATCAGAATGCCATGTCAAGCATGTCATAGTGCCCTGACTCACACATGCAAATCTCAGTCTTCCCTGTCCTCAGATGGTAAGAGTAGAAAAGGGTTTGTGGGACAAAGGCCGTGATCGAGATAAAGTGTTACTTTACCAGGGCACTTTTGGAGGCTAAGCAAAATTTTCTACCATAAGTACATGAAACAGGTGGAAAATCAAGGGGGAAAAAATTATCTAAAACTGCGCTTGAATATTTTGTGTTTTCCTCCACTGCCCTGAAAAAAACAAAAACTAGTTATAAAGCTGTTCTGCATATACTATCTCATTAAATTTTCACAACAACCATGTGAAATAAGGACTAATTTATTCTTAACTTAATCCTTCTGTGCCCTTCCCCCCCGTATTTGTAAAATGAGGATAATAATACTCGTTTCATAGGCTTGTTGTGAAAATGAAGTGAGATCATGTCAACTGCTGAATACATGTTGCAGTTTGGGTCATCGAGGAGCAGACCCCAAGATTAGATGAGATGCGCGAACAGTTTGCTGGGGGAACACCTGCAAAGGAGAGAAGAGGGAACGGAGCAGGTGAAAATCAGCCTCGGAATGCATTTCAGGTCTGACACCTGGGGATGGGTGGGAAGGTTGAGTGGAAAGAGCTTCAGATGCTCTGCTGAATTCTGAGACAGACTCCGCGCCAGCAAGAAGTCGCCCTCTTAGAGGAGGAGTCTTGCACTGGGGAGAAAGAGCTAGATGCTTGAACCCCTACGGAGTCATTGTTTGTGAAGCAGGATCTCAGCACAAGCACCAGTGGATCCAAAAATGTGGCACCTGGAGCCTCTCCGTCAGTGTGAGCTCCCCTTTGAAGGGAGGCCTTTGTGGCGTGTTGTATATGCCTGACCCTCCCGGCACAGATGCCTGGGATATGGGAAGCACTTGAAATGTCTTAGCTATCTCTGCTCCCATTTCACAGGTAGAGAGGCTGCATCCCGGTGACAATGTGTGATGGGGCTAGGATCACTTGCAACAGAGTCAAGACTTAAACCTCCATTTCTGCCTCTTCTGCTCTGTCAGGCACATCGCATAGCTGCTTTCTCACAGCGTGTACCTGATGCATTTCCTTTTGTGATAACGTAGATACTAATTCCACTGGGAACGACAAAACCCTACCCTAAGCCCTTTGGGTTGTGTAGTCTTGCTGCCTTTGAGAAAGACTTGGTTTATTTATGCGGCTTCTCAGGCACAGCATCATGCCCTTAGCTTCTAAAGTGCCCAGTTCCTGGGACTTGAGCCAAGGCAAACTCTGAGGCTGCCTCCCAGCTCCCAGGAAGACCACGCCACTCCTGCCTTCAGCTTCAGAAGGACAGTGTGCGGAGCTGCTTTTTGCCTTCACGGAGAAGGTGTGAGTCTCTCCTGATGCCGCAGTATGTTAGGGTATCATTCATACAGTTTTCACTTAGATCCCCTAATAATGTGTTCAGTTCTGTTAAGCAACTAAATAAAGTCACCTTCTATGGCCTTTCCTCTGTTTTTCAGTGAACATGTTTTAATTTTCCCTTTTTATCTAAAAAAAATCTTTTAACATATATGTGTTAACAGGTCTTTGTAAATGTCTAAAAAGAGGTTCAATGGGTACATTTTTTTTTTCCATTTTGAGAGAGAAGAATGCAACACAGCCACTCTCCAGTCAGTATGTGCTTAGATTACAGCAGGCTAGTTTCTAATTGTCCTAGCAGACATCCAGCTGCATGACTGATTCTTGGGCCAAAATCACAAAAACAGTAGGATTTCTGTGTGTTGTCATGTTTACATAATTATAATCTCTTACTTTAAAAATAGAATTGAACATCCCTGAACTGGGGTTTGAGAAATGTGCCCCTGTATACATATGGAGACATATACATGCATGCTGATGTTTTTTGGTGAGGAGGTGTAAATGGGGGGACGATCTTGAGAGAAATCTAATGCATGCATAATTGGCCTTCTGCTGGAGAATTGAAGTGCCCCCTCTTTTGGAATGGACCTTTCTAGGATTAAAGACTGAAGTGTATGTCCTCTTCATTATTGTGGAGAGTCCTACTACAGTGTTCTCAGTGGCCCCCAAAGCTGTTTAGAAACTTGTAGTAATTATTCTCTCCAAAATCAGTGAATAGGCAAGATATTTTCCCTTCAGCCTATTAAGTCTACCATTAGAGCAAGCTTTCTGAGAGGGGAAAGTTGGTTTATTCCCTGTTCAAAAAAGTATTTGAAGGGGCCAGGAGGAAGAGGTCACACGGTTAACGTGGCACGATATGCCCAAGGAACAAATCACTAAACTGTGGTTCAGGTGATATCCCACGGCCCCAGGAAAAGCCCCAGAGAACAAGCTAGGCCATCTGGGAATTACGTTCCTACCCAGTGGTCAATAAATGTGTTTCTGTTTTACTTCAACCTAAAGAAAGTTCTCTCTTTCTTCAACCTTCCTTCAACCTTGGAACTGAGACTTTGTGGTACTGGCCATTTTTAGGCACTCTTGGCCAAAGAAAGTATACGCATTTTTGACAGAGTTCTAACAGTCAACCTACAAAGAACACTGGAAAAACAACCAAAACTGAACCAGCAGCCGTGGCTGCTCCTAGGAGTCGGGTTGCCTCACGGGATTTGAGAACGGGAAGATTCAATCCCAGTCCAGACTGCTGTGCCCATGGCTCCTTGCGCGCTCCAGCTGCGGCCCCTCTGTATTCAGAGTCCTGTGCGCAGAGTCTGTGCCCTCCCTCCAGCTCAGATGGAGGAGGCTCCTGTTGGCTCCAGGAGAGGAACAGAACAGGCAGAGGGATTTCTCTGTAGCCCCTTGCTTTCTTCCCCTGGCATAGCTGCTTTCCACCTCCCATACCAAAAAAGCAGCATTTAAAATATTTGACCTGAGACCACAGAATTCCAGTGGCAACAAATACCAGTAACAATGCAACAAAAATGTATCCGTGCTTTAGCCATATGGCCAACTGTAAAAAGCAATATTTAGTGGTAACTAAGTAGGTAGGGTAGTTCCTTGGAGTTCACTTATAAGTATTTAACCTATATAATTTATTCATGTGATTTGTGCTTACTAATAGATTTTTTAATCACTCTGAATTCTAGTGTCCTATTCTCTTCCATTCATCACTCTTGAAAATCATCAACACTTTATTTATTTTCACGTGGAAGTGTAAGAACTGAATGCAAAATAGTTCAACTGCAGACCATGTGAGAGTTTAAATTACCCATGATTACCTGGAAGGTTTTTAGAGGTACCTTTAAGTGTTTTCTTTTAGCTTTTTACTTTATATGCTAAAGAATATATATCGAGTCATTTGAGATTTTCAACATATATAACAAATTAACATACAAGACATCTGCCAAGGTGGATTTTGCAGAGCATAGAAACAGTACTTCCCATTTCACACAAGAGGAAAACACAGCTCAGGGAGGTTAATTCACTCTTTCATGTTTACCAGATAAAACCAGATCTTAACTCCAGTATCTCTCTGATGCTTGTGTTCGCCGTAACACTGGAGTGTGTTGTCTTTATAATTCTGCCTTTGTCCCCACTCTACTACATAGCTCCCTGCTGCAGCAGGAGGATTTGTGTGTGTGTGTGTGTGTGTGTGTGAAGTAAACCAGATAAGGTCATTCCCCTCTCAGAAACCTTCTGAAGGTTTCCCATTGCATGCAGAATGAAATCCTTGCCATGACCTCACCTTAACTATTAACGTGATCGCCTCTTGCACCACCTTCCTCCACTCAACAAACTCCAGCCACGGCGGCCTTCCTTCTGATCCTAAACACACCAAGTTTATTCTCACCTTTACAGGCTTTCAGATCCGCCGGTCCATCTTCCTCTACCTATCCGCTTCTGCATTGCTTTCTCCTTGTCATTCAGGTCTCCGTTCAAATGGCATACATTTTTAGAGGTGCGTTTGTCAAATCAAGTTTCTTTATGGCACACGTTATGAGAAATGATCCTTTTATTTTATTTGGTTGCTTGTGTGTCTGTTTTATGCCCCCTCTGAAGAAACGCAAATATAAACTTGAGAAGAGTTGAGATTTCTGTCTCTTGGTCTTTGTAGAGTCCCCGACATCTAGGACAGGGCCTGAGAATCTGATACATTATAGAGGCTTCCTTTAGAACGCAAACTTAAAAGCTCATTTCTTTACATGCTCATAAAAATCTTTATACGCAGGTGAGATGGTAAATATTAATTTATGTGTAAAGCTTTTATGATACGCTAAATCATTATATACAAGTTTATACACAGTACAATTGGAAATAAGGCAGAAACTGCAGTGACCCAAACCAAATACAATAATAACACCCTCTTTTGTATCTTGTTATATATTTTCTCAGTTGTCTGCAGTGAGATAATTGGGATAAAATCACTTTTAAAGCACAGAAAAAGAAACCTTGAAGGAGAAAAGCTACTTCTCGATAGTGTAAGGGTTGTTTTCCCAATTCACTCAGCTTCTCAGCGGGTGCTAATACTGGTCCTGCCCTGGTCTGCAGCCTATATGGCCTCCGTTTTCTTCCATATGTCAGCTAAGGGCTCTGAGTTCCTCCCTTCAGAGTGTGTTTTAGTTTATTTATGTCCCTGTGGCACTCAGGATTGTGCTCAATTCCCTTAATTCTCTAAGAATGATGTAAGTGACCCAGAGTAAAGTGGAATTATCTTCGTCCACGTTCTAGATAATTCCTAGATATTTGCTGCCTAAGTTTGCATCAGGTATTTTTGGGAGCTCATATTGTGGAATTAGAAACCTAGGCCATTTCCCCTACAGGCACAGCTACTGTGGCCGCACTTCCTCACCTCGTGCTTGCATGTGTAATTCTGTTTGTATTCACAAATGAGACCTAAGATCATATCTAAAATATATTTCATTGATTTAGATTTGTCTCATCCTTTCAGAGTATGAAGTTACTTTAAATCTCCGATTCTGTCACCCGGATGTATTATTCCTCCTCCCTTATTCATTTTATTTACAAATGCCATTTTCACATAATGGAATTATTTATTTTTTTAAAATGTGGAGCGGGTTAGGCTCAAGAACAGAGCCTAATTACAAGCTTCTAGATAATTTTAATATTGATCCACTCATCACGTATATGCAATGGTTGTCATTGATCAGTTACTAATCCAGCTAATATTACAATTCAATGCTCATATCTTGGTCCTTAACAGTAAGGTGCTCATGAGGATGGTGAGAAGCCCCTCACTAAAATGTGGATAAATCATACCTACAACGTTTCTCATGTGTATAAAATCCTAACAATTGTGCAGGGGGAGAAAGGAGCTCTGAAAACTCTGAATTAGCCTGCTCTTAGTGAATCCATGGTACCTCTTAATAAGCATTGCATTATTTCCTAAGAATCAACATCAAAATTCTCCCGCTCACATAACGCACCTTTTCTTTCTGCAAATCAAGTACTGCTCCTATCTTTGGTCTTCATCACCCTTGCACTTCTCCATTATTTCTTTAAAAACACTCTAAGTAATTAATTTACTTCAGTTGTGAGGTTTATCAGTACCCCAAGGTTATAATTTGTCTCAGCAGGAAGACTCAACATCATTTAAAGCAATTGAATATTTTTTTTCCAATTTCTTCACCCATCTCGAGCTAGCTATACTTCCCTCTGACTGATGTTATTTTACTCTTTCATTCTCAAGAACATCATTCTCTTTAACAGAGAAGCCATTAAAAATCAACTTTAAATAGTTCTGTTTCTTTCCATCATTTCTCAGCATTATAATCCCTGTGCTCTGTAACAGGCTTTCCTTATCCTGCTTCTCCTAATGGAGATCTTAACACTTTTTGCTCACCTTGCCTCTTGTTAATCAATACTTTAGCATATCTATTTATTGCTACACTTAATTCTGTCTTTAACCAAATAAATGTATTTAATGGGGTTATGGCTCCAAACTAAATATTTTTCTGGGTACTATGGTCATGTCAAGATTAATAGAACATGGCCCTGGCTTTTAAGGAACCTACAAGATTTTCAAATTGGTGTAGGGTAAGTTTTGTTTTATAGCCTGGACGGTTTTACTGAAGAGGCCATTAATTACCCTTCAGCAATGACTCAGCACCAGAGATAATGCTTATTATAATGTTTATAACCATTGTCCATCTTATAAAATGTATTTGTATGCATTATCATATTTGATTCTCTTTATCATGGAGTCACAAGGAGGCACCGTGGTTATAGTTGGTCTGCATAGATTTATTAACCTATTGGCTGTATGTCTTAGTGATAATTTTGGGCAAATTTTACAAATGCTTCCTGTTCTTGCTCTTTTTATGCATTCATTGTTTTAGAAACAGCTGAACAGGGATGAGAAACAAGAGTAACAGCAAGCTGTACATTTAAAAGCTTACGTTATACTTTTAACGTTCCCTTAAAAATCTCACAATGAACCACTCCGTGTCATACCTTCTGGTGACAACTTCAATTAAAGTCTGTTGCTCAAGTAAATAGGAGAGTGAAGCCCACACCTAACTGTCCTGTAAAAGGGAGTTGGCAGTTGATAAGTGCTGACAATCCCTTTTTCTTTCCATGGGTTTATACAGCCTCTTCATCTTAAAGTAACTAGGCTTGGGGCACCTAGGTGACTCAGTTGGTGGGGTGTCCAACTCTTGATTTCAGCTTAGATTGTGATCTTGGGGTCGTGGAATCAAGCCCTATGTCTGGTTCCATGCTCAGTGTGGATTTTCCTGTCTTCTTCTCCCTCTGCCTCTCCCACTGCTTGCACGCTTGCACTCTCTCTCAGTAAATGGATAAAATCTTTAAAAAAAAAAAAATTAGGCTATGGATAGTCCTAAGTATAAATTAATGAAATATACCCTTTCTCTGTCTTTCCCCTAAAGAAAGCATATTAGATCCAAATGAGTGAAGGTAGCACTGTGACAGGGATCACCCAGATTGAGTCAACTAAACCTTCTGAACTTAATTTTATTAATAAGTTAATTTCACACTTAATAACAGTCTTGTAGTCCAGTGTTGTGAGAAGTAAATCCAAGTCTCCCCAAATGAAACCTGGATAGTTTAGGCAATGGTTCAAGGATGGGAATCAGAATTATTTTGTTTTCACCACAGCTGCACAAGATCGGTTCAACTGTCCAGCAATAGGAGATGGAGGAGTCAAGAAGTGTCAAGCCCCAATGGTTACAAAATTGAGGATTTTTTGGGAAAAAAAGTGTAGTTTTAGAAAAAATAAAAGAAGTGACAACTTGTACATAGAAATCTAGATTTTTAATTCTTTTGGCCTGTTGTCAATCGTGTGCCTTAATTTTTAGTTTTGAAATTTTGATTACCATGGGTAAGTGATAATCAGAAAATTAATCCAGTCAATGTTATTAAAAAATGTTGATTTGATAAAGCATATATATAAACCTCCACAATTCTAGAACTCGACCAGGGTTGAAAGAGCTTGAGAAGTTCTTTCCTCCCAGCCCAAAAAAACCTTCTAGGACCCTACATTTTTGGTCCCAGGCAATGCATCTGCACATTTCCAGAACATGATGTCAAATGTAAGTAGACTCAAAATACCCCATTTCAGAAGTTTTTATTTCAACTTACAACATCCAGAAAAAAACTGTAAACTTTTAGAAATAAAATTGATTGAACCTTTTGGGAACATATTACTCTCATATTTTCTTGGTGCCTCTGGATAAGAACTTCTCAACTGTTTGGCAAGTTCTGAGACCCTGGTGGCTCACTGGTTGAGGGCACTGAGCGAACCCACTGCTAATGACCCCTTATGCATCAGACCAGGTTCTAAATAAAGTGTTCAAAAATTAATTGTAAACTGAGTAAGTTTTATGGATGCTGATAAAATTGGAACATGCCCTCTGGTTTCTAAGACAGCTGAGATTTTCTTATCTTCGGAATTTTCCTGCCAGGCAGAGTTGAATTTCCCAGCTACCAGACTGTAATTTCACCAAGTATATACAGGCATTGGCATGGAAGAAATTAAGACAGGCAGTTTGAGACTCTGGATGCCCAGGGACATCTACTCCAGGCAACATAGCATTACATGGTCATGAGACGTATTAGAAAAATAACCATTGAGGGGAAGACAACATATTTTTCAAACTCTAGGCAAGCCCAGATGCTTTCTTGGGAAAGAATTCTAAAGCTCAGACAACTGCAAATGCTTCCTTTTTCAGACTATCATCTTCTTGACACTTAAAAATATAAATACACATTAAAGGCTTACTCAAAATGCAGCTGGCTGGTATAAATCAGATGTTTGGTGATGGGCAGTATGTTATGTGGAATATTTTCTCCCATTAGGAATAACCCGTTTTATACTTTCCATGGTCTGTGTGTTTCTTCCACTTAAGAAAATATTTATTACCCTCCTCCCTGTAATTTATTTTTTATGCATACATATACTATATCTGCAAAGGCTTTATTTATATTGATTTATTCACCTCATTCTGTATTCACCACACACTTATTCCAGTCTCTAAAGAACTTATTATAATAATCAATGCAGTAAACATTAAGTAGCTAATCCCCAGCATTTTCCCCTAAGGTGCCATTATTCCAATTTCACAGATGATGAAACTGAGGTAGAAAAAATAAGGAATTTATAACCTCAGGATAAATAAGATTATAGTGAAAGAAAATTTGAATGTTGTTTAATACTGCAGCATTGTTCTTTTAGTTGCATATTTCCAGCCTAATTTCAAACTTGAGTTTAATCCTGTTTGCTTTGGATTTCTTCCTTTCTTTCATTTTTCCTTCCTTCCTCCCATCCATCCATCCATCCATCCATCCATCCCAGTCTATGTTTACATGTGATCAGTTAATTGATTGCTTTTAAGATACACATTTCCTTTCAGCTCTTAATCCATTTCTTCACCATTGTTACATGGGATGTACATTTAAGGTATTCTATTTTTTAGATAGTTCAGATGATCAGGTCTACAGTTCTTTGAGCTGTTATGTTTATTCCTAGATTGATATCTGTTTTTGTGACATCAGAAATGTAGACATCATAAAATGATGCTGTGGGCATTTTAAATATTATTTAAACATGAAATTCAATATCGAGTCTATCCAATCATTGATATCAGTTTGCTGGTCTCCTTATTGGTGTCTTTATCCACACACATATCTAATACTCCAATGGCAAATACTTTTCAAAGCCGAATTGGAATCCATAGGTGGAATAGTGTTCCTTAGGGACTCCTGTCAGCTGCCAGAGCCCAGAGGGAGCATATAGCCTGCTAACAGGTACTTGGTGATTCTTTCACCAGGCAGTTCTAACCATGCAGTCTTCATGGGGAAGCCATATTCAGATCTGTCTCCAGGAGTTATTCAGTGGAAACTGTGAAATGTCTTCATATCATCATTCCTATATGACATTTTCTCAGAGTTTTTTCCCGGAATTCCCAACAATCCCCCTAAGACAGTGTTGTCTCAAAATACTTCCAAAAAAAAAAAAGGAACATAGGAACATCTTATCGTCAGTGGACTTATTTTAAGTACCAGTCTAAATGGATCTCGGCTGAGAATCATGGGGGATGTGCCATTGAGTAAGATTATATCTAGTTTTGCAGCAGTGAACAGAAAGGAGGGGGAATAATACATATAGTCTGGGTTGATTTCCAAGATAAAGATATCCTGAGATATGGAGGACTATTGTTTTTGTCCAGAGAGTTTCAGAGAATTGATCTATTGTTTGGCTGTGCTAAGGGATTTATTTCACTCTAGACCAGGATCATAATTGGATAATTCAGATATGCTTTGAATCCTGTCTGAATCACCAAATCAGTTTTGGAGCAATCTTCTCCAGAGATCTCAAAATGGGTTTGTTGCAACCCTAAGTTGCTCATTGGAGGAAAGAACCCTCCATACTTGCGCCCTTGGAGGAAACCCCGCATTCCATGTTAAGGACCATATGCGTAACATGAATCTGCGTGAGGCAGGAAGAAAATGTAATTGTTTGAAGCAACAGGGTGTGAGATTATAGTGTCTAATGGACATAGTATGTAACTACAGGTTATATGCCCTGCCTAAAGTTCTTCAAATTGAGCAAGCATTGTAAACAAAAAAGGCTGGTGCTGGCCAAATAAACCACATAGACCAGCTAGATTTTTCCTTCAAGCACCTTGCGAAACACCATGTCATTTTATCTAATGTATGGCCTGAAAGTGATGACTCACTGGATTTCTTTTCAGCATTTACCAGGCTCCTTTCTGTGATCTCAGGGATTAAATTTATAATTTTGTCACAACTAATTCATAATAGCTGATATTTATTGACTTTCTTCCTATGTGCCAGAACCAGAATTCAGTACTGTCCATATATTATTTTTATTCCATAATTTTATAAGGTGAAGAAATTAGCGTTTTAAGGAAGCCGAATGAAGTCTAGAATACCTTCCCCATTTTACGCACACAATATATGTACACACAGGTACATACACACATTAAATATTTATATCTTAAATAATCCATTAAAACTGAACGTTTTGTTATCTTTAGAATACATTCTATGTTCCTCAAACTTGAAACGTTCAGGAGAGCCGAGAGAGAGTTACAAGAAACCTTAGGGAAGGCTGAGATGTGAATTTCAACAATCAAATGCCAAGCCTACAACTGTGTTACAACCCCCCCCCCAAATCTGACACATCTCTTATCACATCTACTTAGAACCCTTTAATGACTTTCCAGTGCATTTAGAACAAAAGCCACATTGCTTCGCATGGGCTGCAAAGTTACTGTAAGAACTCTCCCTCCACCCCCTGCCCTGCTTCAACACCAGCTTCCACCTCTCTCCCACTGCAATAGGAGGAAACCACAGGGCTTTCTTTCAGTTTTCCAAACTGAAAGGTCTTTCCCATCTTGAAGTCCTTGCACATGCTGTTAATCTCCATAGAATATCCTTCTTCTCACTCTTCACCTTGTCCTTACATGTCTCTCAGGTCTGATCTTAAATGGTATTACTGCAAGAATCTATCTACCATGAGACATTTATCCAGTTCTCTCCACTCCAACTGTAGGCCCCTCATGGTCTTTTACTGTCTGTACTCATTATGTGCTTGAAATTAGTATCTTCCTCCGTCACTGAGGACAGGCACACCTGTCTTGTCCACCATTATTGCCTGGCTCGTGGTAGTCACTTTGTTGCTGAACAGAACAATGGATGTACCATGCAGCTGAGGATGTCAAGGCTTAGAGAGGTTACGTAACCTGCTGAGAGGCATACACCCAGCAAGTAGCAGAACTGGGATTTGAACTGAGGGCCATTCGAATCCGGGGTCTATATTCTCCCTGATACTTTAGAAACCCTGAAAGAGAAATGGTCTATCTAAAGTGCTGCACTATCAGAAGTCCAGGTAATTCCATTTCTAAGATAGTCAAAACGTTTGTTTGTTGCCATGTGTGTTAAATAGCCGGCTGATGAACTGATTTGGGCCATCAACATTCAGCAGAGACAGAGCTGGTCTAATATAGCAGAGTGGGAAGTGGATCCTTTGGAATCATGTCGAGGTTAGTTATTTTAAATTGATGTTTTATAATACCTTATTTTGATGGTTTTAAAAAAATACAGGAAGAGCGGGTGCCTGGGTGGCTCAGTCGTTAAGCGTCTGCCTTCGGCTCAGGGCGTGATCCTGGCGTTCCGGGATCGAGTCCCACATCGGGCTCCTCCACTGGGAGCCTGCTTCTTCCTGTCCCACTCCCCTGCTGTGTTCCCTCTCTCCCTGGGTGTCTCTCTATCACAGAAATAATAAATAAAATCTTAAAAAAAAATGCAGGAAGGGACCTTCATTTTTATTCATAAGCCACATGATGTACAGATTTTTACTTTTATTTATTAAAAGTTGTAAGGAAAGAAAAATTAGGTAGAAGTGGAAAATTAGAAAATATGGGATCTCTTACTGCCCAAGTGTCTATGGCTATTTAAATATGAAACTTTCCATCTAACTGGAGATTGATTTCTAGCTACCTGAGCATGTGGAAGGCTGTGAACTTCTGGGGAAGGATTACAGCTTTTACAGCCAAGCAGATCTGGCCATGGATCTTGTCACTACTTTTAATTTGTGCATAGATGGCAAAGTTACTGTTTTTCAGTGTTCTTATCTGAAAATGGGAATAAAAGTGAATATTGAGTACACAATCTTACTGTAAGGATTTGATCAATCAGATCTTTCAGGTTCTTAGAAAATGGACCACCGGCAAGTATTTATTTTCTCTTCTAGAAAATGGTCGTCCCCCAGCTCCTGAAATGGGCGGGAGCTTCCTGTTGTGTCTCTTAATTTTATCTATGTTCTATTTTTACTTGCAATTTTTCTTAAAAAGATAGCCAAATATAAATGTTTTTTTTTTTAAACCTAAATGCCTTATACTCATTATCTTGTTTAATTTAAAAACCAAACAGGAATCTAAGGCTCTGAGACAGTTAAAAAAAAAAAAAAACAAAACAAACTTCTATAAGTTACATAGCCAGTGAGTGGCCGTAAATGCTTGAACTAAAATAAAAATGTGTTCTATTTTTTGATGAAATACTTTTAAAGACTTTAAAGACTATTGCTTACATGGTAATTATTAGCTGTCATGACAGGTACGGTGATTCTTACTTTCTGAATAGGAAACTGAGGCTTAGAAAATTGTTCAGGGCTTTGCTAGTCTTGCTCAGTAATGCTACCAACATGCTCTGTTTAACCTCAGGCCCAGGCGTTTCCATGCTCTGTGCTCCCCCACACAGCATGGGAGGGGAAATGCTCTTTCTACTTTCTTTGCCTTTCTGAACATCAAGACACATCTTCGGCACTACCTTCTCCGTGGGCCTCCAAACAGCAGCACTCTCCTTTTTTTCTGAATATCTGTATTTTATATCTGACACTGAATTATGGGCCATTTTATGTAATAACAAGCCTCCCCAACCATGCTAGGGATCCTGGTGGGTCAGTGAACATAAACTGGTATACAAATCAAGAGGTATTTATTGAGTGCCTGTTGCATGAAAAAGTCTGTGCTTGCTGTTACCTTAGGGTATAAAGTTAGGTAAGATGTTGTCCGAGCTCTCGAGAAGCTTACATCATCACCTACTGACCACTATGGATGTTTTAAGATCTTAAGTACTTGGGGTGAATAAATAGATGGATGAATAAATGCCATTAGGACGGTAGTTTTTCTAGACACCAAGGAGACTTCAAAATAATAGAATATACACTCTCTTCCTTCTTATGATTTACAGTCAAGTTGAAGAGAGAATACAAACACTATGCAGTGGGTAGACCCAATTACTTTTCACCACCTTAATGGGAAAATGGTGACCCTTTGGGTTCAGTGCAATCCTCTGAGTGAAACCACAATATGACCTTGAATAGAAATAAATTGGCATATTTGCTTCTGACTAAAAAGCAACCAGCTCTGGCATTTGTGGGAAGCTGATGTGTAGGAACCACTAAACAGCTTCCACTTTGCATTATCACCCATTTTATATAGCAGGAAGACTCTTAATGTTAATTCTGTAATTTGAGCATTAATATTGTGGTTTCTCATCCTGTAAATTAAAGCTGTATGATGACCAAAGATCTGGCACACGGAGCGTCTGACAGCTGTATCAGGATGCAGACAGCTCAAGACATAGCCCAAGGACAAGTGGCCTGGCCACTCCAGGGATCAGTGTTACTTCCCGGAATGAACAGCCACCTCCTTCTTTCCTTTACTCCCTTTGCCTCAGTCCCCACTTCGGCATTTTTTCCAGCTCTTCAGTTTGTACTTGATTAATTTACACCTGCCAATATGTTTGCATTGATCGAACAGAAGCTAGCTGTTAATACAACTTCAGAGAACTAACATAGCCTCAAAATAGTACATGTATTGACTTTACGTAGGAAAAGAAAAAAAAAAAAAGTTTTCTCAAAACCCAGGTGACATACTCCTTGTTCTAATGGTAGGGCCAACTTTGATACTTTGTTGGTCCCAACCACAGTAGTCACGGTTCAAGACATTTTGGCATTTTAGAGAAATGCTTTAGTTGGATGGGAGTAGTCGTTTCCTTAAGGCAAGAATTCAGAGCCATGGGTTCAACTTTCTAGCCTTTTTCTAGGTGAATACATACTAAGTTGCTTATGGATTAAATCAGTGATAAGAAGATATGACCTTAAAATTTTAGGAATGAACGTGTGGGTAGATTTTAAGTGTCATCAAAGGGAGGACAACTCTGTCTCTTGTTTTCTTTCTGTATTCTTATTCCCTAGCAGATAGTAAACATTTGCTAGAAATTTATTAACTGAATGAACAAGTAATTCCTGAGGGTTCTAGGTATATTATAAAGGTATTATTGGCAATTTATAATACAAAAGAGTGTGAAGACACTTACTTCCTTTGTCTCTCCTCAAGGAAAGATGGCTACATCTCCACAAGATAGCTCTGTATGGTAACGTGGAGGGTGGGGAAGGGGGACTGGGACCCAGAGGTAGAATAAATAATACTTGCTAAAATTTCTGTTTCTCTGGACCCAGTTTTTTCTCTGTTATTTATAAAAGCAGTTTATCCTAACAGACTCAAGAGTAGTAAGTCATTGGTACAAATCGAAAAGACCTTCAAAATACATCTACTTCAGAAAATGACCAGGCCTTTTTATGACAGAGGTTTCACTTGTAATTCCATTTTGTGTAATTCATGTTTCACTCTTGGGATCTTCATTAGTCACAGGACTGTGGCCAATCTTCTGCCACCCCTGAGGATGTCAGAAAAGATGTCTACCTTTATTACTTCCTGATTCAGATATGAAAGGAGCAGATTTCCTTCAGAGATTTGGTGTTTAATTCTGAACAAGCAGAGGTCTCTTAGTCTTCGAGTTTCATGCCATGAATTTTTTCACATGTAAAGTTTCTCACTTTCTATTTCTCTGTGATAAATAGTTAAGGTTTCTTAAAGAAAAGTGTGATCTCAGTAGTAAAATTCATGTGCACAAATGTTATGGAATTACTAAGGTGAGGGCAGCCATTTGTACAAGGGCTGTAAACCTCAAAGAGGAGAGGTATGTTTAGAGAGAATGGGAAGTAAAAGGAGTTTGAAGGAGAAGGGCATATACTTTGGCTCAGACAAGATAGTAGACAAGAAAAGAATTAGAACCTGTCTCAAATGGCCTATTAGTACAAAGCCTACTGGGAACTGAAATGGGTTGTCTTAAGGAGGACTGTAAAGCAACAAACTTGACTTTTTAATTTCCACCTTTTTGACAACCACTTTGTGTTCCAAAGTACAGCAGAGTTGGTACTATGGTGTACTGGTCCCTGCAGTCGCTCACGAAGTAGACACGTTTATTGGAATGTGCTCGATGCCCTAGCTTTGCAGCTGGGAGACAGCTCAGCATTATGGATGCCATAATTAATTCGCTCATTTTCATTGCACAAGGACACCATTTCTAACATCCCCTTGACACTCCCTTTAAGCTCAGTAAGATCAGGAGGAGGGGACAAAGAATGTAATGTCCTGACTATTTCTGCAGTTGACCAGACTATTAACAGGCTTTTAAAGAGTGTGGGGTCTGCAACTTGATCAGGGCAGTAACTTGTGGGGATCCTCTTTAGAGATAGGTGTCTATAAGCAACCGCTCCTCTTAGGTCAGCTTAGGGGGACACTGCGCTCTGCTTTGTTTGAGACCAGCATGTCGTCTTGGTGGATGAAACAGGTGGCATTTAGTGTCACCATTCAGCACAGAGTAACTGATGGGAATATTTTTTAAAGACATAATTTTATAGCTAATAAAAATACATACTTCAGTATTTAAATTATCCCAACAATTTCAGTATTTAAATTATTCCAATCAGTGTTTGCTTTCACATTTCAAATACAAATGCATTTATCCAGTATGTCATCTGAAATCACTTCCTAAAAAAGCAGCTTAGAAGATCTCATCCTGTAGTGGTTAGTGGGGGAGAAAGAATTTGAAGAAGATGGCTTTGAAGGTTGACTCAAGACAAAGAGAGGTTAATCAATTGCTATGATGAATTTGGATAAGATTTGAAAATTTTGAATTCTGACCTTTAAAACTGTAAGCAGAATGCAGTGTTTTGTTTCTAAACATCTGTCTCTGCATTTAGAATGGATTAATGGAAAATATTATTGTTTTAAATTTTAATCAGTAAGAATTTCTGAAGTGGCTACTCTGTGTAGCATATTGTAAAGTTATAGGGATAGTTTAAGACCCAGCCTCTGTCCTGACAGAGCATACAGTCCAGTTGTAGGAACAAGATGAGAATACTTGAATCAAGTAGAAAGAAATAAAACAATCTGTGATTAAAGGATACTTGGTGGTTATACTCTAAAGTAGAGATAGTCAGACGAGGGGGATTAAAGAAAGATGGAGTTGTCAGGAAGGCACAGGAGAAGGTGATGGTAGACATAGGAAAATGTTACTTAATGATTAAATCCTTGATGAAGGTAATTGCCCTAGGGTAACAATTAGAAAACCCTTTCACAACCTATAAGGCCCTTCAATATCTGGTCCTTGTCATCCCTACAGCTTTAATATCCCCATCTATCCCCTCTTGCCCCCTATACTCCAACCATATAAAATGATTCCCTGAAGGCACCTGCACTTACGTGATTCTGTCCTTGGCATGTTTGAGTCCTTTAACTGGAATGCCTGCTCCTTCTGTCTGTCAATCAGTCGAGAGGTTCCTTCTCATCTTTCAAGGTCCAACTTCTCTAAAGTCCCTTTGTTCTCGGTATTTTCTGTCTCTGAGGCTGCCACTGAACACTGCTCAGAATTGCGTTATATCACATACGAGGTCTTGACATTATTTGCTGTGATGCCCCCTCCTTTACCACTTCTGTGACAACCTTGAGAGTAGAAAACCTGTGGTGGTTCGCCCCGTGCCTGGCATATAGTGCAAAAAATGTGGGTTGGATAAATCAGTGTATGAATGTAAAAGATGATTTTGAAAGTCACATTAATTAGAATTGCTAATTAGCTGAGCGTTAAAGTTTCGTGTTCATTTTAACCCTTGTGATAAAAATATTTGCAGTAAAGAATTTGTCTATTTTAGCGCATGACACACAATACAATGATTCATTATTTTAAGCCTTCAAGATGTTGATTTGTTTCATTTTCAACATCAACTGTCTGACTTCGAATTTTCATGAGGAAATGCCAAAGGATTGAGTTGAATCTCTACCAATATAAGCCGTACCTGAAAGTTAATCTTTTGAATAAATCCCTGACACGGCTTCTTTTACTATGATTTATCTGTTTTTTTTTTCCCTAAAAGCTGAACATGAGGAAAATTTCTGTTTAATGAAAAATTCAAATCAAAATGTGACTGTCACAGGGATGAAAACACAGTGAATAACAATTCCGTAGAGAAGGATAGGGATTCGCTAAGTACAGTAGATTTCTAATAGCAGGATTATCAGTCCTCTGTTGAAAGCACTATCAACCAGTTGCATTCGACCATTCATTTCTTATTTCAAGAATTCTATAGAAAGTGAAGTCAAAGGTTAATCTTGCACTCATCATTAACTGCAGGAACAAAACAAAGAAGGGTCCCTGCTCTTTATCACTAATTTGCCTTTCAGACCCTTGTGTGTATTCCTTCAACATGAGCTCGCTTTTGTATCCCGGTCTCTCCTTGAGCATCCATTTCTAGCTTAGTTGAATGGGAACATGCATGAAAATTTAGAGGGTGTTTGGTTTCGTCGCACGTAGTCTATTTCACTATGATCAAAGAGCAAAACAAAATACACACACGTGTAAAGTGCCATGCCCTGCTGATATGCAGATAGGTTTCAACATTCACATGCCCCTAGACATATTTCAATGAGGTCAGGAGGAACAAACATGAAAAAAACCCTTTTTGTTTCCTAAAAATATGTATTGCTAATGCAGTGTGTTAGGCCTGTTTTGAGAATTAGGGCTAGGTCCTATTCATCCTTGTCCTCATTCATCCTCAGTAGAAGGCACTCAAGTGATTCTCAGTAAAATTTGTTAAATAGCTCACACAACTTTGTGTACATCCTTGAGAAACTTGCAGTCCTATGCAACAGTGAAGAGAGCAGGCAACTTCAGACCAGGTGGCGATTGGATACAATGGGGGCATATTTGATGGAGGGTCCGAGCCTTTTTGGAGGGAGCAGGTAGGTGTTAGGAGTTGTTGCCTAAGCTCGGCTACAGGGTCTTAGTGGAGAAGCAGGTATGTGTGGGGCGTACAAGCCTAGGAGCCACTTTCCAGGTAAAGGTACAGCCATGGCTTTATGAAAAATGCTAAAGAACCTTCCAGTAGCGTTAAGGGCAGCTGGCAAGGATAGCTGTGAAATTTGGACCTTACTGGGATGTGATGGATTTCTCTCCACATCTAGAGGGAAAATGAGCTGATGGAGTAAACTGGCTGCCGGAAACCCATCGGCACACTGAGAGTACCTCTGTGTTTCCCTACAGACCTGGCCAGAGGCTGGCCCAGCCCAGCCCCCCTGTTTTAACTTTCCTTCCTTCCAAATCACAAAATGAAATGGAGTTTTCTTCAAAGTGACAGCTAAATCTCAGCCCCTTGCCAGCTGCTGTACCAGTGCCGCTTAATTCTGTAATCCTTTTGCCCTCCATTCCTCGTTGTGGTTAGCAAATGCCAGGAAATGTTGGAGTGACAAGTGAGTTCTCTGGGCCTGACACCTCTGCCGGAAGACTTGATAAACTGCAAATACCATCACAGTCATTTTTCAGGTGCAGGCTCAGAAACATGCCTAGGGAGGAACCCGCCCTGGGAGGTAAAATGCTCCCCCTCCTTCTTGGCTTCCTTTCCCTGTCTTACGTTTCTATGAACTTGGCATGTTGCTCAGAGCTGTTTGCAAGGGAATCCTTCTGGGGACTATTTTCCTTTACTTCTTTAGAGTTGAGTGACATAGCATCCTATGCTTCGTTGTCCTTGCGTGGATGATACCCTCCCCCTGCCTGCAGGGGGAGGCTGAGGCTAGACTAACGCTGAGCTCCCAGAATAGCGAACAGTGTCATACCACATCCTGTGGCCCTTCAGACGGCAGACACACCTCGTGAGTGGCTGCGATTTCCCCCACGGTCTACACCCTCCAGTGCCATAGCCACATGGGTTTTCTTTGCTGGGAAAACTTAGAAGCCCATTCTCACTTAACCCACTGTTATCCTGTTTTTCACTCTGTTGACTTGGATATCCTAGTTTGTCTCTCTCTTCTCCCCCCTCCCTCCCTCCCTGTCTCTCTCTCTGGGGAACAGTATTAGTATTCTATGGTACACTCTTAAGCAAAACCTGAGAAAGGAATTAATCTGTCACTAGGAATGAATGTACCGGACAGTGATTTATGCAGATGCTGTACTCAAAGTGATGGGGTTCGTTTCATCTGTACTTCTCACAGGCCTTCTCAGAGGCAACACACTAACTTGCATTTAAAGTCATGTTGCAGAGGGGGCTGGGGGACTCTCTGGGCAATCCCTGGAGCTGGACTACCAGTTTTAGCCAGCAGACAAGCCCAGCAGAAGGGCATGCAGGCAGCTCATGTGGCTGCATAGGTTCTGGAAATTCCAGATCCATGACCCCCCCTCCCCCCACACGGTGGGTTTGAGGAAGAAGCTGCTCCACCAACTCTCAGTGAGCTCGAGTCCCCCCACCCTTCCTTCTCTCATGCCTGGGCTCTGAAACGCCCCAGCGACCCATTGGCTGTTGTCCCTCTTGTCCGAAGCACTCAGTGCTCTGAGATTCTGGGCATAACCGGGGACACATTCATCAGGGCTGGCATTTCTTCTGGCAGGCTGGCTTCTGCACCATTTTTTGGCAGCAGGGGTGGGAGTCTCCCCGGAGAGTTTATTTTCCTGAAACTCCCCCTGTAGTGTTACATACATAAGTGGGCTGGATGAGGTTGTGAGAAACAGCCTTGCTTTTGAACATTAATCCGAATCAAACTTCCAAATCCCTTGAAGTTCAAGCCGTCAGCAGAAGAAACCCAAAGTAAACAAGCCTCTCAGGGCCCTCCTCTCCAGCAGCTCGACCTGGCCACCTCCTGGCTCGGGACCGGGGCACTTCCCAGAGCCCAGAGGCTCTTGTGTTCCGCTCCTACACTTGCCAGGCGCAGGCAGGACCGAGGGACCCTGCTCTTTCAGGCGGGCAGGTTTCTGCAGACAGTTCTTTTACTCTTGTATTTGTGATTACCAGTATTTTCCCCACTCCCTCTGCTGTCTGGAGACCCATCTGGGATTTATCTCCATAATGAGAAAAGGGAGATAGGGAAACGCTGGGGCATTTTTCTCTGACTTAGATTATTTGTCATTTTGATATTCATTTTAAAAGATGCTTTTCAAATATTTAAATGTATGTGTGCTCACATCACAGTTCCTCGGGATGAATTGCAGATGACACAATCGCTGCTTTATCTCTCTCGTGCTCTAGGCTTCTCTCCTGAACCAGGGGCAACAGTGACTTGGCCAGAAAAAAGGGGAAGGTGAGAAAGAGTATGAACTCTGGTCTCTTTGAATAGCGGTTTTTCTCTTAGTCCTTCAAAGTTGCTTTACCCGTCATCTCTAGGCTGCTCTGAACATCCTAGAACCAAATAACAAAGGGATACGACTTAAACATTATTAATCTAAATATCTCCTGTGTTCCTCTCCCCCATAGAGACACACGTTTCACAAAACAGAAATAGCTAAATAAGGTTCTCTCTCCACTTTTCTGAATTCCGGTTAAAGATATTACAGATATAAAAGAGAATAAGCCCCATTTCTAAGCAGACTCCCACTTTATTGATAGTGGATCAACGAGAACATGTGTAGGTTTAGCTATGCAGACAGTGAACAGAATGTGAAATGCAGGATGTTAAAAGGTCCAAGACCAATTATTCTAAGATTGGCGCTTCTGTGTAGAAGAGCGTCAGAGAAGATTAAGAATCCGCATTACTAAAGCACATAGGCTGATTCGGGAGGGAATAAGCACTGGAATCTTAAAAAGGCGGTTTCATAAAAAGGAATGTCATTTTTTCCCTGCAAGTATTTGTTGAGTACCTACTATGGGCCTGCACTTGTGCTGGGTACTGTGATTACCCTGGAAAATAAAAATGGGACTCTGGTGTAGACAGGTTTTAACTGGAGTGGAAGTGAGGGGATAGGAAATGAAAGGTATGGCAGATCCTAAAGAGAAGTATCTAAAATACATGGATCAGGGATGAAGGGAGCCACATCCTGGCCTCCACTGGCAATGGGACCAAAGAGAGCAGCGTGGACAATGTCAGCTACTTTAAAACTCTAACAAAAGAACAAGATGCACTCTTTCTCCCCAGTCCATGGTGGCTCCAGAAAGGACAACCCTGATTAATCCTTTGTCATGGCACTAAAAGGGGTCAATTTAGGGCAAGATAATGGAGGTCACAGGACCTCCATTATTAGAGAGCCAAACTTTGAGCAGAAAATTACACATCTCTCCCATACAAATGACATATTTCCCAGAAGAAGTCTAGCTTTCTGGAAATCAAAGAAATACCAAGATCATAGAAATTCCATAGAAATACCAATTCTCCTGTCAATGAACTTCAATAACTATTCACTTAATGCCTGCTTTGTGCAAGGTGCTACGCTGAATGCTAAGGCATTGTGGTGCCTGCAGTGACTTTCAAACATCAACTGCATTAGCCGTCTTCGTTGGCAACTCATCAATCTCCATCTTCATCCCTGATTTCTCATAGTCCTTCTCTTCAAGTCAACAGGCAGATGTGTCTGATCAGCTGCCTGCCCAGCTCTGTGTACATCTCTGTGTAAGCCACAAAAAATCGAGACAGTGTGGTTTCTGCACTCATGGTGGCTACCATGTGTCTTAGGAGATAAGACAGTGTTACAGAATAAAGCTACAGAATTATCAAGGCCGCATATAACTAAGTTCCGAACTGTGTAGTACAGCCTACAGTTAATTGGATGCTCAGGACCTTAAAGGTTTTCAGAAACAGGAGCATTATGAATAGAGCCACAGAGGATGGCTGATGAGGATGTGGGTAAACGCAAGGTATGCTCCTAACTCCCTTTTGCTTCTCCATTACTCTAAATCTAGTTCACTGGATTTTTCAAAACCCAGCCCGAGACTTTATAAGCCTTCCCTAAAAATTTTACCTATCATTTCTCTACTAGAGTCTGAGTTTTTTGAGGACAATTGGTCTCCCGGCTTTATTTTTACATCCCCTACTGTCTATTGCATAGGACTTGGCAAGTGGTAGGCATTCAATAAATACTTGCTGGTGACTGATTTATGTTACCGTGAATGCCACAAAGCAGTTCAAGAATGATTGCATAAGAAATGCTTTCTGAATTGAAGTGAAAAAATCACTGGATTACTTCCCTGAATCAGGAGTTTGGTAATAGTGAAAGGGTGAATCTTGTGTACGGGGCTTGGGAACAGAAGATGGTTCTCACAGATCTAAGAGGGACTAGTGAAAGGTTGTGGAAAACTGGAGAGGCACTGCACGTTTCCCTGGCAAAGCAGCAGAGGCCAAGAAGACAGCTTGTATTTTAGGAGTGTGTCTTGGGTGAAGGTGGTGCTACTTTGGGTTCTTTGCTCAGATATGCTGGTGTTTTCATTTTCAGGTAGCTGCTCCATTGGTACCTCGGGGGGTTGTCCCACATCGTATGTTGTAGATCCTGCTACCTATTTTGTACATCGTATACCCTATATCTTGGTTATACTGCCCAACTTTGCTTTGGAGATGGCCCCCTGATTTCCCTAGCTTCCTTAAAAATGTTGACTCATTAGAATTTCCAGGTCAATGATAGGGAAACCTGTATGCTTTCATAGTCCTTTGACTGTTAAGGAGTTAAGTTGTCTAGACTCACTACTTACGATACCCACGGGTGCACCAAAGAGAACACTCTGCCTACTATTTTGTATTTTGCATCTTCCAAAAATTCTTAATCTCCACTCAAGTGGAAGGCGAGTCCTGGGAGCACTGTCATACTTGAAGCTTGACACAAGCTTTTCAGTTTTCCCTTGTCTGAGCTGCTAGAGTGCATAAGAACTCAGAGTACTCTCAGTGATTCTCAACATGGGGGATGCTCTTGGCATTTATGGTAGGCCAATTCTTTGTGCAACACTGCCCCTCCACATTGCAGGGCATCTGGCATGTCTCGTCATTAAATACCAATGGAAGTCTTCAGTTACAGCAATAATCAAAAATGCCCCACACATTTCCAAGCACTCCCAGCGAGTGGTACTAATTCTTGTTTAAGACACTGGAATGACTGAGACTGTTGTTGGAGTGACTGAGCAATGCTTCCATTCTTTCCGGTTGCTAATATTGGTGATAGAATTCCATCCCCTAGGATGCACCATATAGCAGCTTTGCATCTACAGGTACAAAGAGTAATAGAACATTTTCAAGCACACTGTAGACCTTCTCCAACAATTCAGAGAGGCAATGTGGGGAGCCATGCCAACAGACACAGATGGGGAGGAACGCCAGCCTTGTCATACTGATTTACCAATTACACATTGTCTTCAGTGTATCCTTTACTGTATTCAATCTGGTTCCTAACCCCCTAAGCACACTGTTTGTTTTTCTGCCACATCTTTATTATCCTGGATTTATTCTATTCCTGGAAATGTTAAAACCTTTAAACTCCAATGGGAAGATGCAGAACCAGAGAGATTTGTACAATTAACTGACAGAGTTTAGAATGTTTCAAAGGGCTTGACGATATTAGTGTTATTGTTACTACTGATATTTATTGCATGTAGGGATGTTCATTAGAATAGTTGTAGTGGCTTGATATTGTGGAAAGGTTGAGGCTCAGGAGACCTAAGTCTCTTGCTCCTGAGTTCTGGGTCCTGCTACTAACTAGTTGGGTAACATTGGACAAGTCACTTCTCTGGGCTCCAATTTTCTCATGTGAAAAAATATGGGACTGGAGTTTTGGAAATTCAAGTATATAAAATCCATTAATGTTGAAGTTAAAAATACATAGCATTCTGATGAATTGGGAAAAAAAAACCTTTAAAAACAAATTTATAGCACTAATATTGTCAAGCATTTTGAATGAATCCTAAGCCTCTAACATAAATTGCATCATTTCATTCCTCCCTTATTTACCTCCCTAAAACCCAAATGTAAGTACGATGGTCCATGTTGCCTGAATCTGGAGCCAATTTTTAGCTGAATGCGTGTGCAGAGATTGCAGTTGTGGCTGCGTGCTGCACACTGGGCATGGTCACACCCCTAGTTCAGGCACCTCATTAGCAATGAGGCTGTTAGACAAAATCCTGTTTTGTACATTTGTTTAACATTTATTCAATCTATTGTGTATTAGGCACCATGGATTCAAAAAATGATTAAGACAAAGGAATTAAGGTTCTGGAAGCACAGTGTGGAAAGGGGATAGGCACATAAAGAGATATGTAGGACTTGATGTGTGTGGTGCTAGAGCTGGGATTTGAGTGTCATGGCAGCACTGAGGAAGGTGAGCCATCAAAACTGGGTGGTGAAGTCTGGAAAAGCTATCTGAAAAAGAGATAATGTGGGAAATGTTAGGGTACGGCTGTAACTGGCTTCTAACTTGACTCAGACCTCCTTTCTGGAATTCCCTTTTTATTTCCTCATGCTTCCCCTGGTATGTTCCATGTTTGGTGACAGAATGTTAAGTGAGGGGTAAGCTTCTTTTCATTTGCTGTGAAGACCCCCTCATTAGCCTCTGTACAGAGATGACACGACCAGCAGCATACCCAGTGGATACAGCCAATGAGTTTTCTTGTTATAATTTGCATCAACCTGTTTAATAATTTCTTGTTACGATGCCCTTGGTTCAGATTTTACTGCTGCTTGTTCTTGAATCAAAACCACTGGTTCTTTAGGCGTGTGCTGTGTATGTGATTCCGTAAGTGTAATAATTGAAACAACTCACAATGTTTCAAAATACTTCTTGATATCATATAGCGATAGATAGATAGGTAGATAGATGGATAGATAGATAGATCATATAACGATACAGATAGATGTGCCATACTTCAAGATGGGGCGGGGAGAGCAAGACTCTGTGAGGATACCTATGTGGTTAGGTCTCTCCCTAAATAAATGAGTATAGTTATATATGTGTGTCTAACTATTTTGTATTCAATTTTAGTTTCCCAAATTTCCTGAAGCTTACCATGAATCCTAGCTTACCTGATTAAAGCCTTTAAGGAAAGAAGTTCTTGGAAGACATCTTTCCTAAGCTCATTAGAGAATGAAGTGTGTCCCTGTGGCCACCACGTTCTCTCTTCCCCCACACACCCTTGTCTCTGCCCTCAGGCAATCTGCTGCCCCTCAGCCCAGCCATCTGCTCTTAGCAATCAGAGAGCAGTGTGGTAGCCATAAATCCTGGCAGACGTGGCAGTCTGGCAGAGTGAATGACAGCGTGCAGTATGGAGCCTTTGGCAAAGGTTGAAGCTGTGGCTACAAATCCAAACACTGTAAACCAGAAGATGGAGTAGAATGAAGTGCCTGGCTTTTTCTTTAGCCACCAGGTGGTATTTCCAGAAGCAACAATGCATCTTTGTCAGTGACTATTGTGTGGTTATCTTCTTAGAAAAATAAGTATAGTAGATCCTAACTCTTTCAATCTGATTCAGCATTTCTTATACCTCCTTCAAATTAGTTTATTGTTTACCTTAAAGATGTTTATACAGCCCTCCAAAAATAGCTGTTTCCTCTTTCTTTCTTTCTTTCTTTCTTTCTTTCTTTCTTTCTTTCTTTCTTTCTTTCTTTCTTTCTTTTCTTGGAAAGGGAGACCCCTTTATGATTAAGTGCCCTCCAAATCATTTCAATCAACACATTCAATTCAATGCTTTTGAATCCCAATTATATGCTCTTGAAGACTGGGAAGAAAAAATAGCCAGTTATTTTTAAATCACTCTTTTACTTATTTACTTAATTTTTTGGGTCAACTTGATAACTAAAATAAAGCAGAATAGCCAACAAACATGCAAAGCTGTTCCTGTTGGTAACATAGGTTTCTTTACTGCAATGAATGTTGGGCAGTGCAGATCTATTGGATGCTCTCGGGCAGGTTATTGGTAAGTGACAGAAGTCAAAGCTGAAGAGAACGATGGGACCCAGCCCTTTTTTTTTTTTTTAAAGATTTTATTTATTTGTCAGAGAGAGAGTGAGTAAGCACACAAGCAGGAGGAGTGGCAGGCAGAGGGAGCCTGATGCAGGACCCCATCCAAGGACCCTGGGATCATGACCTGAGCCAAAGGCAGATGCTTAACCGACTGAGCCACCCAGGCGTCCTGATGGGACCCAATCTTAAGCGATGTTAAATGCCATATATTTAAAATATATCTTGAAGGCCACCAAGAATCAACAATGGTATAGTGGAGACAGATTTGTTCTTAGGATGATATATACCTTATAACAAGTTTAAGTTTTAATCAATACTTTAAAAGTCATTTATGGCTCTCCAAAGAAAGATTCCGTGTAAGTGCCAAGTAATAACAAAAATCAGATATTTACAGGCAAGCCTTAAGATGTGGAGTAGCTAGCGTGACATGGGGGCTATAGACAGAGCGCACACGAGGTGCTTTTTATACTCCAAGAGGCCTGGGTACTTTTTTGACATTTCACAAGGGGCTCTTTCTTCCTACCCTGACCCAAAGTATATGCAGTTTATATCTAATCATATGTTAAATCAAGAAGCACATGGGTGAGAATTGTTTGCTGTATTTTCCATGTTTGAATATACTAGAGGCTGGGTATACTGGGCTTGGATGTATAGATGCAATTTGAAATATCCAGATGAAAATTTGAGTGTATAGTAAACCAGGAGAATCACTATGAATAGTTATATAGCTTGCATTGCATAGGTAAATTATAATATTTTCTGAATTTTTAACTTTCTAGTTGGGTATTTTGCTAATATTAGAAAGATTGCATTTATCCCACTCCCAACCAAAACAAAAAAATTCCAGAATATTTTATAACTGTGTTTAAAATTTAATTTTAGGTACATATTAGAGAATTTGGCATGCTTAAGATAAATTTGGTTTTTTTCCCCCTCCAAACTGTCTATCAAGATTTCTTCATACTTTTCTAATGATAATAATTTTATAGATTTTTTTTTTTTTTAAAGATTGTATTTATTTATTTGACAGAGATAGCCAGCGAGAGAGGGAACACAGGCAGCGGAGTGGGAGAGGAAGAAGCAGGCTCCCAGCGGAGCAGGGAGCCCGATGCGGGGCTCGGTCCCAGGACCCTGGGATCATACCCAGAGCTGAAGGCAGACGCTTAACGACTAAGCCACCCAGGCACCCCTATAAAGCAGTAGTTCCTTCAGTAGAGTATACTCGTTGCAAGAATCAAATCTCGTTTTTAATCATTCCTAGTATTTATTGAATATTTAAGGCATTTAAGATACTGTTCTACGAACTTTACAAGTATAGCTTTACTTCAGGAGCGGTACTAATGGCAAATACCAGCCACTTCATTTCCTAATCTGTACAATGGAAAGATTTTGCTCTCCATTGCTGTTGCTTCTTGAGGAACCAATAAGGTCTGGTAATGAAAAACGGATGAAAACTATTAAGGTCCTTTCCAAACTTAATATTTATATAATATTACATATTATGTAATATAATATATATATATTATTTATAATATAATATGGATCTGCGTCATAGTTACACATAGTATAATAATACCTATATAAAAATCAAGTGAGTGAATGAGTTAATACCCTCCCACTTCCCTTCGATCTGCTTGCTTAACCAAGTACTTTGAGTTTTAGTCAATATTTTAAAAGCAGTTCCCTAGAGGAGAGTTCATGTAAGTGCCAAATAATAATTATAATTAGATGCTCACACCAAGTTACTAGAATACCAGCATGTTAAAATATAGAATGGCCCCAGACGTTAAAACTACAACACTGTTTATTTTTATTATTAATTGCAGGCGCTGCATTATATTCACTAAGGGGGCCACGAGGCAAACAAGTTTTTTAATGTAGAGGTACAAGTGATTTAACAAATTCCTAAGGGAAATTGACATCGTAATGATGTGTCAGAGAGCCACAATAATAATGTCGCCTTCCATCACAGACTATATTCTTCCATTTCCAGAGCACTTTGCACTTGGTTCTACACTGGTAATGATTACAATGTTTCCTAAAGGTATGTTTATAGTTCCCTCACGTGCCCATTATATCATAAGTGCGTTGAGAGCTGTGACATGTGTATAGTGGTGACAGGTGATAGGTACATTGTCGATTTATAGACTTGTATTTAGGTAACATTCTTTACCCTTTGCAGTGCGCATTCTTGTATATAATCTCATTTCATTTTTTCCAACAACTTTGTAGGTAGCCATTTTCTCCTCAGTTAGGTGCCTTGTTCTGGGAATCTCTGTTGGTAACTGGTAGGACCATAACTTCTGTTTCTTAGTCTAGTGTATTTATTATTGGTGGATCTCACCTCTGTGAATGTGTTCTGTGTGGATTTTTGAGCTCTGACTGAAAGGTATTCCTGCTGGATGAGGACAGGCTCTTTTCTGTCTCACTGTTCCTCTTCAGTGTTGGCCCTCAGCCCCCACCCTTTTCTGCTCACCATGTTAGGGCCAGAATTGCTGAGATGTGAAATGAAATCTATGGCAATTTATTACTGTTTATGAGAGACTCCGTGACATGGCTGAGTCGACTTGCCTTCTGCTATCCAGTATGAGAGATCTGAGAGGATCGGCAGATAGATTAATTTAAGGCAGCTTTTGCTGACACCGGTTACCTCTAAATGGATAATCATTTATCAGTAAATTACTTTTTTCTGAGCTAGGTAATTTCTGATCAACATGTTCATTCTCATTCTCTCTCCCTCCCCTCCCTTTCCCTCCACCCCACCCCACCCCCACCCCTTTCTTTCTTTCATTCTCTCTCTCTCTCACACACACGCACGCACGCGCGTGCACGCACACGCACACACCAGTAATACTCTGCCTTCCATAGTTGAGACATCGATATATTAATAAATATTTTTATTTGCTAAGCCAAAGTCAAAATTGAATGTAAATGGCATCAAAATAGGGAGAGGTTACAGTGCCGATTATAAGGAGGGGATGGGTACTAAGTAAAGATAAATTAGCCTCTGTGATATTGCAGTAATCAAAATAGGTTTAGAACTTTACTGGCACTGTAGTAGTCCTGCAGACCATGAAAAATGGGTAAAACTAGATCTTGGATGTCATCATCAAACAGTATGCTTTATGAGTGCCTTGATACCACGTAATGATGAGCAAGTCTATTAAACTAACCCTCTTACACTCTGAGAGCTTGCTTCCGGAATGTAGGGTACAGTATAGTGGGAACTGGTTTGATTTATTTACAAAGAGCTCTGGAAAGGAAAAGATAGCAGAGAATCCAGGGCTTTTGCAAGTCTGAAATGAAATGCTAAGCTGTGGGTTTAGAGAGGCAGGAGAAAGAAAGAAGATAAAAATTTAGGTGGAAAGTACATTATAGAAAGATTTAAGTGAAATTATAACTTTGGAATTTTGTTAACTCAGGGTTGCCAGAAACCAGTACCAACTTATAGTCGGGGTCCTCAAAACTGAGATCCCTAGTGATACAATTAGTCTTTCTGACTTTTTTGACAGATTTGTTTTCCAGGACAAAACAATCTTATTCCTGTACTAGGGCATCATAAATATAATGTATCCCATTGTCATGAACTAATTGCCATAACTCGTGTTATTTCCTCTTTTTTCTTTTTGTGACGTATCAGGACTGGAAAACTTTTCCCTGGACTAAATCTGCAGGTCACAACTGCCTTTATGCACTCATAAAGCATACCGTTTGATGATGACATCCGAGATTGAGTTATACCCATTTCCTTCTGAGGAGTTTTAGGAGGAGGGAGGCAGGCACTGACTCACTCACCAGGACCAGACAGTCGGAAAGCTGTGCTGGGAATTTGGTAGTTTGGCTGCAGAATGGCTGAGATTCCAGAGTGCTGATTGGAACAGGGAGAAGAAAAGAGCCGAGAGTAGCTTTTACGTTACTGCCTCGCCCATTTGAAGTACACTTGTATTTGGGATATGAGGAGGTATCTATTAAATGTTTATCCTCTCCCCAGCATTTTACTACTCATTTAGGCCATGGATGAGGGGAAATAAAAATACCAACAGATCATTTTCGTCCCTCCGTATGTGTGAGCTCTTCTGTATTATTAGTGAGTACAACATACTCTGTTACCAGACGGCAGATTCCTTGTGGGAAACGTCTGTGCACAACCCTGGCACCCAACCCACCGCCTCATACCCCCAACAGGCGTGTTCCCCGTGAATCACCGAGTGACTGATTTCATGAGTGAAGGCAGGTTCTATGCAAACTAGTTCATGGTGCTCTTTTTAGTTCATGGGAACCCTGAAAAACAGAGTGATGCACACACTCTAAGAACCAGATTGTCACTGGAGATCGACTGCGGAGATGGGAGGAAGCAAAGTGCGAATGAAACCATAAATGAGAGCCTCTCTGTGGAGGCCTGGCTTTGGAGACAGAGGGAGCTTTTGTTGATGTTCCCCATACAAGTGCATATGCTTCCAGGCAACCGGTAGTCACTCAATGTGTTTAGTGTTCAATTTTACACCCTCAGCCATCCCCTCTTCCTCCGCTGCGGGCGTCTGTGCCGAGCGTATTCCTTAACACCCTCCCCCCAGGCCTGCCTACTCTCTCTTTTTTCCCATCAATATCTTTTCTAATACCCACTGTCAGAGCCACTAAAAACTGCGAGGTTTGTTTCTTGACAAATGTCCCATTTTCACAGGCAGTTGAACTGAACTGCAGCTTGTGCTCCATTCAAACATGTCAATAAACATTATTGCAAAGACGTAGAAGCAATAATGGGAATGTATAAAACTCACCTTTATTGCTTCTTGCCATGAATTTACACGCTTCTCTAAGCAGCTTTCACTCCCTCAAGAAGAAGCTGCAGGAAATCTGTTTTGGGTTTTGGGGGCCAATGATACTGATGTGGTTGCAATCTTCCCTGGAGACTGGAAGCAGAAGGTCGCCGTGCCCACCAACTCCGGTGTGTGCGTGCTATTTCATGCCGTCATGGTCTTTTATGAGTAATGCTGCTTGTCACAGGTGGGACGAGGGTCTTGCATTTGCCACAGGACGGCGACACTTAGGACAGGAAAGATCCCAAGCATGGCGATGCTCTACAGCCTGGTTTCCATGGCTGTAAGCCTGTAGTGAGAGGAATGGAGGAATAGAAACATGGAGGAATAGAAAACAAAGAGACTGGCCACAGCAGTGGGAGAGGGACTTCATCCTGAGGTACCCTACTCTGAAACGGGGGACCTAGGGCCTGCAACTGTTTGGATCATGAAGATATGTTTGAGGTCAGTACTAGACTGCAAAGTGTGCCTTTGTGGATAGTATCAGGATGAGCACTGATCTGTCCCTCGCAATGGGCCAGGTCTAGGATTAGTGTGTCTTGTATTGAAATGCCCCAGAAGGGTCTCCGAGTAGGATTATAATTCTGTAGCAATGGGTTCCACAAAAAGAGAGACTCCCAGAAATAGGCCAGCCTATATTTGTAGGGATATAAATCTGCAGATGATAAAGTTGTGGCAAAGAGGCCCCTCTGAGAGAGTCCAGGTCACTTTGTGTTCCTTCCTCGTCACGTGGGGATTCCATTATATGATGCTGCGTGGTTTAGATGCCCTTTGCTGCTTCACTGCAGGAACTTTGAGGTCATTTAAAGTTAATGCCTACTCTAATACTGCCACTTTCTTCTTTCTCCTTTCTATTGCCCATAATAGCACTTGGAATCATCTCGATTTCACTTCTCTGCTCTTAATATATCAAATAATTTTTAGAATTTTGTAGTGACAGTCAAGAGACCTATGTTTCATATCCCATGGTTGGCTATAGTTTGTTTTTGAAGTAGAAAGTCATAGAGACCATAAAAAAGAAAAAATTCTAAAAAAAAAAAGCATTATCAAAATAATCTGTATTTCTTCTGATAAGATTACAGTGTCATTAAGGTGGACCGAATAATAGATATAGTAGAGATGAACTTGATTGATAATTTTGATTCTATAAGGCTTACTTTCTATGTGGTATACATTTCATAATCCGTTCAATCAGCCAGTATTTACTGAGTTCCTGTTATGTGCAAAACCGTGTTAGCTCCTAGGCTATTTTAGAAAATTAGTTAGAATAGGGAATATTCTTTTCCCTCCTCTCTAATTCATTAATTATTTCTAATCACAGTGAACACACATTCAGAAATGAGAGGCAGAATTCACTCACAAGGGCATTTTCAGCGAAGTACCTTTTATTTTCTATTCAAGATAAGATTAAATAATAATTTGATTATTCCTGCAGTGGCATCTTGGCACTTTGTACAGTTTATTTTGTTTCATAAATCCAAGCAATAGAGAACTTCCACCCAATCCTGGGAGAGACGGACTTCCAGAAGGAAATGCTCAGAGGGAAGGAAAATGTGGTATATTTAAGGAACTGAATAGAGATCACCATGCCAGACAGAGTCCACAATGTAGAGGGCCAGGCGTGGGGCGGGGAGAGGGTGTTAACTCTGGGAAGAAAGCTGGATCCATACCATGGAAGCCCGGTCAGAGAAGCATTTTTAAAGTATGTCGATGTAATTTTTAGGGGGATGATGTCAAAGAATTTAAAGCATGCTGCTATATTAAAAACAAAATCTAAATACGTAACTATATCAGAAAAATTTCATTTTTTTCACAACAGGTATTCAGAGTATTTCCTTTGATTCATCACTTTGAGTTCTTACAGATTTTTCTTTACTTTTTTTGTTTTCTTTCAACCACATCGGCTGTCTTTACCTCTTTCCTAACATTCTCAACAGCCAAAGCTATACCCACAGGTGGTTCTTGTAAACCAGTGCAGATTGGAAGGCGAGCCCGGGAATTTCCTGGTGCCTCACCCCAAGGCTTGTGCTGGACAGGGCCACCGGTCCAGCAACCGATGTCATTTGCATTTGCTATGATTCTGTGTAGACTTTGTAATATAGGTCTGGGATGGGTTTGGCATTCGAAATAAAGTCAGCTGGAGCTGAGCCCTGCCAGGTCTTAGAATACAGAGAGGACTAGTTGTAACAAGATTTTGGGAGATCAGATGAATAAGGTGGAAAATGATGGCATCTCTGTGTTTATGCCATTAGTAGCGTAAAATATTTATACAGCTCTTGAAAGAAATGTTTCTGAAACTCAGGATCCTGGTTTGAAGTTTATTGTTACTACTCTTATGAAGCAAGCTGGACAGTAGTTTATGTTTTGCCTAAACTCTCAGAGATTTCAGAGGGGAACTTGAGAATGCATCCTGAAGCCCTATCTCTTAAGTACTAGTTTTGTGCCCTCACAAGAGATAAGTATTGGAGAGGATAAAAGAAAAGATTACATATAAAGCAAAGAGCCTTTAGTGCCCTAGATTGTAATCTTCTCAACTCCTTGAGAATTCGTTCCTGCAGTCATGGTGGCACTTCTCTTACTGTTCTTGACCTCTGAAGTTTGTCCATATGACTGCGGCCATATCAGATGATATCTAAATTGTAGTTGGTCTGGTTCACGGTGGCTTATTTATCTAGTCATGCCGCATGAAGGGAATCCTGATACACTAGTCCGGTATGATATTAAGATAGCCACATTGGTTTGGATCAACTAAGTGTTAAGATTTCATAAATGATGTTCCCACAAGGAGATCTCTTTGTAAACGTGGCCACTTTATCTTTCATTTCAACTGTAGAATATTGCTAGTCTCCTCAGAGAATTGCTCTGACAAAGACCTGTAGCCCAGCTCCAAAGCTCTGGCAATAGTGAAGGATGCAGCAGAAGGAACATAGTACAGGTGCTGATACAAAAAGAAGCCCTCCTCCTCCAGCTGTAATCTTATATGAAACATCACTCATGTCGTACATGAGTAGAGTGGTTCTTATTTGGTGTGAGTGTGTATGTGAGAGAAGGGGAAAGGGAGAAGGAGAAGGTAGGAGGGGAGAAGGAAGCCAGAGGGGAAGGGAAGGGGAGTAGAGGAAAAGAGAAGGGAAGGGGAAGTAGAAGGGTGGAGAAGGGGAGGGAAGTAGAAGGGAAAGAAAGGAGGGGAGGGGAGGAGAGGAAGTTGCTTTTGGAGAATTAAGGGAGATGCTTTCCCTTGTGATTGTAGAAGGAGTTTGTTATTGCTCTGGAAAGTTCTTTCCTTCGGTTACCACGTTAACATTTATCAAGAGTAGTTTCATCATTGCCATATGATATACTAGAGATATCAGATTACCTTGAGCAATTTTTTAAGTAATATTTTTTATTATATTATGTTAGTCACCATACAGTACATCCCTAGTTTTTGATGTAAAGTTCCATGATTCATTACTTACATATAACACCCAGTGCACCATGCAATATGTGCCCTCCTTAATACCCATCACCAGCCTATCCCATTCCCCTACCCTCCCTCCCCTCTGAGGCCCTCAGTTTGTTTCCCAGAGTCCATAGTCTCTCATGGTTCATTCCCCCTTCTGATTACCCCCCCTTTCTTCTTCCCTTTCTTCACTTACTGATCTTCCTACTTCTTATATTCCATAAATGAGTGAAACTATATAATTGTCTTTCTCTGCTTGACTTATTTCGCTTAGCATAATCTCCTCCAGTCCCGTCCATGTTGCAGCAAATGTTGAGAAACCGTTCTTTCTGATGGCTGAGTAATATTCCATTGTATATATGGACCACATCTTCTTAATCCAGTCATCTGTTGAAGGGCATCTGGCTCCTTCCACGATTTAGCTATTGTGGACAATGCTGCTATGAACATTGAGCAATTTTTTACATTATGAATTTAAAGGAAGAAGTGATCTGCCCTGACAGCATGTAGTCTTAAGAAGGCAAATGATTATTTAAACTATAATATGCTCAGATAATGAGAAATAATCTTACTTTTCTGACTGTGACTTTGCTTATATTTGTTTTTAGTCTTGGGCTTCCTGGTAGAATTTGAAGTGGAGAACTTTAAAACACTGTGTCCTGTCCCTGAAGCACAGATAGCTTTATTGCAGTAAGTAGGTCAAATTGGAATAACTACAACCTGGAGCTTGTGCTCGCAGAGGTGAAGTGGGTTCTGGAAAAGTGTGTCCCAGCTATAGGTGATGGAGTGTAGTAGAGGCCATCAAATAAACCATGGAAGAGCACAGACTGAAAAGTGGAAGCAGGGACGTGCATTAGGGGGAGAGGCAAAACCAACCTTTCCTTAGATGGTAAAGCAGCCAGTGACCTCAGAATGAGATAATGGCATTCGGGAAGACTACCAGCATTTGGGACACCCCAGCCTCAGTTTAGGGCCTGAATGCTGTTTGGAAAGGGAGACCTGAAGTTACCAGATGATAAGGAAGGAATGGGTTATTAAGACAAGGTAGAGGGGTGCCTGGGTGGCTCATGTGGTTAAACATCTGACTCTTGATTTTGGCTCAGGTCATGATCTCAGAGTTGTGGGATCAAGCCCCGTGTTGGGCTTATGCTCAGTGTGGAGTCTACCTGAGATTCTCTCTCTCCCTCTCCCTCTGCCCCTACCCATGCTCATGCTCACTCACTCTCTCCCTGCTGCCCCCAAAATAAATAAATAAAATCTTAAAAAAAAAAAAAAAGACAATGTTGCATTTCAGTCTAAAGTCATAGGGCTAATGGCAGAGATAAAGTTCAAATCGTGACTTTCTGCTTCCTTGTCCTGTGCTGTTCCAGTCTTTCAGGTTGTGCTTGGCTCTTGGCAGCAGGCTATGCGGGCCCTGTGGGCTTACACTGCGGTAGCTTAGCTGTTCCCTGTTTGCATCCTGCATGCCGGCTGCCATGATCCTTGCCCTACCATGCTTGGCAGTATGTATGCTGTTCTCACACTGCCAGAGGGCTCCTGGTTGGTAGCAAGCTGATCGATCCTCAGAGACTATTCTTCTCACTTGGCACAGCTCAAATCATGTCTCTTGGCTTTTGCACACCACTCTCCTGTTTTGCTCAAATGTATTACCCTTGCCAGTTGGTGGGCTTTCATTAAACCAATACTGTGGATATCGCCCATCTCATGTTCCTCTGGATGTACTGATTCTCTCTTTGGCTCTGCTGTGACTACCCCATTGCCTGGCTTGCCTTGCTGCCAGTGGGCTGGCCTGACCTGATTTAGATGTTTTCCACTGAGCCATACCCTGCTTGGCTGGCAATTTATCGTCTGTGCCAGTGGGCAGGTTCCTTCCAAGGGGGCTACTGCCACCTTGGGCTCCATCTTCTACTTCCACTGGCTTTTTCATTGCTTTTATCATCCTACTTGGCGAGGCTTACCTCCAGCATTCAATTGTTTCCATATTGTGGCTGGTTTTCTCTTCTTCCACTGGCTGTCTCCTGGTAACTGCTGACTTGTCTGACCCTGCTGCCCACATCTCTCAGGTGTAATGTGTTCTTCAAAGCACATTAAATTCAATTTGACTGACTCATGGCTGCTGAGAACATTTCACACTATTATCTGGAATGTTCCTTGTGTATGATGGTAATTGTAAAAAATCAGATTCTCACTATTATTCAAATGTTATTCTCCTCAGCAATGTTATATTCACCTGCTCCCAACCAGGAAATTAGTTAACATCTATCAGGCACCTACTGATTTGCCAGATTCTGATCTCTCTTTACCGTACAGCTTGCTGGTTACGAGAGTCTCTTGGGGACTCTTGGATTATTCAACTCAAGGGACATGTGAAAGAAAATCCACCATCTTTTTTACTTCAGACATGGCAACCCTACAATTATGCTGGACAAATGAGTTTCTAATATCCCACGGCCTTAGGAAGAAACTCTACAGAATTCATTCTAGTATTTAACAACTTTCTTTTAGGGATATGTCAAAACCAAGGTAATATCTTATGTTCTTTTTCACTCCTGTATAAAGTCAGTTGCCTTTCAGCCATTAGTGGACAAAAACAACAGTTTGTAAACATTTTTTTCTTTAAAACAACTCATTAATGTAATATAAACACTGCTGACAGAGACATATTGTTTCTTAATTTATCAATAGTTCATTGTTCAGATTCCTTTCAGTTTCCTCCATTAAGGATTTGGTTGATTAGCTCACTAACTTGTACTTTAGAGACCGGCTTGGTTTAAGAGTGAGGGAGAAGCCTCCAACAGGCTCGGAGTGCTTAGGATAAAAAGCAAACAAAACCAACCAGCCAGCAGAAATGTAGAGATCATCTGCTTGGAAGTCTGATGTTAGAATGTCTGTGGCTGCTCGCTGGGGTCATGGCACTTCTGGGTCTATCTGTGGTTCCCCATCGGATGACCTCTGACATCCAACATTAGAGGCACGGCCATGGAGCTCTGCAGCTTTGGATCCCGGCCTCCATCACCCATCTTGTTCTTCTCTTCCTCTCTGCTCCCATCTGACAGACCTGCTTTCACGTCCTTGAATATCCTAAATAATTTCTGCCTCATGTCTTTCATATGCTGCTTCCCCTACTTGAAACTCTGTCCCCTTGCAAAGCTGATTCTATCTCATCTTTTAAACTGCAGCTTGAATGCCATCTCCTCATAGGTGCCTGCATGACTGGGACCCCCTTGTATTGGCTTTGTTGTACTGCCCCCCGTGCCCCTTAATGGAATCTTAACTTGGTAATTGACTTTTATTTTGTTTACATATTTATGGCTTCTTGGCCCACTAGATCATGAGCTCCATTAGGGCACTGACCTTTATTACTAAGCCTAGTGTCTGGTACATAATGGCCATTTAATAAACAACTTACTGAGTGGATCTTAAATAGAATAATGAATCTATTGGCTGTGAAAGAACGGGGCCTTGTGAGTTCCTGGCATTTCTATGGTATTGGAACAGTACTTTCTAAGAATCTGCTCCTACGTTTGCTGCCTATCTTTCTCAGCCATGCAGAAAAGTAGAGAAGCTAGAAGCCAAGCCTGAGCTGCCAAGATTTGAAACAGCAAGCTTGTTCTGGAGCCGATCGTCACTTCACATGCTTAAAGCTGTAGTTAATTTAGTGCTAGTTAAGCTGACATCCTGTTTCCAGTACAAGGAAGAACAAGATAAAAAGATGCAAACAGAATAAGATAAAATGGGATAAAGGGAAAATATCTGATAAAGAAATCAACAAGATAGACATGATCTTCAGTCACCTGCCCACCTGCCTAATAAATATATAATAATAATAATAATAATAAATATAATAATATATTATACATTATATAAATATATATATTTATATTATATATAATATATAATATATAATAAATATATAATAATAAATATTATATATATATTCCCCTCCTCTTTGGAGGGGCTCATTCAATGGTAAATCACCAAATACCTTCTTTCTAATGCTATACAAAACATTACCTCTAGTTCCATTTCTTTTTATTAACCTAGGTACAGATCTTTACATTTTTGCTGATCATGGCCATCTTGGCATCCTTCTGTTGATGTAAATGTAACTGGTCTGTAAATAAACTTAATAACTTTACTCATTTAATAACATACTTTGAGGGGCACCTCACTGTCCAACTGTTGGTTTCGGCTCAGGTCATGATTTCAAGGGTCATGAGATGGAGCCCTGTGTTGGTCTCTGAACTCAGTGAGGAGTCTGCTTGAGATTCTCTCTCTCTCTGCCCCTCCTGCTTGGGCACTCTCTTTTTCTCTAAAAATAAATAAATAAATCTTTTAAAAATAATGTATATTGACTCCCTCTAATGTGTTAGACATTACTTGGGTTACGGTGGTGAGCAAACATCCATTCTAGAAGGGAGGACTGGTTATAAACAACTGATCGTACAATAAACATGCTGTTATTAATTACCACGAATGCTCCCAAAATGTAATATGCTATGAGAAAGGGTGATAGGGGGTCGTAAACTAGTTTGGAAAGTTAGGGAATTCTTCTGTGGGGAAGTGAGATCTGAAGGATGAGTAAAATTAGACAAGAAGAGAGAGAAGAGGAGAGATATATTGGATTGGGCAGGAGGCAAGTATGTGTGAAGACCTAAAGGGCAAAAGGCTGTTGTATTCAAAGAAATAAAAGGAGTGCCATATGTCTGGATTGTGATCAGAGAGGAGTAAGTGGTCATCTGTCCCCTGCGTGTTTTACTTTCCCATCCAAGACATCCCAATTCTGTTGACTTGTGATTCGTTCTACTTAGTCCCCCATAGCCAGCCACCAAGACCCAACAATTGTTCTTTGTGTCTACACGTCCATTGCTTCTGCCAATAAGTGGATAAATCCTGTGTACCTTATCTCTTTTTATCTAAAATACAGGACCTTTCATTAGTGAAATTTTTATTTTGAAGAAATACTAACAATGGACGTTCACTATAGGACAGTGAATGAAAATAGAAATAGAAATACAGAAATATAGAATAGAAACTATAAACTATCAGGAAAAATTGCTTCCCCTCCCTCAGTGTGGATGTTCTTTGGTTACCAGTCCTTTGTCAAATATATACTTTGTGAATACTTTCTCCCAGCCTGTGGTTTGACTATTAATTTTTTAAATGTCTTTTGATGAAGGGAGTTCCTAATGTTGATGAAGTTTATCATGTTATTTTCTTTATAAGTTATTGCTTTCTGCATCCTGCTTTAAAAATCTTTTCCATAGCCAAATATAGGACTTTATATTTACTCCTATTACATTTCTTCTTGTTGGTTTCAGCCCAGTATTCCAACTTGTCAAGATTATTTTGAGCCTTGCTCCTGTCTTCTGGTATATTAGATACTGCTTTCAGCTTTATGTCACCTGTAAATTTGACAAGGTATTGAATGTTGAATGGGAAAGAACCTTTTTCAAGTGCAGTTAGAATCATGGGTTACATTTCACCATCTTATTTTTCACGATATCCTAGGAGACAAAGTCGAATTCCTGGCTGAAATCAGAAGCACAGCAGAGTGTGATAGTATCCTATTTTACTACTCACGATCCCTGGTTCTAAGCTTCAACATTACTTTGAGTTACCTATTGACGGCTGCTGTTTACTGATTTCTTTTCTGTTTTTTTTTTTTTTTTTCTGAGCTGTCTCTCTTTAATATAATGTAAGCTCCGTCAGAGTGGACGTCTTGTTTCTAAGTCACCATCATGCACTTGGCAGCATAGAGGTATATTAGTTAATATTTGTTGAATTTATTAACCAGCACATATCCAAAAATCATTACTTAATGCTTTTCCCAAGAATTTTCCCAGAAATTGTCTATCATTTGGCCCTGAACTTAGGAAATTCATCACTTTACCCTCTTGACAGCTGGGACATTTTCTTGGCTCTAGTGTTCTGTTAACTACCTTTCTTGCTTTCTATAATTTTCCCCCAGCTTTGTTGAGATATAATTGACAAATAAAATTGTAAGAATCAAAGTATACAACTGGATGATTTAATATACATATACATTATGAAAGGATTCTCCCCCATCGAGTTAATTAATACATCCATTGCCTCATGTATTTGCCATTTTTTATATTGAGAACATGTAAGTTTTACTCTTACAAATTTCAATTATGCAATACAGTGCTATCAACTATATTTACCATATTATACATTAGATTCTCAGACCTCATTCATATTATATATGAAATTTTGTATCCTTTTACCAACATCTACGTATTTCTTCCCTGGCAACCTACTCTCTTTGTCCGTGTTTGCTTCTTCCCACCCCACCCTGCCCCCTGTCCAGATTCTACATATAAGGGATACTTTGTGATATTTGTCTTTCTCTCTCTGGCCTATTTCATTTAGCAGAATGTCTTCTGTGTTTATCCATGTTGTTGCAGATGATAGGATTTCCTTATTTTTTTAAGGCTGAATGATAACCTATTGTGTGTGTGTGTGTGTGTGTGTGTGTATGCTACATTTTCTTTATCCATTCATCCTTTGATGGATGCTTTAGTTGCTTCCATATGTTGGCTGTTAAGAATAATGCTGCTATGAACATGGAAATATAGATATCTCTTAGAAATGATTTCTTTTGGATATATACCAGAAGTGGGATCATTGGATCATATAGATAGTGCTGCCCTATAATCTATTATCTGTTATCAGTATACTGATACTGTATATTAAATCAAGTTGTACACTTCAAAACTTAAAATTTTATTTGTCAATTACATCTCAATAAAGCTTTAAAAATGATGAAAAACAAGAAATGAAGTAAACAGAAGACTAGAGCTAGGAAAATGTCCTAGTTGTCAAGAGGGTAAAGTGGTAAATTTCCTGAATTCAGTACTGGTAGTGAATATTAGCTTATATGGGCAGAATCTTTAGACTTTGTTTTGTAATTTGTCTAGATATGAAAAATTTAATTCATTTGAGACAGCTAGATTTATTGAGCCCATCCTGGATGGGTTCTGTGCTAGGTGCTGGAGATATAGAGCAGAGGGTGGGGAGAGAAAAGTCTCTGCACAATTAGTTCATAGCTTAATAGTGTATGTCTATGTCTAACGATTGGACAGTTCCTTATGTCCTTCCATACTAAGGAATACCCCACCAACAACTGAGAGCTGAGCTGAAGCATCTCAGTTATGTTTTCACTGCCTATCTGGTCTGTTTTGCATTCTCACACCTCTGTATACAAGATGGATTTAAATGGACACGATCACTAAAAATAGGTTTTTTTGATTAAAAAAAATCTTTATAGCTAGTAATCTGTAAATAAACTGGGAGTTCCTCACTTACAAACCCAGCTCAAAATTAGGCACATAGATAATAAGAAACAAGAAGACTTGTCTCCTCTCTTGAATGGAAAATTTGCTGTAAGAATAATATCTGTACAGTGAACAGCAAACTTAAAATTATTAGACCAGAGGTGCTAATAACAAAATTTGCTAAAAATTAAAAAGAAAAGAGAGAAGGCAGTCTGAATTGATAGAGACAAAGAAGATCAATGACAGAGATTTATTTGGTTTAGAAGAAAAGATGAGGGTATTCTAGGTGGAAGAAAGGGCTGAATAAAGGCTCATGGGCAGGAATGAGCTTAGCAATATGAAAATGTAAGTGCAAGACTCCCGTGGGGCCTAAAGCACCAAGACAAGGACTTCATATTTGATCTGAAAAACAAAAAACAACAACAACAAAAAAATGAAGTGCTATAATTTCTTGTTGAGGAGAGTAAATAAAATCAAAATGTTTAAAGTATGTCAGTTTCATCAATGGAGGTAACATGGAGGTGAGACAGAGAAGAGACAGCTCTGAATAGTTATGAGCTAGTAACAGAAAATTAAAGATAATGAGATCAGGTCATTGACGGAAGATGTAGAACATTCAAAGAAAGTTTAGAGAAACAATAGCCTATTTAGATATTGGGGTGCAATGGGAAAAGAGATATGTTTTTCTTAAATTTTAACTCCAGTGACCTAAAATTTTCCCTGTTGGCCAGAATGGAATAATCCAATCCAGAATGGATTGAAGGGATGTTATATTACCAAGGAAGAGCTATCCAGTAGGTTCAGGATCCTTGTGTGAAGCTGGTGCTAGACAGAAAGAACTAGAGGTCATTTGCTTAAGGATACAATAGAACAAAGAAAATATATGAGCCCTTTCAGAGGAAGCAGTAAAGGGGTGTAGAGAGTCAGTGATTATACCCTAGAGAAAGTCCACAGTAGAGGTCAAGAAGAAGAACTGGAGTTACTGAAGGGAGGAGAGAGTGATTCATGACCCAAGAGAACAAAGTTAGGGCAGCAGTGCAAAAACCAGAGGAAGAGGCTCGTTGAAACAGTGTGGCAGAATATTTAAGGAGGATGAGAAAAAGCCGCGGATGTGGTATGAAGATAATCATGCCCCTTTTATACATAAAGAAACTGAAGCACCCAGACAAAGCTAATGGAACCCTTCTGCTGAGATTGGGTAAAAGTAGCATGTAGATGAGTGGTTTCCAAACACAAGCTCATGATAACATTTTCACTTGTCAATGGCAAAATAATAAATATGAGGACAGTGCAGCTATATATGGCAGTGTAAGATAAATTCTGTCCTATATAACTTCCTAAAGTGCCACCTGTACTCTATTATTATCAAATTATAGAAATTATAGATGATGGCTGCTCTATATTTGCTTGGAAAAAGAAATGATAGCCACATCATGTTTATTCTCCTTGTTTTTGTTAACATGAGGTCTGGTGAGAGTGATCTCCTCATGTATTTGCCTTCCCTAGGTTTGTTCTCGAGGACATGGAGTAGGGTATTTCCATATCGGGACTTCTTCTATGCTCACAAACCATTGGCAGTCAGAGGGCAGGATAAGTCATAATTTATTCCACTTGAGTTGTTGCAAGATGCTCAATACGAAAACACCAGATCCTGACAGTTTTAAAGCCCCACTGCAGGTTCAGAGCCCTGTCTGTCACTTATCTTAAGCTTCTATGGAAAATAAAGATCAAATATCTCTGAAGCAGTGTTTAGTGTCATAGCTATTTCTGCAAGAGACAGGTTTTTTTTTTTTTCCACCCACTAAATCCCTTGCACTTTATTATCGTTTGAGTCTCTGTCATGTGATTTTCTTGAGGTTCTTGGATATATAAGTGCAGGCAGATTGGCGGTAGCGAAGAATAAATCTTTTTGGCTGGAACCTCAAGAAATAGCTTCTAGTCATAGATCCTTTACTTCTTCTGTGGAGTGACGCTTCACAAGTCATCTTCTGTGTCTGGGAAATAATAACTTGAGTAGTAATAATACGTATAATAGATAACACTCCCATTTTTTGTGTCACACAAGATTCTATTCTAACGTTTTACATAGATCAAATCCTTTTCTCTTTTGATAACCTTAGAAGTTGTCTTCTCTCTGATCTTTATTTAAAGGTAAGTATAATAAACCCCAGATAAGTTAAATAATTTGCTTGTCAGCCTGACTAACACATTCCTGTGGAAAGGTTTAAACCAAGAGTCCAGCTCCAAGTGTGTTTTTCACCCTCCAAATGCACTGCCACAAAGAGAAAGAACTATAAGAACTAAGCACTTAGAAGAGTGTATCCTTATTCTGCTACAGTATTCGAAATATCTCCAGAATTCCCTTTTTAGAATCTCCTCTAGGCACATTCACTTAAATATGTTCAGTGATGGTAAAACTCTGTTTGGGGGGATAGAGTTAACATTTGGAAATGATCAATGTCAAAATCAAAGACACTATAAACTGGGAAAAGAGCTCTAACAGGGTGCTCTGAAAACATGTTTGACTTTGGAAGATATTATTTGAAATAAAGGTATAATCTCGTAAACTATCTTGAAATGGGAACCACTCACTGGATATTTTGTCTTTCGTTAGAAAATCAGTCACACTATCTATTGGTCATGTGATACTGGATCCCTCCCAACTTGTTCTTAATGAAGATTCTCCTGTTCTCATAAACAGAGGCCCATGTGACCTCCACATGGGTAGGCCTGTCCTTACTAGCAGTGCTTCTATGCAAGCAGGGTTAAAATTCCTGGCTGTACTTTCAGATGGCCTCCCTAAGTTGCCTGGAAATCCAAATGGGTGCAAAAGTAATTTCTATAAAGGAAGACTACATTGTAAGCACAGTTTTCTTATCTATTTGCTAATGATGCATAAAGGTGGCCTGGGAGAGCCACCCAGTCTGACTGCAGTAACCAGAGGTCTAGAGCAAGCGTATCACTTAACATCTCAGTTCTTTTTCTCTCAAACATCGGATGAGAAATAAACTTTACATGATATTTCAGAGGAAATCATAATAGTTGGTATGAATTATCTCTGGTATGTGACAAAACATAAACTCATTAATGTCCCTATGAGGCAGATAAATAGCCTGTTCTTTCCATTCTGGTTACTGAGGCTCAGAGAGGTGAACTGACACTTTCAAAGATGCACAGTAGATGAATGCCTGATCAGGAAACAGAAACCAGCACTTAAATTGTTATTCCGACAGTGGATGCAATTCAGCTCCTTTCAAATCAAAGGATGTAGGGTCACCACATTACTAGCATTTTCAGTAGACATTGTGTGAATCACCACATGCAAATATGGCCCCATCAGAAAATGTACACCACTTGTTGCTTGATGGTGGAAGATGAGAATCAATCATGTGTTTTCAGAAAAAGGGACTCTGGGAATAAGGTCCGAACCAGTTATTTTCAGGCTGATTTGAAACTACTGATGGGAAGTCAAAAGGACAGACAAATCTTCAATTCAGAGAGAGCAAGACCAACTTGTTTCTTGACCCAGATGACGAATCATTTTTCACCCTCACCTGTGACACAAACTACTCATTTACTAGCTGCTCATCTCCCTTCTCGGTATTCGGTCTGCATAGTAGCACCAGCTGATACATAGAAAAGAAAGGAAGAGAAAGAGAACAAGTTGGCAGGGAGTCAATATATTTCAGTGTTGTATTACTACAGATGCTAGTAGCATTTAGTTGGTGAGTCTGAGGAGAGAATGAGTGTTTCTAAAGTGCCTAAGTTATCAGTGGGAATGATTAAAGGCACAACAAAAAAAATCTATGGATTAATTAGCAGGTCAATGGTGGTTGAGTAGCTATTACTAAATTACATGGTTTGCATGCAAGAGAAAGGATTAATCTTTGATGTTTTCCAGCTTGGTTGACTTGTGTGTTAGAATTCCATGTCAGTGAGAAGAGATTCCCATTGATTGGTTGATAGGTAGTGAGATCAGAAAAAATAGTCCCTGGATTTCCTTCAATTCTACACACTCAAGATTTAATCTTGTTTTCTGTCAGTGATACATCCTTCTTGCTATAGTTACTGACAGTGAGATTTGAAGACTTGATTAATAATAAAGAAAGAAAGCAGAGCTAACAATACTATGGGAGAGGAGAAAAATCAGGATGAGCAAAAAACAAGTATTTAGGTGCCAAAAGAGACATACACATTCTGGGAGAGGGAAAGGCCAGTAATAATCTATTCTTTGGAACAGATAGAAGTTTGATCAATTGAAAGTTTAAAAATGGAGGGAAGCAACAGAATCACCAGGAGACCCACTGTTTCATTAATTCATTTAACAAATATTTATGGAGATGTACATGTGCCCCTCCACATATATGTACCTTTTATATATTTATAATTTGTATGTACATTTACTGTATATGTGTGTGTGTGTATTTATGTAGATTAATTCTAATGGGAGGGCAGAAATACAAAATATATAAATTAACTAATGGTTACTTAAGTGAAAAGTGCTAGGAATAAAAGAAAAAGTAGAGCTAGCTAAGAAACTGGGAGTTCAAAGTGGTGGTTGAGGTCAGGGGTCACTATGAAATAGGGGTGGTCAGGGTAAGTCTCTTTGAAAAGTTAACATTTCAGCAAAGGCTTAAAGGGAATGAGAGAGTCTTGTCATACAAATAGATGGGGGAAGACTGGCCCAATCAGAGGTAACAGCCAATGCAATACCCTAAAGTGGTATGTGGCTGGTGGTTAATAACAGTAAGGAAGCCAGTGTAGCTGGAGTGGAATGGGCAAAGGGAGGGGAGGGGTGTTGTGGAGAGAGTAGAAAATAAGAGCAGAAAGGAAGCAAATTAGGTAGTGAAAGTCCTGATTGGCCTTTATAAGGAATTCAGTTTGGAGGACTGAGCCACAGTTCTGGGATTCTCTTCCCAATCCAGGAACAAAGAAGGAGCAAGACATTTATGATGGCTTTAATGAGAGATAATGTTGCAGTAACATAATGTGTGGGATTAATCAGAAGGAAGAAATTATCCTTGGGGCTTTTCACGTAAATGCAATGAAAAGCAAACAACCAGGGGAGACATTTATGCAAACAGGGGAACTCTAGGAATTGGGAGCCAACTAGATTGCACTAATGTGCATAATAATCATAAACTGTCATAGTGCTTTTGCTTTAGGTCTGCATCTAGGCAGGCAATGCCTAGAACATTTTATCTCCTTTAAAAATGACTTTTATGCCCATTAAAGTGTTGTTTTCATTTCAATTAATAATTCAGCCAAAAATACACTTATGGGGGCGCCTGGGTGGCACAGCAGTTAAGCGTCTGCCTTCAGCTCAGGGCGTGATCCTGGCGTTACGGGATCGAGCCCCACATCAGGCTCCTCCACTATGAGCCTGCTTCTTCCTCTCCCACTCTGCCTGCTTGTGTTCCCTCTCTCGCTGGCTGTCTCTATCTCTGTCGAATAAATAAATAAAAATCTTTAAAAAAAATACACTTATGAAACAGAACTTTTGCTGATGGCTATTTCTAGAAGACGGTTGAAAGGACCTAGGAGAAGAAAATACAGGGAGGTTTTCCTGGCTAGAACTTGATGTAGTATAAGCAGATGTTTGAAGGTATCAATAATCAATTGTGTCACATAATCTCCTTCATTTCCATTTTGAATGAAAGGAAATGAGATTAGGGTATGAAAGATTCACATTAGAGCTAGAGCAGTTGGCTGAACTATATTTGGGGCTCTGTTGGCCTCAAATTCATCCTATTCTGGGGGACCTGGCTGGCTCAGGTGGAAGAGTATGTGACTCTTGATCTTGGGTCATGAGTTTGAGCCCCATGCTGGGTATGTAGAGATTATTTAGATAGATAGATAGATAGATAGATAGATAGATAGATAGATAATGTAGAGATTATTTAAATAGATAGATAGACAGATAGATAAAAATTTTAAAAAAATAATAAATTCATCCTCTTCCATAAAACTTTCCCAGCAGGAGTTGGAACAAGCAACTAAAGCCTCTTCTTACAATGAGGATCAGGTGTGTGTGCTGGCAGTTTTATTTCATTTTAGCAAAATGTTATTGTAGTGAATGTTTTTGGGCTATATATGTCCATTTCAAAAAATATATATGCTGCTTGGTTATACTCAATTTTACCAAGAACGATTTGTCATCTTGAATAGGTATAGTTTCAGAAATAACTTGGAACCTCTACCATAGCTATGGTTTTGGATGGGTGCTCCACATTTCACATTGTAAATAATGTTGATTTCTTTGTCTGGGTCTTTTATGTTTACCAGCTTGCTATTTCTCTTTGAACTCAGACAGGATCTGTAATGTACCATTTTGGGCAAGAGAAAGCGTCATATTTCTCACTCAACCTCTTCAGATGACTAATCAGCAATAATTACATGACCCTAAAAGCCACTTGCTTTCCAAAAGTTCAGCTGAACTTTTGCTGCTACAACCAATAAGTATTCCCACATATGACCTGTCTGGTGAGATACTGCATTACAGGGAAGAGTAAAAGCTGGTAAAAGTCTGCTATGACTGGGTTCTTCTCCCTTGATGATACGAGGCCACTTAGTAAAAGCTCCAGACTAGGATTCTTTTCCTTGCTACCAGAGAATTATACCACCCAATGACAAAGAGATTATTAAACTACATTATCTCCCCACCATCTCAAGGTTGAAAACTAGCTCTTTCGGCCTTGAAATCTTAGTCTTTTCTTTGGTTGCCGAACTGAAAAATCTTAAAGGTGTCAATAAGATGGATAAGACAGAAGTGGCTACTTTTAGTCTACTAAGTCATGGAAGCTTCTCTGCAGAGCCATTTTGAATAACGTAGGTGTTACTTATTCCTAGAACTGGGGCATTACCCTCATCCCCAAGAGTCGTACCCTCCTTACAGCCACCAGGGTAATTAAGTGAGGCAATTGTCTCATAAAATTGTAAGATTTGCTAATAAAATTTGGGGAGAGTATGCTGGCCCTGTACTGCATACCAGCACCTCAAGAGTAGGCAGCACAGTAACCATCAATCATAGCTCAACAAGGTTTTGTTTGTTTTTTGTTTTTCTTTTTGTTTTTGGCAAAATATCTGTATGTTTAGCCTCCTTTCACATGGCAACATCTTGGCAATTGCTCATAGTTCTTCCCTTCCCATTGCCATAACAACCTGTATGTAATGTTAAGTGGTGGGAGCAGGGCCATTCTCAGAAGACATGGGAGAGATTAACCTGCATCAATTACAGTTTCCACCACTTTAATTTTGGTTGTTTCCAAGCTTTTATCCAGACAGTCTGTGGATTTTTAATAAGCCTAGCTAAGATGTATTCACCAGTCCACATTTGAAAGACCTTTTCTGGGTCAGGACCTCCTAAGCTGCTGGTGTGAAGAATATTGGTGAGCACCTCAGGTGTTCTTTCTCAAGAAAAAGTAAGGAATTTTACTGCTGAATATCTAACTATACTCCATTCATAAAAATGGATTGTAATTTGTTCAAAGATCAGGGGAATTGTAGGATGTCGTCAGGATATAAAACACATTTAGAAAACCATGTGAAATGAGGGCCAAGGTAGATTTACCAGGTACCCTGTCCTCACCGCTTTTGCTGTCATTCTCTTTCTAGGCTTCTCTAGCACCAACAGGCCCACAACACGTCTGCATCAACAGTAGGGCAGCCATCTTTTGCATCTCCTACCCTAAGGTTTTGGCTATGCCATCTCAGAAAACCAATGAGCTATAAGGTGGAGGATGGAATGAGACAAGGAGTCATGTGAACTTCTCGGTTGTTTGAAATGCATTAGGTCAAAGAGAGGGAAAGACTTGATTTCATAGTCATTTACAATCACATTGGTCTAGGATTGAGGGAGCGTGATTAGCATCTGTATGTCAAGTGAGACGCAGAGTGGTTCCCCACCAATGATAATTAAATTGATGATGATGGTGATGATGGTGATGATGGTGATGCTGATGTGGTATTGCTCGCTCTGGTTTCCTCTGCACACTCCTCCTGAAAATCAGTCTCATTAAGGATTTGCTTTGAGTTAAGAGAGGGGATTGGCAATAGATGCTGAAGAGAAACTTCCAAAAATAGCACAATTGTGTGAATGCCTTCAAGATTTTGTGTTAGGCACATTTTATGAATTAGTAACGCTAATAAGCCTGGTACTTCAAAGAAATTCATTTCTTGGAATACGTTCAAAGCAACTTCTTTCCCTCCTTCCTCCCCTCTGATGAATTACCTTTGTCAACTTAAGAGAAATGATATTTTCCTGAAAAGCTGACAAAGTGCCTTACCAATACTAACACTCTCTTGAAGTAATCACTACCAATACTTTTAGGCTGAAAATAAATCATTTGAATAACTGAGTGTATTTCATTTCTAATGAAGTTCCCCAAATTCAACAATATTCTTGAGTGCTTATTATATGTAAGCCATTCGCCTATGCCCAATGGGGAATTCAAAGATAAGCAAAGTATGTCCCCAAGTATCAAGCAACACATAATCAAGTAGGTGGAATCAGACAGTACACAAATAACACATCATTTTAATGAAAACAATGTCTAATTGATCTCTGGCACCTAAAGACTGATGACATCACTAATTTCATTTAAGTCACCAAACAGTGGCAGAGTATAGGGGTCGGTTGATTGATATTTATTTAAATGATATGCTGAGAAGTAATAAGCATGATGGTCTCTTTAATTACCAATCTCCTGAGCAATTTTTCTTTTTCACTTTGGATTAATTTCCATTCTTGAATGAAAAATACCTCTCTACTACAGTTTTCTTGAATGAGTTCTTCGGGTGCTTCAGCAAGTTTGATTCTGCCCCGGGTTGGCTGTTGTGTGTGAACATGTGTGCATGTGTTTGTGTGTGTATTAGAGCATGATCTAACAGAAACACCTTCTTGCTCTTGATCCCCTTAATGGATCGTTTTGGCATTAATAAATGACACCACAAAGCAATAATGATACACTACGAGGAGCCAGGCACTGACACCTTTCTAAAAGTAAGCCACTTCTTTTTCTAACCCTTTTTGAGAATTGTGATGAATGTATTGTGCGTATTCTGTATACAGGAAAATACTTACATTTTAGTAGCTCTTTACAGTTTACAAAGTGCTTCCACTCATAGCTCGCTTGAATTGTACCACCTTGTATTGATCAAGCTAGAAACATTGTTATCTGCTTTATTAGTACCTCCCTTTTACACCTATCTACAGCTTATCTCCAGATTAAGTCAATTCTATCATAGAAACAATCTTCCCACTCTTCTCCACCCTTCTTGTCCACTGTCTTGGCTAACCTTGCTGTAATATCTTGCCTGGCTTACTGTTTCGACCTCTAACTGATCTGTCTGCCTCTACCCCACATTTGCCCATCATATCCATTTCTCCATAAGCATCCAGGATATGCCAATTTGATTATTATGCTCCTCTGTTTAAAACATATCCCTAGATACCAGTTGCTCATGAAATAAATTCAAAATCCTGATCCTGGTCCACTGTGTCCTATTTTATTTAAACCTTCCTTCCTTCTAGGTTTATCTCTTTTCTACAACACTTATACAGCTATGCAGGATTATTATTTCAAATCATATAAAAATGCCACTGCTGAACCATTTTTAAAAAGCAAATATGGCAGTTGTTCAAACTAAAACGGGCCATTTTTAATTTTTTTCTTTGCCTTCATATATACTCTTCCTTTCACTTGTATATGTTTCTTTACTTAGGCAGTTTCACCTCATCATTCAGATTTGAGTCTGGATTGAAAATTCACCTTGGGAAGCCTTATATGGCCACATCATTCTCTGTTCTACCCTGAATTAGGTATTCCTGGCTTTTAATTCTTACACAAATTAAACTGAATGCATAACATTTTAATTCTCCCATCTTTCTATGTTCTCCCACTATACATAAACTCCATAAATGCATGGGACAGGCTTCTTTTGATCACAAATGTTATCTCGATGGTACAGTACAATACCTAGTATTTGGTAAGCCTTTAACAGATGATTAATAAAGAATAATTAACCTAAAAAATTCTATGAATGATATATTTATTTCCATCATCTCACTTGGTTCAACAAAGAGTGATGTTTCCTGATTTTGACACATACTACAGTTGTATATGATGCTATCAGTGGAGGAATTTGGGAGAAGGATTCACGAGGCACTATGTACAAATTTGTACTTGCCTAGGTGCTTCAGGTATTTTTTTTTAAATAAAAAGTTAAAAATGGTGATTTAGAAAGGCCAGATATGGTAACTTCCACTTACATTTGAGGAAAGCAAAGATTACAGCGTCAGATCATTTGTACAAGATCGTTATCGGCCACGTGACGTGGACACTTTTGAGTGGAGCCACTCCGAGGTTTTTGACTTCCTGTGGATCTTCAAGTGGACCTAGCACCAAGTACCATGTTTGGTCCATGAAAAAATTGAATGTTCTGGCCTAGAGCTTCTGTATTTATTCATGATTTGTTTCCTAACCTGCAAAGCTGAGCAAGAAAGAAACAGGACAGCACCTTTAGGTCTCTCCCTAAAACCCTGTATTTTGAAGTCACCCCAGGCAGTCAGCTGCCTGTACTTTCCTTTTGTTCTGACTTGAGCTCCCTTTGCTTATTATTTATTTCATGTCTTCATTCACCATTATTTATGAAATTTTCCATATCCCAGATTGTGCTCTGAAAACTTCTTTAAAAAATGTGGAATACGATGCAGATTCTTCTCTCAAGGAAACTCATATTCTAGCAGATGGCATTCAAGTGAAAAGTTAACTGTAGGGCAGCGCCGTAACTACTGTTTTAGCAATAAACACGGGATGCTAGGCACATAGGAGAAAGACTTAGTTTGGCCTTGAAACATGTATAAATGGTTGTTAAAGGGTTTTTTTTTCTCAACGGAATGCTCAAGGTTGGACAGCCAGGGCAGCAGGACTGAATGGGAGAGTGGGGTGGGGTGGGTAGCAGGAGTTGAAAGAAGTGGGATCATATACAGAAAGCCTGAGGCAAGGGGGAGCAAGACTGGGAAAAACTCTCAAGGAACAGGTATGACTCTAACCCAAATAGCACTGACATATGCCTTTCCATTCTGAAAAAAAGGTCGAGATATTTTCTCACTTCTACCTGAGACACCGCCAGACCAAGATATGAAGGGGGGTGGGCCTTGTTATTCTCCATTGCCAAAAAGAAGTGTCATGTCTCCGTTGTGTCCCTGCGAACTTTGATGGCAGTGCTGAGACGCTGATGACATTCTTTCCTGAAGAGTGAAGAGAATGTGAAGAGGGAGGAAAAGGGAAGCAAGAAACAAACACAACTTTTAGATTCCAAGGAATTCTATTAATTTTTTTCTTTTTCTGTCTCTCTCTTTTTTCTCCTTTCTAGGTAAGTGAAACTGATTTTTACAACAGACTGTGATTGCCAGACTGCGTCAGCATATGATTTTCTCCACTGAATATACCACAAGTGACATCTTTGGTACTTTCCAACTGATGGTACTTTCCATCACCTCTTCTTGATTTGTGAGTCTTTACCCAGAAGTGTTGAATGACAGCCTAGAATTAAGACATATTTAAGTGGTTATATTTATATCTCCATGTAATGTTTACTTGTACCTTTCTTTAAGGTAAGTGAACCCTATTCAAATCATGATTTTACACAAAGAAGCACTGAGGGGAATAGTATTCTCTTTACAGCAATATCTATAGGGAACTTTCATTAAGGAGAATTCTTCCCTAATGTATTTTTCTTCATTTGATTTGCATTAAATAACTTTTTGAGGGAGTCTTCAGGTAAGTGTCTTTTATTACTTGAGATGCACTTCTTTTTCTATATTGATACTTCTGTTTTGTTCCTTTTTTCCATGAAAGGTAGTCTTGACAGTATGGAACTGTATAGATTTTTGGTGTGCTCTAAAGTCTAAAATATTAAACTGTGTGACTTCTTTCCCCCTGTATTACCCACATCGACTTGGAGGTTTCGGACTTGAAGCAAAGGAGCTCTTAGCAGTGCAGTGTAGGGGAGCACCTAGTTGGCAAGATGGAAGATAAATAGTAAAAAGAAGGAAAAGAATACTTGGGAGTTATTAAATATTTGAACAGTGACTGCTCCTAGAAAATTGGCAGTGACTCTTCTTGGCCTCTGGCCTGGGCTTGGCCCTTCTTTTGGCTTTTCGCACTTAGCAATTCTTCAATTCCTTACCTTGCTTTCCGAATTTGCTTTTCGTTTTCTGCTCCGACATCATTGGCCACGTTGTATTTGGCTATTTGCATTTACTGAGGGGACCTCAGTTGTTCCAATGGACTGACTTCTGTATGGTTTGGTTTGTGTGTCATTCGGTGCAGGTCCCTCTACACTCTACAGGGAGGTGACACACCTCCTTATTCATAATAATTATCCTAGCTGATGGAGCTCATCAATCCAGCCCCTCAACTCACTAGATGGGGACAGATTTTCTAAGGTGCTGCTGATTCTCTGTTTGAATCCCATCATCAATATCCATGTGTGAAATTAATTACAAAGCACAATGGAATGGTCTTGCAGCAAAAGACTGAACAGCTTCACTTGAAGGTCACTGTTGGAATTGGCCTTCTGTGACGCATTATTATAAACTAAACATTTCATTTTGTTTCATTGTTAATTGAGTGCCTCATTCAGTGGTTTGCTATTGTGTGTCTAAACGGGTCTGGCTGTACATGGAAAATGTAGGATGCAGGTACGCTGTGCATCACGTAGCTTTTAATTTCAGAAGTGGAAAGGCCCCAAGCACCTCTGTCTTAAGGGAAAAAAGGAAAAATAGGTTAAAATGGGTGTAATGGTGAAATCTGGGTGAGTTTTGATTTCACAGGTAATGAATGGTAGCTGATATTACTATGCTGCTCATGATGGTGATGGTAATGATGTTCGAGGCCTGGGCGTATCAGTGTCATAGCTTCTTTTAGCCATTGGTTTTGCTGTGTCTTTACCATTTCTGTGTAAATGTGCATAGCAGCCTAACACATAATTTTCATTGCCAAACTCTTGCCTCTGCTTATAAAAATATCCAAAATAGCAAATGGTTGTATTGGTAGATATTAGTTGTAAATTCTCAGTAGAAAAGATTCAATTGTGATTGAGTAATGACCAAACCAGCTATGTTCCAATGAAATAACACCTGGAGTATGACCACTGGAATCTCAGCTGGGCTCCTCTGATTGCCACCCGGGCAAGTAAACGAATGAATGGAAAAAGTGGTGAGGTTCTTGCAAGCATTCACTTCTTAACCGTTGACTTTCTTACTAAGATTTGTCTCCATATTTTCACCATGTTCCTACCTCCACTGTTGGCAAGGATAGTAACAAAAATAATAGCTAATGTTTATCCCGTACCTTCTCTTTTCAGACACCGTTCTAAGTGTTTCACATGTGTTAATTTATTTAATCTTCACAACAAATGCATGAGTTAGGTACTGTTGTTGATCGTACTTTTTAGTCAGGAATCTTAATCATAAAGAAGTTGAGTAGTTTGTCCAAAATATTTTATTTCTCAGTCTATGCTATAAGCCACTTTGAAGACTTACCACAGGACTGAGTGATTTGGAATTTCCTTACCTTTTGACTAACCTACTTCGGTGATCTAATTTTTATTAGTAGTATCATCATGATCACTATGACTTTTAACCTCCTCCTAAGCCTTATAGTCCAGGTGACATAGATACATTATCTTATTTAACTTCCAACAACCAAAGACTGTATCATTTTTGCTTTTCCATTTTGTAGTTGAAGAAACCAACACTCACAGAAGTGCCCCTACAAGTGTTGCATGTACAGCTAGAGTGGCAGGGCCTGATCTGAAGCCACATCTATGCGACTCCTAGGTCCTAACCCTTACACACCATGTTACACTAACCACTATACAACATTGCACAGAATATCCTTAGTGTATGCAGTGACTACTCAGGTGGTGTATAAGGATGGTGTGGGAACTTGTGTGTTTCAGAGACGTGTTTTTGTGTGGTCTCCCAGCCTCAAGTGGTATCCATTTAGAGAGTCGCTCTGTGACAGAGCCTAGGTCCATGTACCCAGGGCAGTAATGACAAGGGGCACTAGGTTTTGTGCGATTGGTGACAATTTGATTATGCTGAATAAGCTTCCATTGGGTGACTGTATAGCATAGTTCGTCCTGTATTTTAGTGTCGGGCTGGTCTGTGCCAAGACATAATTTGAGAGCCTCTTCAGCATCTCCTTCTTTGACCTCAATTATCTCTTCTCCATGGCAGTCCCAAATGGGATAGTAGCAAAGATGACTTGAAAAAATATTCCCATTTTCAGTAACGCCCTTATATACTCTCACCATCTCCTTAAAAAAAAAAAAAAAATCCTATGTGGAAACCTTCAAGGAATCTGAACTTGGATTCATAAGATCTGCTTTCACAAAATACTATTTTTCAGCTAATGTCTGTACCACTCGGAACTGCATCCTGTGAGTACACTACTTTGGTTCTCGAAAACCTGTGCTGGTCCTCTACACATTGGTTGGAATGAGTTTATAAACTCATTTCTCGAAGTAGATTTTTGTCAGGTTATGGGGGGTGAGATCATGAAAGGCCCTGGGTGCCTGGGGGAGTTTGGGAGTCAGGGGTTGTTGTACTGGAAGGGAAGGGAGAGAAGGGGACCGCATAATGAGACAGAAGGCATTTGCCTACTACACAATTTCCCACGGGGCCAACTCTGTATATGGTTTCTGTCATACTTTTTGTCTTTTTTGAGTAAGGAGAAGGTTTCTGGTAATAATGGGCTGCTTTCAGAAAGCACATGTATGATGAAATTGTCTGCCTCGGGCTACTTGTATTGATTGTTTTCAGGAAAATGTGAGCTGGCAATGCATCTTAGCACACATTATATTCTCTTTGCCCAACTGGGTTTATTTTTCTGTGTTCTGACTTTTTAGAGGTCAGTGTGGGGGTGGAGATAGAACACATAATAAAGTAGATGGGTATATGCATTTTCATAGTTTTAAGACAAAAACAAAAACCTTCAACTACTACTCTAATGTAAAACTGCACTGTGGTATATACATACTGGTTATTTTCATGGGTTTTCTCATTTCCTCGCATACCAGAGACTGGAGGAAGTCCGTAGAAACCACACTTAACAATCATGTGGAAATAGTCAACCTAAGTCTGGAGTACGTTGATGTGTCATACTCTTAAGGACTGGAAGGGAAAAATTTCCAGTTGTCCTGTGTCCTTATGAAGCAGAATAATGATAAAGTGATTACACGTGGAAATATATTCTGTGAAACTATTTTATTGATCTGACCATATTTAACTGAGACTTTGTTGAGGGATTGTATGTTTTATGTAATCTTCGCTGCTAAAATAGGTCGGATATGCTTTGTTTAGTTGATACCCTTTAGGTTGAGATCCAGAATTGAACCAAGGACTCTGGAATTTGTCTGGCTGGGCAACTCAAATTTGTGTAGTGAGTAAATGACTGCTTCAGGATTCTGTAGCAGGTTTTGTGTCTGTTCCTCAGATGACGATGATTTTTTAACCATACCTCAAGTTAGGTTACCGAAGATGGTGGTTTTGGTTTGATATGTAGATATGCGTTGCAGTCAGATGGCCTCCATCCACATCCTGATCGTCCACTTACCAGTTAGGTGACTTTGGGCAAATTACTTTACCTCTTTATTGTGGGGATTAAGAAATGTATTCATAGAAATCACTCAGGGTATTCTCTGGCCCATAGTAAGTGCTCAAGAAATATTAGTTCTTGTAATTAGGCCGCAAGCAGGATTCTAAAAGAAATTCTCACATACTTTTCAGGGTCTTTCTTATCATCACTGTTAGCGCTCATACCATCATCATTCTATAGGAAAAGTAGTTCCTCTGGGGCCTTTCTGCTTCTGACAGTGGAGATGACTCTATAGATTAATTATGGAGCTTTGCTTCTGCGAGGCACCACGGTCTTAGCATTCATATTTCTTCCTGAAGGGAAAGAAATATTTTTGACTTGCGTTTTTAAACTATAATATTTAACTGCTGGTTTGCACAATTAATCAAGTGTTTTCATAATCTGGTTACTGTCTTGGACTTGTAGAATTTCAAATTAGGAAGGCTAGAATTGTAAACTACTTTTGTATATCCTCACTGGGCCATATATAAAGGGAAGTAAAAAATAAAATAAATGGAATAACTCAGATTGCTGAAGGGAAAAAAAATCACACAATTCAAAATTTCTTCAATTATTTGGCACCTCTGGGTTTAAGGTTTGTTATGAATGATTTGCCTTTAATGTATATCATGCAAGGAAGACTCTTAGACTTAAAAGATCTCAGGTCAGGACGCCTGGGTGGCTCAGGTGGTTAAGTGTCGTCTGCCTTCGGCTCAGGTCATGATCCCAGAGTCCTGGGATAGAGTGCAGTATCGGGCTCCTCTGTGGGGGGCCTGAGTCTCCCTCTGCACTCCCCCACCCCAACTCATGCTCTCTCTCACTATCTCTCTCTATATAAATAAATAAAATCTTAAAAAAAAAAAAAAAGATCTCAGGTCACCTGAACCCAGACTTAAGTGTTGTTGAACCTGGTGTGGCATCTTGCATCCAGCCTGTGTTGGGACACCTCTCACTTCCAAAATTGTCTACATTCTTTCTTTGGATGAGTCAATTAGAAAATCCCTTCTTCTTTAGACAAATGTTCTCTCTTTTGGTAGTTTCCATCTTTAGTCCTTCACTTCCTCCATGGGATCATCAATCCTAGCTTTAGAAAACATTGAATCTATTTCTCCCTTTCTTTGCTTTGATGTGTTTCATGTTTCCCAAAGTATTTACTGAATTTCACTGATCCTCAATATACCACATAATTACTGTGTTTTGCTCGAGAACCCCAAACAACCAGATAGCCCAATGCCCCTACTCCTGCAAAAGAATGCAGTCTTAGCATTTTCACAGGGACAGAGGTAGACATGCTGCTTCAAGTCCCCTAGCAGCATTCTGATCCAATTTTGATAGGGCAAGGTTAGCCCAGGACAAATAGATACAGATGTTGCCTTTTTCAAAAAAGTATCACAGGACTGAATTTCTTTTGAAATTAGTTTCATTTCTTGGCTTAAAGTAGTAACCTTTTATTCTCTTGAGAAAGCTCTTCCCCGAAGAGCCTCTGGTTTGAACATTGATTTCAAATTACAAAAACAAAAACTGAGGGAAAGAAAAGGGAGAGTAAAGCGAATAAGGGAACAGAATGAAAGAGAAAGAGAAGATGGAAAGGGGAAATGGGAAGGGGGAGAAAGAAGTAAGTGAGACATATTTATGATATAGAACCTAAATCTATAACTCAGAGAGTAAAAAGGTTTACACAAAAAACCTCCTTGATTTATAATAGCAACCTGAGAATTTTATACATGATGCATACTATTCTAAAGGGTATACTATTTATATATTATGTGTGTATTCTGTATTGTATATACTATAATACTACAATCATATTGTATGTGTGTATAAACTTGCCTAGTCCTCCCTAAAACACTTTAAAGTAGGCTTATTTTTTTAATTTTTAAATTTTAGGATCTTATTAGAGCATGAGAGTGTTGGGGAGGGGTGGGGAGCAGAGGGAGAGTGAGGGCTCAATCCCAAGATCCTGGGATCATGACCTGAGCCTAGGCAGATGCTTAACCGACGGAGCCAGCCAAGGGCCCCTGATGTCAGTTTAATCATCCCACTTCTGTAGTTGAGGTAATTGAGATACGAGAGATCAAGCAATTTGCTTAGTCACTCATCTGAGAAATGATGGAGCTGGGACAGTGGCTAACATTCATTGATGACTTACTAAATATCAGCTACTCTTCTAAAGAACTGTTTAATCTCACAAAACCCTCTGAAGAAGATCAATATATTATCCCCTACAGATGAAGAAACAAAGGCATGAATATATTAAATCACTTCCTACACTCACTGGTCGAGTTAGTGGTAGAGCTAGGATTTGAATCCAGCCTTGATGCTATGCCGGAGAGAGAAATCTCAGCCAGGCCCTTCGAGATGTGGTCTAGTGGATGAAAAGGGCACATGCATAAGTACTCAGCATATATAGTACTCAAAATAGATGAAGAATACTTAGCAATATGTCAGTGAGTAGAAATGATTGTAGTGCAATCTGATTACACAAGTGCAGACAGAACGCTGCCTGGTTTATCTGATGAGGGAAGATAAGCGTGCTCTTAGTTTACATGGAAGACGTGTGCAGCAGGCAATTAAAAAAGAAACTAAGGAAGAGAAGGCTTAAAGAGCTATCATTTATCTCGTCAAGCTGCCTTAAGAAGAAGACGTTATGGAGCTGAGGGAGTGCAGAAGTACCATGTTCCCCTTGAACCCGAATCTGTACAGAACCGGGAATCCTGACAAATTCTTTGCTAAGACATGCTCAGGGCACTCCCCTAGGGTAATCACCTCCTTCCCCCTCCATCTTTCTCTGCTCTGCTATTTTGGGGGCCTTATCTTATCCCACTTAGATCTTGAGAAATGTGGTCAGAGACTCAGCAACAATGTAGGAATTTTAAATAACCCGTCTTTATTTCTGTCTGTCTCCCTCAACCCCTATTTTTTGGACTGACATGAGCTCCTGGTTACCACGTGTTCGGCACCTCCCAGCTTCCCCTGAATGGAAGGAGGGAGACTTGACTCCACCTAGTCTTTACCTGGTCTGTTTTGCATAGGACCTGTTATTTGTAATGTAACTTCTGCCTCAGGTGCCCTTCTGCTGTCTGTTAAGGCCCTTCTGCCCTGTATCGTTGAGCCTATGCCCATCATGAAACTTCCATCAGACCTCTCCCTCCTTGTATAGACTCTTCATTAGTTTACCTATGCCAGAAGTTCCCACACCTCTTTGGAGATAGATTTCATGTAAAATAAAATCAATGTACTATTCTCCCTGAGTGACAATTTCTTATTTTTCCAAAGATGTTCAATAAAACATTTCCATTTATTATCACTATAATTTCATGGATATAAGAGCGTTTTCATTCTGAAAACACAGGAAAGGCATAATCTCAAAATAAAGGGAAACCCTTTACATTGAAAAAACTTACCTTCGTGAAAATATTCAAGGTGGTTTTCCTTATCACCATGGGCCAGAATTAGGGAAAAGCTGAGCTCCCATCCCTGTAGGTCTGCTGAGATACGTGTGGCCCTTCTATAACCATTCTAACATTCCTCTTAGCAAAAGCTATTTCTTAAGGATTTGTAGTTGTACGTGACTTAGTCACATCGTTTCCACAGCTCAAAGCAGTGAGGTCATAGTCTCATAGATCATTAGCGTGTTTGTAAGCCATTGAGATCATTAAGTCCTAGGCTCCTTTTCACATGACTTTTGGGCCATATACTGTCTTATGTGGATTACCTAATGATACTTATTTCTGAGTCTTGTTTTTATTTAATGAGTGTTTATCCCTACTCTACGCCAGCGCCTGTGTTAGGCCTAAGGTTTACAAAGAAAACTGAAGTGGCATCTTTGCCCTTGGATATTCACTAGGTCACCTTCACACCTAGCTGCTTGCCCTTTGGATATTTTTGCTAACTGCATCTCATTGTCTTTCATAGCTGAGTTGAGACTTACTAGCAAGGTGAGACTCGGGGAACCCTTGAATCAGAGAAAAGGGTAATAAAAAACTACCGAGCACCTGCTTAGGCTTTTTACATACTGTGTCAGTTTTTATTATCAAGAAAATCTTTTGAGTGGGTATGGAGTTCACCGATTTAGTGATGAGGCAGCTATCTAAGAGAGGCTCAGAAACTTGTCCAAGGTTTCTCTAAGGCATCCTTAGGACTGTTCCCAAGTTCTGCTTGTCTAATTCCAAAGACCCTGATATTTTTACTCCATCTACATGCCTTCAAGAGAATGCAGAGATCCAAATTAGAACCCTAGTGAAGGCTGAGCCGAGCTTTGTTCCCATTATGTATAATCTTTGTATTTGCGTAATTATCCTTTGCCTTTACCTTCTAGATGTTTCAGTTGCTGCTCTGTCTACCTAAAATCTTTGCATAGCTATATATATTTTTTGAATCATCCTATAACCTTCAGTTCACATATTACCTCTTCAGTGGAGCAATCCCTGACCACTCTCCCTACAAGTTACCTTCTTACTACACTTTCCTTTCCATGTCATAATATTTTAGTACCCTCATTGCAATCTGAAATCATCTTATATTGTTTATCTGCCCTCCCCAAGAATGTAAAGTTTTTGAAAGCCATGTACTCGACTGATATGAACAACTATGTGCCTAACATGTAGAATGCTATTTAACACACAATATATCCGTCATAAAAATGTGGAGAAATGAATGTATTTTTCAGATAAAATTAGCTTTGTTATTCATTCTTTACTGAATAGCATATTATCTTTGAAAATTCTAGATATCCTTATTCTCACAAAAGGTGTATATTTCTAAAGAGTTGTGCAATTTTTCATATTTAAAAAATAGTAATTTTCTATTATGTCAGATGTAATTATTTAGGAGACCTATAAACCTTAAGCAAAAAGAAAATCCCTGTGTGTAGCAAATCACCTTCTTTCAAGAATTCACCTTTACACATCCATCTTATCGTGATGTATCTCACGTATTTCACAAATGGCATATACTTAGGGTGGCTGGCTAATGAGGAAAATTATATATTCCATTTCTGGTTAAGGGCAACTTGGGTGTAGTTCTCCTCTGCTGTCAGCAGGGGTCTCAAAAAGCTTTTTACCCACCAAAATGTCTATTAAAACAAATGCAGATATATAATTTGCTTTATTGTTGTTAACAGAATGGAACACAAGTACTTTAAAATTTATCAAATTAATTTTAAAAGTCTCTCTTTTAAAATGGTACTTTTTGGGTTTTTTGTTTTGGGGTTTTTTTGTGGAGTTTTTGTTGTTTTTTGTTTTTGTGGGTTTTTTTGTTTTTTTTTTTTTTTTGTTTTGTTTTTTTTGCTTATAAGCATGGGTAACTGTTGTAGTGTTTACCTAGCGCTAATTTGGTAAGCATATCTTACGCATCAGTAAACATGATGTAGAAAGAGTACTGATTTATTTGTGTTTCTAATTAGAGTTCACGAATTCACAGTTCTTAATGTAGTTCCTGTCTTTAAACAAGTTCAAGGAATTGCATGAAATGAACAGAAATGGCATAAATACAGCCTGCAACTCTTCAGTCTGCCTCTTTCTAAATTTTTCAGTGACTTGTTAGGGAAACAGCCGATTGCAATTGTCTTTCAGAAAATGTCCTCTGCTCAGCTGTACTAAGATGAGTCAGGCAGAGTAACGGCCTCCCTCTGCCCCCAGATACCCCTGATTTCAGGAAGGGGAGCATGAATTCCAAGAGCATTGATACCTGTCCTCTGCCACCTCCCACCACTTCTGGCATTTCCCAGCTTATCTGCATCCCCCAGCAAGCGCCAAAGCAAATCGCCTCAGCAGAGCACCCCTTTCAAAGTTGTGTGTGTGTTTTTTTTTCCTCCCGGTTCACCCACTGATGTTCCCTTGTTGTTCACACTACTCTGACATTCTTCCTGAGAGCTGCTCTTCCTTTTTACTCCCATTACCAGTAGGCACGCACAGTTGGAAACAATCGTTATAAGAAAGAGCATCTCCGAAGCACATCTTTACATGGGCTTCTGTAAGATTTGCGATAAAGCATTCTCCCAAATTAAGTGTTGATTGTTGATGTGTCCCTGTTTCACTACATCTATCTAGACTAATGGATAGAAAAATGTATAGACAGATGGTTGGATGGATGGATGGATGGATGGATAAACAAGAAGTCTCTAAAAATTGTGTGTGTGTGTGTGTGTATGAATATACACATACATATGTATACACACTATATGAATGAGGGCACATTTATATGTGTAAGTATTTATGCATACCATATAACTCTATGTTTTTGTATTTATCTATCAACCTGTCCATCTGGATAGTAAAACCTAGGGATACGGTGAATTGAGTTTACCTGAGAGACAACTTCTTCACTGTTGACATTGAACTGGGCAAAGAGGGTAAAAAACAAAAACAAAACAAAACAAAAAACCCAAAAAACTGCCTTCAAACCTGTATAATGGATGAAAGGTTCTAAACCTCTGAACGTGAAAACCTCATGGACAAGTGACATATAGCTAGATTCAGATACTCTATAAGGGGCATATGGGCTGAGGGGCATGAAATCACACTATAGGACTAAGGTGGGATTCTATGGAAGATGTTTCTATGAGTTTTAGGAGCCCAAATTTGAATCAATGAGTCAATCACAGATTGTCCTAGAAGGAGAGCGTCCATGTCCAGGAAGAAAGAAGATTAAGCAGGGCCCGCAGAGGAAGACTGGAAGAGAGCCTAAGGGGTGTGAGAGTGCATGTAGCTTGGATTCCAAGCTTGGGTCTCCTAGACTTTCTCACCCTGGAGATGATAAGGGCTCAGACTAGTGACTCTCCTACTTGTAAAGAATGAATGAGGCAGCGAACACTAATTGAGAAAGCATTGTCAGACTCCTTCGTTTGTGTGCTCATTCACTCTCTCTCTTGCTTACTGACCTTCAGACATACCTTAGCTTATGCTCCCTTTCACACATGCTCTTCCTTCCATCTTAAATCTCTTCCCACATTTCTTCACATGATGGGTCCATTCTCTTTTTTTAGTCCTTAATTTTTTTAATTCCTTAAAATGATTTTTCTTGACCAAATTTTATAACACACTGATTTTTTCTCACAATTGGCAATTATTTATGAATTTGTTTATTTATTATCTTTCCCAGGAGCTATGAAAACCCGCGAAAGCTGAAATGATATTTGTTCCCCACACCACTGTGTGCCCAGGGCCCAGGATGGCGTCTGGCACATAATAGGTACTGAGTCAATATTGGTGTAGTTGAGCATGTGTGGTGGGTGAGGGCACAGGGAGCGTACATATGAAAAGATTCAGACTAAAGTCTTTTTTTTCAGAACCCAAAATGAAAATCAAATCTAGATTTAATTTAGCCATGATTTGAAGGAGAACAACAATTCCAAGTGCTTACATAGAAACTATATTATGTATTGAAAGCATATATGGTCTGTAGATAAATATTTAAAGTATAAACTGATACAAATAGTTCCTGGGGCATGACTTCATATTTCCCAGAGGTACAAATAACCAAAAAAAAGAGATACATGCTATAGCATTTAAAGCCTCCTGGGATATTGGAACTGATATGAGAATGTCTCTGTCTTATAAGATTAACATCCTCATCTTTAGAATACTCTCTTTCTAATGTACCAGATCTGTCATCATTGGCAGCAATATCAGCATCATGAATATTTATTAATTACTCTACAAGGAGTTGTGCAGTCTGGTTGAGAAGTAATCCCTGCCTGTATGGAAATGTGCAACCTATAACAAATGACATTTGTTTCAGTGACAAGGTGAATTTCCATGAACCAGCAAATGTCCATCAACAATTAACATATTAGTAGATTATGCCTGTGTTGACGCTTCCAGTCTCAATAAATGGTTTGCCTCATTATCCAGTGGTTGTTACTGAGCCATTAGTGCTATCCATGCATCAGAGCAATTGTTTATTGAGGCAAGTGAAGTTGTGAATTAAGTATGTGCTTCCTTTGTTCCCAAGAATAGTTTCTATGTTCTACCATCTTCTCCTATGCTAAGAAGAACATAGACTCCATCAAGGAAGGGTATTCTTCTGTCACGCTCACAGCTACATTTCCATCTCCCGGCACGACTGATTCATACAAGTTAGGAATTCGATAGGGGCGTGTTAAACAGTTGAGAAAGTTTAGATTTTTTTCCTTAAATATTGAGAGCCTAGTGTTTGTCAGACACTAGGCTAGGCACTTTGCATATATGATTTTGTGTAATCACAGTCTAATCATAAATCTACAATTTTGTGATTTTATTATCCATTTCTTACAAATAAGGAGACCGAGTTTTAGAAAGCTTCTCCTGCCTGTGAGTACATGTCCAGTCAGTGATGGAGAGAATACTGAGCCTCACGATGCTTTCTACCACCCTGCTAATGCTGTCAGACCACGAGGCATTTGGAAGTTGATAAAACTGAAAATCCTGAATGACTGAGGCTTGGGTTGTTGATATTTGTAGTCAGTAGGTGAGGGCAGATAGAATTCATTAAGGTTACCTGGAAATGTCCACAAAGGCAAAAGTAACCATTTTATAAGTAAGTATTAGCAAAATGCTAGGCTTTATGGATTATAGGGAAACTACCATAATTTTTTAAATAAAACTTTATTGCAAAAGAAGAGGAGCACTTTACAGAATATTAGCTGTGAGCTGTAAGACTGAACTGGTCCCCAGTTCTGCTTTGTATAGCTGTACAGCTTATAAGGCACACTTAATTTCTCTGTGCCTCAGTCTCCTCATCTATAAAATGGAGATAATTTTGACAATATAGTAACTCTAACATGTTTTCACAGAGGCTGACAAACACTAAATGCTCCATAAATGTTAGCTACTATCGTGATTCATTCATTCTGTTCCAGAAATAAGAAGACATGACACATATTCTTCAACTTAAGGAATAAAAATCTAATTCAAACTATAAATGGTGTTTTTTTAAGGATACTCGTCCTTTCTATGTCTCTGCCTATGACTATGTAAATAACCTAGAATTATAACAGACTTTCAGTGATGAATAATTTAGTTAGACCAATACAATTGCCTTTCCTTTAGTGGACTGAAAGTACCCGATTGTGTGCTTTTTGCAGAAAATTCCCCACATATTCCATTTACTATAAAAAGTAGGGAATACTGGGCTGGCAATTGGGCTGGCAAAGAAAAAATGTATTACTTCAAAAACAGTACCCCAGATCAATATCTCAACCACTCTCCTACCACTTTCGGCTCTAAAGAGCCTTGTATTCAGCCCTCCTGTGTCATAAGTGACTCCAGCACATGGTGGGGGGTGTGGGGGTAGGAATGTTTTTGGCAAAGTTTTAATTATGGTAAAATCTCCTCTAATGAAAACTCCATATCTATATTTCACTCATACAAGATATCACAGCAACAGAAATTTTTAAATGGGGGAAATCATCAGAACCCTACTGTTCCAAGAATCGGACTCTTCTTCTGCTATATTTTCCTCCAGAACTGATTATATTTATTTTTCCACTCTTACTTTTTGATTAACATGAAATCATAAGCATTGGTCCATGTAGCTACTTATTCACCTTAAATACTCTTTTAGTTGGTTACATGCTTGTAATTTGCTTAATCGGTCCCCCTTGATAGACATACAAATTGTTTCTTTACCTTTTTGATAAATAGTATTATAAAAATCATTTATCTTAATATGCTTCCTGTAGGATAAATTTCTGGATATGGGATGGTCCAAGTCTTGGTCAAAGGCTTTTATGAATTTTATGACACCTATATTATAAAGTCAAATCTTATCCCAAAGGGTTGTGCCAGTTCATCAGAAGCAATTCATGAGTATCCCCGGTTTATGATTGCCTTACTATAATTTAGTTTTTATCGTCCTTTATTTTTCCTCCTTTCATTAGCATAAGCCGGTATCTCAGTTTAGTACGGACTTCTGTTTGAGGTGTCAGGTGCATCATTTCCAATAACTTAATTGTAACTCCTTTTGTATAAATTAATTTTGTATTAGCCTTTCTCCATTTAGCTATTGATACCTTGATTTTATTTTATTGGTATGAATAGGACATTTATATAATATAAACTTTGGCAATTTAATATTTCCTGTTAATTTTCCTGTCTTCCATTTTCAGTGCAATTTTTCTTCCTCAGAAGTTTAATTTCATGTAGAAAACCAGATGGACTTCTTCTTTTTTTGTTTCTTTTAATGTCTTAGAAATTCCACAGTTCTTCCTGTGGATCTGATAAATGTAGGTTTCACTACTTGTCTTTCTTTACCTAAATAACTGTATTTGGTTAAATGGTACAAACAGAGTATCTCCTTTTTCAAGTGAAATGCTAAACCTTTTCCCTAGCATCTTTTATTTAATTCCATTTTCTCTACCCATTGTTTCATGACGCTTGTTTTTGTCATATATTATATTCTTATATGTAATTGGATCTCTTTATAGGCTTTTTGAAAACAGGATTTGACCTATATAAAGCACTGATGACTGGACATTGCTTTAGGATGTTGATTGAATGCTTCCACATGGCATCTTCTCTATGGCAGGTTGTTAACATTTGAATGTTTTATAGAAGCAAATTCTTTAAAAGATGTTGGTGAGTGCATTGGAAACCTTTTAAAACGGCTGTAATTAGCTACTCTGGGAGAATGTTACAGGCTTTGATGGGCCCCTCAGTGGCAGTTCTAGTGGCCTATCCTATTGACTGACAAAAGATTGTAGGGGAATATTTAATGTTGTTTTAATTAACAACTCCTAAAAGAAAATGTCAATTATCTTCCATTAGCCTGAGGCCTTATCTTTCCAAAATTTTCCCTCACCCCCTTTAAATTGGTAAATTGAAAATTGTTTCTTTCATTCCCCCATGGCCATCCGTCATCTTTTGGAAATGAGATCAATGTTTAGTACGTTCTGAATTAACGATAATGTTCAGTCTAACAGAAAAAAAATGATACTGCTTTCAGAATATCTACCTGCCAATGTTAGGGACCTTAATTTTGGATATCTGCTTCTCAGATGGTGAAATAAGAAGATTTGGCAATCACAGAACATAATTAAACCTGTCAATTTGTTACATGGGATTTAGAATGAAGCAGACTGGGTGTCATCTTTATTTCTTCACTTACTGTGTGTGGCTTTGGACACATTTACCTGCAGTCAGCTTCTGTTTTTCATGTGTTGAGGGTGAGTAGCAACTTACCTCAGAATTGTTGTAGGTGTTAAACACAAAGTTCTCAACTCAGTGTCTATCACGTGGCTCAGGGAGTGGTGGCCATAATTATCATGGGCTACATTAGATGGGCATTTTCAGGTCTTGAGGCAGGGAAAATAAAAAGGATATTTTAGGTAAAGACATTATTTTTGCTCATGCTGGTATCTCTGCTTGTATTGGAGGACTGGGTGGACACTGCAGAGAGTTAAAAAGAGAAGAGTTCCTGAATGAAGGAGTTTTAAATTTTAAGGCAGCGTGTATGAACACAGTTTTTTTTCTTAGAGTCATGTGTCAGAGTGTGTCACTGGTGGGGAGAAAACTGCCAGCCTACTAGTTCTTAGGCTCACTGTTACAATGAAGTCATCCCCATTCCGTGACTGCCTGTGTTGGCCCGTGGCTCCACTGGTGACAGTTTTTATACTCCTGCTTAAACTACTGCAACTCCAAGTACTTAAAAATTGGCGAGAGATTCCTCAATGTGGACAACAAATAATCTTTGACTTCAGAGGTCAGGAAGAGGTTCGTGCTTGGAGGCCCTAAAACGGGCATTTATGCTTTAGGAAAGCTTTTTAGCAAAAAGAAACCAAGAGTTTATTGATTGTCCCCTGGGCAAATGAACAATTACAGACTGTAAGGGACATTATTTGGTCTATCTTATAAAATGCAAATAAATTGCATTCTTCTGAAATATTAGCTTGTGCTATACACATGTGCTCTCAAACCTTTACTCTACCACACGTGGTGATGAAGGAACTTTGGTAGCCCACTTATATATTAGAACAAACCTAGGAAGGTAGGTATCATTTTCAACTCTTCTTTACTGACAAGTTATCCGTTTGTCCGTGTTGGAACCTGAATTTGAGCTCAGCACTTTGGCCCCGGAGTAGCTGCTCTTAACCCATCTACTTCCTATCTCTTTACATTAACCTCGCTCAGCTCTTGAGGGAACAAAGAATGGCTTTGGCTCTAACAGGCCAAACCAGTGATATATAGGCTACCATTTTGCCCAGATTTCTCTAAACCTTTCTCTGGAATTGCTCAACCCCTTCTGCAGGGCAGACATGATCTGTTCTCTTCCACACTTAAAAAGTAGACATCATTGTGTATTCTTGAATTTCACATTTGTGCTTGTACCAGCTCATGTTATCCCTGGTTTTCCTGGACATTTCCTATCAGACACTCAAAAAAATTGCAGGAAGTAGTCTTTCTGGTTACCAAAATTTGAATTTCATGCTTCTTCATTCCTAGACATTTAGGGTCGGACATCCCTGCCACTATAACCAGGGTCATCAATATAGTCTATACTGCTCATTCATTCATTCATTCATTCATTCATTTTTTTTTTTTTTTCTCACTGCCTTTGATCAGGTCTTTATTCCAAATTAGCTGGTGCCACAGCTGGTTTACTGTGGCCAGCATTTTGTAAGAATAAGGACTTCCACGCAGCGTGGCTGCTGTTGACTTCATCTTTAGATGGCCGTCAGCACAGGCTGTGAGAGAGACAAGAGAGGCCTATAGGACAAGCTAGAGGAGAAAGGGGAGACATGAGGAAGGAGCCAACAGAGGGACAGAGCATGATCAAATCTGCTCCTACAAGTGACATGTTCCCGAGAGTTTTCACACTGGAACATACAGTTAGATTGACTCTTGAAAGAAGTTAAAGAAAGTGAAAGTGAGAAATATAAGAAAAGGCAAGTATGATAAGCCATGAACATGTTGAATAAATAGGCTTTTAAAATAATTGACCTGATTTCATGCAAGGATCTTAGGTTTAAGTTCATTTTGTTTTTTCCTTCCCTACATGAGGCCAGTTTTGTAACAAGACAAGATGAAAAGGTTAGTATTCTAGAAATGTCTTTGAACTTTTCCCCCTCTAATATAGACTTAATGAGGTATTGGGTGTAGGGGACTGACCCCAAAGTGTGAGTTTTATTATGTCCTATCTCATTCCAAGCCCTGACAGCTCACCTCTCTCCTCCAGCCTCAGGGAGGTGAGAGACACTGAGCTTTTCATACAACTCCATGCTCAGGATTTTGTTAGGTTAAAGAACTCACTTCTAAGCCTTTTTGATAAATACCTGGGGGAAACGTGTGCACACACACACACACACACACACACACTGTTACACAATTCCATAGTACAGATTGCTTTTCAACTGAACTACGTTCATCCTGACAGATAAAGAATCATTGAGTGACTGGGAAGTTGTTCTCTACCAGTGTGAATCAGTTGCTTTAGACATTCAGGGACCAGTGGCACTATCATTATGCATGCCTGTGACGTGGTCTCCAGTTGGGTTATAAACGATTACCAGACACCTATCTGTATAATGATATAGGAAAAATATTATGAAGGGAAGTGGGAGATATGATGATGATGATGATGATGATAAATACTGCAATAAAATGGGAAAGGAGCATAAGGTAGTCATACTAGTAGCAGCTACCATTTTTTTGAGACTCTACCAAATGTCAGGCCCAAGGGTAGACATTTTTCTGATATTATTTGTTTAATTAAAACAAGGATATTGAGAATCATAAAATCTGAGTTACTTGAGTGACTGGAGTTCATTCTGTCCTTTATTTAGCAAGCAAAGTTTTTATGTCAGGTTATATCTGATACCAAAATCCATTTCCTCCCTTTATCCCCCTCGAAGACTCTATAGGGCTCGCATGAAGGCTCTGGAGCCTAGCAAAGGAGGAAGGGATGACTCAGTTGATACTGAAAGAGTGTATGCCAGGACACCCGGCTGGCTCAGTCGGTAAAGCATGCAAATCTTGATCTCAGGGTCTTGAGTTCAAGTCCCAATTGTGTGTGTAGTTTACTTAAAAATAAAATTCATTTAAAATTAAAAAAATAAAGAATGCGTTTCATCAAATGTCTTAGCTACTCCTGGGTGAAATGTAATCACTCCTTGTCCAAAGATCTACTAACCTGGGATGCCTGGGTGCCTCAGTCCTTTACGCATCTGCCTGCAGCTCAGGTCATGATCCCGGGGTTCTGGGATCGAGTCCTGCATCAGGCTCCTCACGGGGAGCCTGCTTCTCCCTCTCCCTGCTATTCCCCCTGCTTGTGCTCACTCTCTCTTTGTCTCTCTTTGACAAATAAATAAAATCTTTAAGAAAAAAAAAAAAAAAGGATCTGCAGACCTGAGAGAGCCCATCTCATTCTCCCGACTATGGGTGAAACTCTAGGGTTTGGGAAGGACATGTTTTAGGGTGGTACACAGGTGCCTTTAGAAAGTAGCACGGCCAGCAAACTTACTGCACAGCAAAGAAACCATAGTGGTTTCATACTTAAAAAAAAAAAAAAAAAAAAAAAAAAAAAAAACTAAAAAAACAAAAACAAAAGACAAACTTGCCTCAGTGGTTTCAGCATTATTTCTAGGACTCAGTGGGAAAGTGTTTAGTCGAACATTAAAATAAGGAAAAGTTTATCCCTCAGTGATTTCTGTTTCTCATCACTTTTCACAATGTTGGGGGAAAGGGTGGAGGAAGCCCTTGCAAACAATAACGTAGCTCACTCCTTTACTAGTATTTCCCAAACTGTAACAATGCACCAATAATTATATATTTTTGAAGATACCTCAGAGCTGACATTTTAACTAAGAATATATTTAATATTTTATATCATTGTTAATATAAAGATTTGGAATGATTGTTTTACTTCCGGGAATTTCTCAGTAGTACTCAGGTAGCACAGCGGAAAACGAGTAAGTACACTCTGTATAACTTCCATGGCACTGCGTGTATGTATGTGTATACTTTCCTCCCAAATCCCATCTGTAACTATATTAAAAATTAAGTTCATGTTGATTATTTATAACTTTATATTGCTACCTTCAGTCTACCAGTGATGAGAACTTTCAGTGTACATGAGCCCACATAGCAGGTTCCTAAAAAGAAAGGAGGAGAGAAAAGCCTAGTTACACTCATGGCACATTAGATCACCTTTAGAAATACTTGTATAAAAATAAGGGGTAGGGGCGCCTGGGTGGCTCAGTTGGTTAAGCATCTGCCTTCAGCTCAGATCCTGGGATCCAGCCTAGCGTTGGTCTCCCTGCTCACCAGGGGAGTGAGTCTGCTTCTCTTTCTCTCCCTCTGCCTATCCTCCCACTTGTGCTTGCTCACTCTCTCTCTCTCTTTCTCTCTCTCTCTCTCAAACAAATAAAATTTTAAACAAAAATAAATGTTAACTATTAATTTGAACAAGCATTCTTAATGCTTAACAAAGTAGACATACTTCCTGTGTATATTTGTTGAAGGAGAACAAGAGGAAAGGTTACCCTTCCTTGGTCCACGTGGCAAGAAGGCATGGACATGTGGGGTACCATGTTTCTTTGTGGCTATGCTCCTTAGAAGGGACGTCAAAATCAGGAATTTGGGGGAATATTAGTGTGAATAATTTCTAGTAGAAAATAAACTTAAATCAGAAAGTCACTTAAAGGAATTGTGAGTCAAGCAACAAATGGTTGTGTGATTTGGGGTAATGCCAGTGCTTCTAGTTCACTACTTATCCAATTACTTGGACTTGTATCAGTAATTCCTCTAGATTGAAAAAAAGAAAAAACTGGGGAGGGGAGAAGAAGTAATAAAATAATTCATAAAATATTTAAATTATCCTTGTACATGAATCTGGTAACACGGTTTTGTTATGGTGGTTTGCACAACATGGCGCTTAAATAAATTCAGGTGACAACAAATCATTTTTATCCTGGGCAATATAAGAGGGTACTCAGGAGGACAAATATTAAGAATAGACCTTCCTGAAAAACAGTCTCTCTAAATTAATTAATTCATTCACCAACTTAATTATGGTTAATTTTTGCCACTTGTAAATTATAAAATACACATTGAACTGCAATCCTGGGGCTCCCTTTTCCCAAAATGAGAAAATTAGCTACAAAATATAATTTTGTAACCACCTAATTGACTTGGAGAGATTCTAGGAGTTTATTTTTGTCAATCAACTTCTGAAGATAAGGCAATTGATGGTTAAGACAGGAAGCCATATATTTTTAATTCTTTAAACCCAGAGTGAAATTATAGAGAGATTAATTTTAATTTTTCCCCCCCAAGGATTGACACATGAAAGAAGTGATCATTAACTCAGGATGCTTGAGTGACTATGGAAAAACAAAGCTTGAACAATTTTCTAAATGGTTGACTTAAGAAAAAAAGATTGTAAATAACAGATTTTCCAATAGAGCGTCCGTAATTTCATAGGCAGTCTGGTTCAAAGGCCAAGAGCAGTGCATTTTGGAGCAACCTACTGGTGGGTTCCACATCGATATAGCCTAGAGGGAGAAACAGGCAAGCACATTTAGGAATACTCTGTGGGACACCTGAACTCACGGGGCAGATGAAGAGCAAACCAATAGTGAGTCAGGGTTTTTTTATTGTTTGTCTGTTTCTGAGAAAGTGGTGGTAAGATAAAAGCATTTAAATAAATATTTTAACAACAGTATTCGTGTAGCACTTTATAGTCAATTCAAGACTTTTAAAGATTTTAACTAAGTGTTTTCACATATACTTGTTTAGTTTTCACAACATATTTATGATACAGATAGTAGTTTTTATCTCTTTTTAGCAGTTTAGGAACTCAACTCTTTAGAGACTAAGTAACTTGACAGAGGCCTTGTAAGGGAGCTGAGAAGCAAGCACTGGTCATCAGACCCCAGCCTCAAACATTTCCTACTCTACCACATTGACTCTCATCAGATCACTCCAGCCACGTCCGTACACCTGCTCCCCAGCCAGCAACACACTGTGTTCCTCTTGGATCCAGAGTTGCTGATTCACATTGGCAACGATCCCAGTGGCTCATTACTAACCTGTAAACCCCACTGGGCACATCAGCTTGTGTAGGAGAATGCCCACGAGAAGGGGCATCGTAATTAAGAAGAACAGTGATTAAGACTTGGGAGACCAACTCCCTAGGTCTAACACCCCAGTCCTACCACCTACTAGCTATGTGGCCTGGGGCATGTTTTCTTAAACTGTCTGTTTCTCAGTTTCCATATAATAATAGTACTATAGTACTATCCCATGATATTGTTGTAGGATTAAATGAGTTTATTAACATAGAGGTTTTAATATCCCACCTGGCAAATGGTGATCACTAAGGCTTGGCTATTATTTTTATAAACCCCCTGTTCTTGGAAGCATGCAGGGGAAAATGTTTGGTTTCCTCTCCTCCAAGTTTCTCTTCTTAGGTACGGCCTTTTAATTACTTTCAACAAAACCAAGAGAGCATATTTTTTAAAAAATACAACTTCATAACTACGATAGTTACATGTTCTTTTCTGAGTATCAAAATACAAATGCTACCAGTTCTGACACTGGTTCACCCTAGGAAAGAAATTATTTTCTGATAGTCCTTTTTATCTTTCAGATTCCATTTGTGTGTTGTGCAGGGATTTATTTTTTTTTTCTCAAATACTGTGGAATGGCATCAAATTTACCATAACTGGAGTCTGTATCCTACATCTGTTGCAATGCAGGTATTAATTCAGATTAATACACTTGCATGAAGAGACCTGTCTGCATTTGCCTGCCATGAATCACAGACAGCTTCCTCGCCAGCTTCCTCTCCACCCTCCACAACTCATTGCTTCTGTTTTCCGATACTGTGTTCCCAACTGAAAAGCAATCTTCATTTACTGACTGAAGGGCTTAGAAGAGAGAATTCTAACTTTGGGCCTGGATAATATGCTCTCAGCTGCTAATTCATTTATATCTAGCCAATTCAGAAATAATTTTTTCTTTCTGTCTAAATACTTCCATCCCTTCTGTAGCACAGAGACAACAGATTATATTTCCTAAACCCCTTTCATTATGTTATGCCCTCGCTCACAGACATTCAGTGGTTACTCATTACATATGGGATAAAGTGCAAACTCTTTAGTTCAGGGTCCTCACCAACGGTCTACCTGGATATACTTAGTTCATTGTAAGTAACCCAACATCTAACTCACATTTGTGTCTCTAGCTTTATCTTCTCAGTTTGCAAATGCTCCTCTCCTTTCATCTCTGTCCTTGTCAGTTCTCTCCATCATTAAAAGCATCCTTATCCGGGAAGCTTTCTATGTCCATCCTAAACTGGAAGAGTCTAGTAGAGGAGAAGAGTTTTCTCTTGTACCACTTCCTTTGGTATAAGTGTGGTCAGTTGCTTTAAACATCTCTGTCTTACCATGTCTGAATATTGGAATGAATATTAGGTAACATGGTTATGGTGAGGACTTAATGAGGTAATAGAGGTAAAAGTGATTGATGTAGTGCCAGAAACATGGTAGTCAGTCAGTCTAACTTCAACAACCAATATTACTTCCCATTTGTGCATCATGGACCTTGTTAAGACTACTAATTTGATACATATATTTTTGCCTGGTTATAGCTTTTATAGGTGTAATGTTCTATCCTTCCAAAGCGACCCAAGCTCTGTAATAGCTAGAATTATCTCTTATGCATCCTGGCATTCTCCACTTATCTCAGCAAAGGGCTTTACACATAATAGAGCCTCAGTAAATGGTTACAAGATTAACCATAGAAACCGTTTTCCCCTAGCTACTGTGACCATGAAATTGACAGAACAGAAAATATATACTATAGTCCCTGAGTGGTGTAAGGTTCAGGGACGTGAAACAGTGGTCTTCGTATAGTCTATGTTCGGAAAAGCGAGAACACTTCTTAAGCCTTAGAAATTTTGGAGCCTATCCAGGACAGTGACTTCTTGTCCAGTGTCACCTTCATATAAGCTTGACTTGACATTACATTCATATTTTCCTACCTCATGAATAGATAGATCTATAAATTGCTCAAAAGCGTCACTTCCTATTTGATTATATCTTCATTTGTACATTCATTTATTCATTTACTCAAATATTTCCCTCAAACCTAGTATGTTCCGGATGTTGGGCTAGGTGTTGTGAATGCATTCATGAATTCTAGCTTTAAGGGGCTTATAGTCAATGAGAAATATGTATATATTTACTATATGATGACAATATTCAGAAGAAATTATTAAAATTATAAATTACTGTCATTATAAGGAAAAAGTACTCTAATGTTAATAATGAACACATTGCTGACTTTTTTTGTAAAATTCAGAAAATAGCAGTATTATTTTGTTTCCTTTACTGCTTGAAAGTTTGCGCGCGCGCACACACACACACACACACACACACACACACACACAGTTTCTACTGTTTTGAAAGACCTTTGAGAGTAAATAGCCTTGATGGTTCACATTGCAGATGGGACCTTCCGGGGGTGAGAGAGGAACTGTCTTGGGTCATGAAGTCAGTAGTGGCAGAACTAGAAGTGAACATTTTGGCCAGGGTCAGTCAGTTCCCACTTTGCTCTGAAACACTGTTAAGATTCAACCTCATGCAAACCAGCAGCTGCTTTCTCTGAGCATCATTTGAATGCAACACTGACCCTGGAGGAAATTGCTTCTCTGTGGTGTGAACTCTTCTACACTCTCTCCACCCACGCATATTTACATCTCCCACATTCTTAACTGAGTTCCAGCCAAAGGCCTCATTACAGAGGTTTAGCCAGGAGGACGTGCCCTGGGGAGTTGATTCACAGACAGATGTATTATTCACAAGCTTGATCTGATCATACAAAATTTGCACTATAACCACACACCCTGAGGAAATTCGTTTCATAAACCTAAATGATTATATTGAAAAGAGTGGTGTGGAAGAAAAGAAAGGGAAGTCTATGAGCTGGAAGGGGGTGGAGCGATTGCTGGTTTGCAGGGGGGCAGCCCACAGAGGAACCACATCTGAGCCCCCTCCTCCACTCTCCATGTCTCCTGTAAGACACTCTTCTCTTCTCTTTAAAGAGCCCTCTTTTGACAGCTTTGAAGGAGGGAATGATGAATTAAGTAGAGTTGGTGAATTATTTTAATGATGGTTTCTATGACGACGAGACAAATAACTTTCCACATACTTTGTGTTTTAAGCAAAGAAGCATTAGGCAAATAATTTTTCTGCAAAGCAAATGTGGTAAAAACAAAACCTAGGTATATGGTTCCCGTCAGGTATGAAAGATTTGTACAGTACTGCTCCATCTGCAGATAAACGTTGTTCTACTTGGACTCGGAGTCAACATTTTCATAGCATAAAAGTCTCTAGCATTCCTTGACCCAAAGACTTTAACCTTAACTTGTACCTTTATATTCTTCAGACCTGGACCTCCCTATGATGTAGTTTTTGAATGTTGGTGAGGTCCAGAGCCAAGAGCCAAGAAAGAATCCTTGAGAAGTCTTCAGTGCAAAAAGTTGGTTTTATTAAAGCACGGGGACAGGACCCATAGGCAGAAAGAGCTGCTGCACCGGGGTTGTGAGGGATGGCTGATTATACACTTGGGAGTTGGGAGAGGTACAGAAAAGGGAGGTGTCTGGACTTTCATATGCTAGAAGACTCTAAGGATACTGGAGGCCTTGCTCTTGTCAAGCTAAGGAAGGTTGTTTTTCCCTCTAGCAAAGCATTAACCTTGAGACAGTCCGGAGTGTCCTGGAGGAATGTTATACTCTCCGTGCCTTCCTGTATTTGTCAGTGGGCTGCAGGTTGTGAGGACATGTTATTTTGTTTACATTCCCTCTCCCTTTGTTTCCCACAGGGCTATGGAGGGGGGGTGATGTTAGAGCTCCAGGAAACTGAGTCTATGAGTCTCTGAAAGTTAGGCTATTGATAAGAATGCTTTTTCCTTGTAAATCACTAAGACATTTGTAAACTGATGGAGATTCCTGTCCTGAGGACTGTGATCTCTACCAGTTAACCATTTGTTTTTCCTTCCCTTAGTCTTAGGGCAGCCCCGAGTGCTTGAGGACTGTCACACAGATCCCACCTGGGAGCAGGGGTGGAGGGATTTCGGGGTGTCAGCTTGTGCTTTGTCCTCAGCTTGCCTTCTGCTCCCTCATCACCTAGTTTTCTCCTGAAGTAGGTTATAACCTTGCCCACAATATCCAAGGACAATGCCTGATTTTTTTTTTTTTTTTTCCTGGCAGTTCTTCCCTATGCAAGTTTCCCTGTGGTCATTTTGTAAGTCCTGCCCTGGCTCTAACTGCCCAGTTTGAACAACAGACCAACTGCATTAATGTAACATTTTTGCATTGAGTATTGGTCAGCAGAATGCTGTGCAATTGATACTTCTGCTACTTCCAACTCCAGCTCTGCAGAGAGAAACCTATCTATTATTAAAAACCCTATTAGTAGTGGTAAGATTGCACTGCTCGCTCTCACTGTAGCTGCTGAGTGTTATCTAATTGGTTTTTATTACTTCGAAAACCCTGGGAGTGTGGAGCTCAAATGCACATTTGCTAACAGTTGTGTTCTTTCCTCTTGTAAGCATTGGAGATGCTTTTAGATCGTTTGCGTTTTGTCAG
>NW_024426552.1:60772059-60880110 GCF_017311325.1 Ursus maritimus | reverse complement strand
AAAAAAGGGGAAATAATAGCGTTTTGGAGAGTACCTGGAAAAGGACTACAGACCCCAGGATTCAGTCAGCTGTGACCACTCTAGGACTCAACAACGTGAATGCTCCTCACATATGTGGCTTTTCCCATTATCTGAAGCGCAGAGAGTGTATTTGCCTTCGGAATTGTGGCCTTATTTATTTCTCATGTGAATGCTCTTTTCTGCTTTCCGTAGACTTGATCTTATTCACATTTTTAAACTGGTAACTCAGTTCTCTGTAATGACTGGTTTCTTCATGTAGATGGAACAATTCAGCAATGAACTTACATGCTCATAGCTGTCAAGTCTGGAGTGTCTCCTTCAGACTCATCTATGCAAAATTAGAAAAGATGCATCCTTTGGCTGGCCTCTGCGAGTGCCCAGATGTATCATTTAGTTCGCTGTCTCCTTCCTTCTTAACTCTAGAGACCAGGCTTCCATTTTTACCCCTTCACTGAGTAAATGGCTTTCTCCAAGAATCATCTCCAGTACTTGTATTCAGCTTTATTTTTTTTCCCTTTTTTATTTCTACCTTGCCTTTAATAATATGGTTCTCAGTAATTGATAATAATAGCAGAGCTTTGTGAATACTTAGTATGTACCAAATGCTGTTGTAAGCACTTTAAATGTGTAGTCAAGTCATTGAGGTATTTTATTAACTCCCTGAATTTTCATGATATCCCACACGGTGAAGAATATGCTATCCTTTCCCATCTACAGACAAGGACGTGGGGATAGAGTAAGGTAAACTTACTTGTCCTCAATTTCCCACTTGCTGGGGGAGCTGAGATTCCATTCCAGATGGTCTCAGAGGTCCCATCTCTGCTGTTGGCCACACTTCAGGGCTGTCTCTCAGAATTCCCTCTGGCTCGTCATCAGTGATGTCCTTGCCTCTCACACCTCTCAGTCCGAATTCAACTGAACAAACATCGATTGAGCGTCTGATAGGGGCCAGCACATGTTCTCCTTCACAGTCTCCTTTTGTCCCTTTGGCCATTTATTGTATTCAGCAGGGACAGATTAAGACCACCATTGTGTGCTGGCTCTTAAGATCTAAAAGCTCCTTTCTGGGTGGGGAGAAGGGCTGTGTTGGGAGCACTGAGGACCTGTACCATCAGTCCTTCCTCATCTCCTAATTATTAATAATTTCACTGTGATCCTCTCAATGCCCCAGTCTTATCATCATAAATTTATGCAATTGCTCCCTTTTCTTTGACCTCCAAATCTAATCAGTGACTAAATGTTACCGATCTTCCCCTTTAAAATTCATCTCCACAGCCATAACTCTACCCGAGGCTCTAATCGCTTTGCTTCTGAATTGCGGTAATGGTCTAAATGGCCTTTGTTCCCCCAGGTTCTGTCCATTCCAATCCAGTTACACACATCACACACACTGGCCCCCAAAGGACTTCCAGTCGTCTTCTGTGACCCAGATCCAATACTAACTCCTCTCTGAAGCCTTTCCAGATCACTCCACAGTTGGTCACTCCTGCATCTTTTGGGACTAGTCAAATAGCATCATGGACATCTTTGTCACTTGGCTGCATTTTAAATTCCTTGTGAGCTGGACTGTATTTTTTTTCTTTGCGTGCATCACATTCAGCTTTGTGTCTGGAATAACCATGCAATTTATGAATGAAAGTACAATTGAATGTGGGAATGAATGACTGGATGAGTACATGAAAGAAAGAAAATTGAATGGGTGCAGGGATTTTCAGTTGCCCACCTTAGCAAGTCCAGATCTCTCAACTTGGTCATCCAGGCCCAGTGCCCTGGCCTGCCCTTCCACTAATCTCATCTCTAATACCTGATTTTTTGGCGCTGGTTTGCCAAGTATGTTTGCTCCTCTCTTCATGTAACATTTTCTTCTATTTAAAGTTCAAGGCATCCCCTTCTCTTGGGACAGCCTTTCACACACTTACTCATCATTTTCCTTTTCTATAAAATCTACCCCAATCATCTCCAGTTCCACTATTCACCATTCCTTTGTTCATGTAAATAAGGATCACAAAGACTGGTGAGGATCTATTATTTTTATGATAGATTATTAAAATGAAACCATCCACCAAGGAGTTGGTGTGATGCCATTTAACAATTTTAGCATCAGGTGTCTAATGACCAGGATTGCAGTCTCAAAGTTAATACGGGGCCACAGTCAGTGTATTTTGCTAGGCGCCTTAGTTTACTATTTGGTAAATGGAGATAAAAACTATTACCTACTTCACAAATCTGTTGTGATGTTGAGTGTTTTCCCACACCAACAACCCTCTGATTCTGCAGAAGCCAACTTGGGGGTCCAACAATTCAATTCAGTTCTGATGGTATCTATCTGTAGATAGCACCAGTTCTGACAAGTTAAAGAGTTCAGTCCCACAAGACTGTTCCCCACTTCTGGCAATAGTCACGAATCCTGGGCCGTCCATACTTCTGACCATCTGGCTATAACCAGGAATTCCTATGACCCCCTGGTAGGGTTCAATAATTTGCTAATACAAGTCACAAAACTTAGTAAGGCAATTTTCTTACCTGTTTATTATAAAGGATACAAATGAACAGTCAGATGAAGAGGTACGTAGGTGAAGTCTGGAAAGGTCCCAAGTTTAAGAGCTTCTGTCTTGGTGGAGTTGAGGCACATGAATGTGTTCACCAGTTCAGAAGCTCAGCAGATCTTGTCGTAAAGAATTTTTTCTCTGGTCTCCTCCCCCTCCCAGACGTGATTGGATGACTGAAAATTCCAACCCTTTAATCACTTGGACTTAATGGTGACCTATCCTGAGGCTATCTAGGCATTCTGCCCTAAGTCCTGTCATTTGCTTAAACTCAGATGTGATCAAATGGGGCCTGTTATTAAAAACTAAAAACACTCCTATCACCCAGGAAACTCCAAGGGTTTTAGGAGCTCTATGCCAGGAAGCCCCTTGAGACAAAAACTAAATATATGTCTTATTCTATCACAAGATGATTAAATGAAATTCTTTATGTAAAATATAATTTAGTAAAATATTTTGAAAATGTTTTCCATAGTAAGGTATTACCTAAGTGGTGTTGTAATAAATGCTTAAAACTGCCTTTCTTCTCAAGATTCAGAAGCAAAAAGCAAAACAAAACCACCCCTCACATTGTCACTGTATCACTTAACTCTGTAGCTGCCATGTGTCTAAAAGCTTTCTCCCAAAATACCCCAACTAAACTAATCTTCCCAACAAATAGCCCTCAGTGTGCTCACAAATATACCATTTATGGAGAAACTTCATGATCCTGAAACCGTGCAACGATCCTAGCTGCCCAACAGGATCACCCTCTGTGAACAGAGGAACGAACCGAGGCTCGGACAACTCAACTCACTCTCCCATGGGGACAAGGTTCCTAAGTGCGGAGCTGGGATTCAATTTAAGGTTATCTCAAAACGAAGTGCGTACCCTAGTCCTGGCACCAGGATGACTGGGACAGAGGGTCATCATTTCACATTGTTTCCCTGATGATCCTCTTACAGTGGGCGCGGCATCCCCCATGGTTGGCTCCTGTGATGTGAAAGGAGACAAAAGAACCACACGCCCATCTGGGTGTCTGCGTGGAGCGCTGTCCTGTTGGGGTCAGCAGGCTGGCTTCTTGCCATCCAGGGATGATGCCTTTTATAATGAGGAAGTTAAAAAGATAATTATGGAAATTAATTTCCAAACTGCTGTGGCCTGTGAACCCTACCAAGCAGAACTTTGACTGTGAAGGGCAGTGCTGCAATGCAGAGCCGAAGCAGGAAACTTTACTGTAGCTGTCACTTGGGGGGTGAGCTGAACTGGCTTCATGCAACCCCACACGGTCTTATTGAACAAGTGTGTGTGGGCACGTGTTGTGGTATGATTACAGGCCTACGGGCATTCCTGTCACCTGATGCATACAGATGTTCTATTAGCCAATTAACTCATTGGCCTAAATAGGGTAAATCAAGCTAAATGACATCAACTTGCTCTACAAGGATAGAAATAAATTAGGATTAAGTGCATTTTAAATGCCAGTGAGAATGAACGGATGAAAAAAGAAAGAAGGAAAGGACAGAGAAAGTAAAATCTAACCCATAATCTACTCATTTCTTCCCATTCCCAGAAACTGCCTAATCTACTTTTGCAGATAGATGCAAAAGCTTGTCAGCACCCCACCACATTGCACTCTAAGCCCATGCCAAGCTCAAGTGCATGAAGAAATTCAAGATCAATGCTGAGAAATGCATTTCCTAGGGTTTTAAATATTCTTTGGCCATAATCTGATTTCTTTTCAACCAGTCCAAACTCTTCCCAGCTCTGTGCTTCAGCTAATATGAAGGGCAGTAAGCATACTCCAAATGTGGATTCTGAGAAGTCACTTCAGAAACCTTCTTCCTGGAATTCTGTGTGGTTTAGAGGGAAATGTCCACAAGTAATATCCATGTATCACTAAAATTGGAAGAAGAAAGGGCCACATATTTCTATTTTCTAATACTGCCAAGGTGCACACCTCCTATAATTTCCGGAGACCCACACTATAATTCACTCTCTGTCCTGTGATCTGCCTCTTTTCTCTGTCTCATTAGATTTAATTCAGTAATCATACCCTATGAGCCATTCAGGCAGAAATACCCTTGCTGATTGTAACTTTCACCGGCGGTCCATGAATATTGCTGTAATGTGTGTGTGTGTATATGTGTATATGCGTGTATCCGCATACGAGAGAAAAAGGAGAACATTGCCTCCGTCAGTAACTGCCTTCTCTCTGTGTTTACACTTTGGTCTTTCTACCTATTTCTCATTTCCCACCTTGTGTCCATGGGGATTGAGATGCCATCCCTGGAGAATGCCAATACCAGCAAACAAATCCTCCTTCCTCACCAGTCATCTCTTGGTGCGATGCTCCTTGTCTCTTCCTTTCTTTCTTGTCTGTATTTTTAATTACCTCATCCTTGTGGTGTTCACAGGCCATCACCCCTTCTGAAAGACTCCTGTGTCTGTGACCCTGTTACACTTTACACCTGAGCTTTCTCTCTCAGCCTTTTCCTCTTACATTTCAATGTCTGTGTAATGCCTGCTTTTTGTCCACATTGCTTTTTGAGTTTCTTGCTCACCCCCTAATCTGTTGCCTGTTTGTGATTATCTCTTGCTTACCCCCGGGTGAACTTGCAAGCATGCTTTCTCTTTGCTTCCCTTACCTCTTGTGTGGCACGTATGTGTCAGTTCCCATTTCCTCTGGGAGAGGTGTAAGGAGTAGCAGTTGCTGAATGGTACGTGCGTTTTAGTTTAGAAGGTGTATCTGTGTCTTTCCACTGCCTCGTTTCATATCTTCATGCATGAGCATCACTCAAGCCGAACTAAAGCTTAACAGCCTGAAACTGCACAATGCATATCCCATAAAAAAATGGTTCGGGTTCCCAAATGAATGTGAACCATTCCTTTGTATGGGAGAGAAGTTAAAGGGTCTCAGGAAGCCAAGATTTTGTATTTTTAATACTTTTCTTTATGCAGGGACCTAAAGAACCGTTGATTTACATTCTAAAGGATCAAATAGAAGCCATAGCATTTTGTCCCTTCGTATTGAGCAATGAGATTGGAGATTCTAAATGCATATTCTAAAGGAAGAGTAAGGCACCAAATCGCAAAGGTTGTTGCATGGGGTAAAGGTAGGGCCACCCATATGGCACCAATTTGCCTCATGTTCCCCTGTCTAGCTCTTGTGTGTGGCCTCTGGCTGTGGTCGGATCATTTCCCATTTCCTCTTTCCCAGCATTAAATGAATTTGTTCTCTTTCTGTAGTTAGAAATGATGAAAGCATGGTCAGAGATGAGAGGGAGAAATAGGCCCGTGGAAAATGCATAGAGAACAGAGTTCTAGGATGTTCTAGTCTCACCTGTATATTTAATAATATTTAATTTGCACAAATTTCGACCAGTTGATACTTTTATCTTGCATTTCGATTTATATATATATATATGTCTTTTAGTAAGGGAGGGACAAACAAAACGGTACAAGAAGAAGTATATGGCGATAAATACAGATACATGGTTTCTCCTTAATGGAAAAATTAATTGGATAGTCACAAAATGTGTACTATCAACCCTCAAGAATTTTAGAATGAAAAAAAATTATCACTTTATTACAAGACCTCTATAAGAAATATAAGAAAATAGGGGAGAGAGGGGAGGAAAAGGGAAATTAATATTTATTAGCATCTACCATATATATTCAAAGATAGGGGTAAACTGTTCATATAAAATAGCTAATCTAATTCTTTCAACAACCCTAGAAATACGTGGTGTTAGCCCTATTTTTGCAGCTATGAAAACTGGAACTTCTATAAATTAAATCATTTACCTAATCACACAAGCAAATGGTGAACAGCAGATTTGATTTCAGATGACTTGATTTCAAAAGATATATTATTTCCTAGATTTATTTGGGGAAACTTTTTTCTAGCCATGATTAAATGTCTTGTCTCTTGATTAGGTTGCTACCTGTGGGTAAGAATGATTTGATGTATGATGTGTGATGTTGTCTTCTCAACCCAGGAACTTTAATGTAAAATTCTGCTGTTCCATACAATGTTTATACAAGTGTAAAGATTTCTTAGCTGAGCAGATTTTTGATTGTGGGCCCTGCCTGTTTAACTGAGGTAGATTAACACTCTTGTGAGTTCTCCCCTAGATCCAGGGAAGAAGAACCCTATACTGAGTCCCATACTTAGGCGACTTTGGTCCTTTTACAGCCACATCCCTCCTTCTAGGGTGAAGAGTCAACAAACAGAAGGCCCACTCACCTGACACCCTCTAACAGCCTGTGCACCTGGCATCCCAGACAGAACTCCCTGCCCAGAGAATCCCAGATGCATTGCCTAGGTCTGCACTGGCCTCTTCCTGCTTGTCCTCGAAAGGGCTGGCCAAGGAAAGTTTTCAGGGATTGCCAAAAGGCATGATCATGAGTAAGGAGCCCTCTCAAAAAGATTTACTGTAGAACTGAAGACAGCAGAGGCCCAGAAGGAGGGAAATCCATAGGCGAGGACCAGGAGTCTGGGGCAGCTATTCCAGCTCTACCCTCCCTCAGACGCAGACCATCAGGGAATTAAGGATTCTAAATTGTGACCTGGTCTTCTTGGAGAATATGATGGTATTGCTCTGATGGAGAATACATAGATGTCTATTTGTATTATTGCGCTGGACCACATGTATAATAGAAACAGGCCAGAATAGCCCACTACTCCGATTATATTTTAGGAGAAAAGGATCCACTCTGGTGCTTTCAACTTAAATTAGAACTGTAAACATAATTTCATATCATACTTCTTTCTCCAGCTCCCTCCAACCTTGGAAAATAGGGGAAAACACATACAATTTGGTTCTGATTTCCCAGAGGCAGACTCCCTTGAAGACCAGCATCCCCACACGTAGTTTTCTTTCCCTGGCAGGCTCTCCAGGCAGCTCTGACCCTGTCCTTGGATTTTGTAAAAATGTGGGTGCTTATGATTGGGAGTCTTAGCATTTTTCTTTTAATGCTGACCTTTTAGAATTGTGGTGAAAATTCAATCAGTGTAAAATGGTGCGTACGATGTTTGGCACAAGAATGCACAGGGTCACAAAGTAGATACACGACAACTGGTAATTTCCTATCCATCTCCTCCCTTCCGCCAGAGCAGACCTTCATACTGGCTGGGAAACATGAGTATTCCACGATAGGGGGCAATTGATCTTTCTCCCCCAAAGCTCTCTCCAAGCCCCTCCCTCTGTACGTTTACCGCCCCCCCCCCATGTATTCAACTGAAGATGCTGGAGGGGTCTTCCCTGCCCTTTTATCAGATTTCTCACCAATTAACCAAACACCCAGCTCAACTCAAGAGACACTGCTGCGTCCCATCCTGCATTTCTTGTCCTCCTCCTTGGTTTCGGTATTTAACCTCTTCTCTACCCCAATGCACTCACTTCCCTGAAGTGTGGTCACTCCATCTCTGTCATTGGGCTTTTAGTCAGATGAATGTAAAGCACTTATCCAGGAGACCTGGCTTGAGTTGGTAAAAAATGTCACAGCCCATTTGCTTGAAAAAGTAAAAATAAAGTCATCTGCCCTGTTTACCTCTGGCTTTCCACAGAGAATGGCAGTTGCTGATGTTAATCGATAATGATTCGTGTTGCTTAGCCTAAAACCCACTGCTTTTCTCACGTGTGGATGCAGAACCGAAACCCACCCGAGCAGCCTGGCCTCTTGTTTCAACCAGGAGTGGCTGGGCTGGGCTTGCCGGAGATGGTTTTCTGTTTCCCATTCTCTCCTTCTCATGCTCTCAACATATCAAGAGGGACTTAGATTTGGGATTGTAGCTCTTCGTTTTTCTGCATTCAATCAGCATGCAGTGCGTGAGACATTTCAGTTTTAAATATGCAATGGTTTTGTACAGGACAATATGGGAAGGAAAGTATGTCCTGTAGTACTGGTTGTGTTTTGAAACTAAAAGTGATGAGAGAAGAGTGTAACCAGAGGCAAGTATTCTGAAGATACTATTATTAGGGGCATTTCTCTGTTGATTTCTTAGCAGTCTTTGCGTTAACAAGAGTTTTAGTTAGGATAGCTTAATGAGGTGCTAATGAGCAAAGAAGAACCGAGCCCTGTGTTAAGTCCCCCATCTTGCATTGTTTACAAGGGGTCAGATGCTCTCTGCATATTTCTGCATGAGCAAAATAATTACAGTACTTTCTAATCTCATTTCAAATATTATCCAGCTAACCTGTTTTCAGCCTGTGTGCGTGAGCGTGTGCGCACGCACACACACACACACACACACACACACACACACACACTGGTTTTAGTCAGTACAGAGAAAGTAGACTAGAAGTGGATTAAAGAAAATGGAAGGAAGCTGATCCCCTCATCTCTATTCATTTCTCCTGGAGTTAACTGCTGACTTATTGACAATGAATTTGTGCTCAGCTTGAGTCAGTCACATATTTCATTCAGAACCGACAGGTTACAATCTACCTATTGGCATCCTGCTGGTACCGCATGTGACACACTTGTGAGAGCTGCTGCATGCTGGACATGGTGAAAATGAACATCTTGGGAGAGTTTTTCCGAAAACTATCACACAGCTTTATACTAGGCAACAGAGCTTGCCTGAAGGAGGCAGGGAGAAGGAGGCAAGGAGAAGAAGGAAGGTAGTGTGATTTTAGCAGCACTGGAGTCCTTTTGCATGTGCGTGTGTGTGCGCACACACACACACAACATGGCAGTAACAGAATAAGTTTCCAACCTACTTAATACAACCCATTTATTTAATAAAGGCCTACTGGTCCTTTGCACAATTAGAAAGAAGGCTTCGTTATAAGTGTCACTGAAAGATATTTTGGTTCAACCTAATCATTCAAATATATATCTAGGCTAATTTAAATACAATTTAACAAAATATTTATTGACAGTCTACTATGTTTTTTGAGACCCATTTTTACAAGGATCTGTGTTATATGCTACCAAATGTACTAAGGTTGAGCTAGGGAATTACAAAAAATAAAATTATGATAATTCCTTGTTTTGGTATGGTGACAGTTTTTGAAACACTTCACTTACATCATTTCGAAATAACTGTCATAAGAGACCACACAAATATTTCAGTGGTTCAGAAGGAGCAATCACATCCAATTTGGAAATAGAGACTGTTATGAAGAACTTGGCATTTAAGCTTGGCCCAGAATGATGAAAATCCATTCTTCGAGTGGACCCAGAAACAATGTTTCATAGTTATCAGTAATAACAGCAAAGCCATCCAGATTAAGAAAATTCTAGATCATTTTTGGGAAGGAGTCTTTAGTTTTCTAAGCTGGAATTTTGGCCATGCTGCTTCAATTCTGTGTCATGTATGTTCTTATGTGTCAGGTAAAGTAATTAGGATATAATTGAAAGTAGCGAGTAGCTAATGATGGTTTTTAAGCATAGGATAATAAGATGATAGCTGTATTCTAAGAAGATTAATCTGTCAGCAGCATGTAGAAGGAAGAAGACCCAAGTATTTCAGGTAAGGGACAACATGTGTCTCAATTACAGTGATAGCAGTGTGGAAAGAAATCTGTTGTACAGATAAACTGCAGAGGCTATGGTGGCCCAGTGAAGGAGGCATCTGAGATGAGGAGTTGTGTAGTTTAGAATGGATGCCTGAAACAGTGACGGCAAAATGAACAGCAAGAGCTACTAAATGGAGGAGAGGAAGGAGTGATAGTTCAGCTCGGGGTGTTAGATAAATGGTTTGTGTACTGGGGTACACAGGTAATTTCTTTTTAGCAAAAGGCACTAACCACAGATGGAGGTGTGCAGATGAGTTGGCTTATAGATAAAAATTTTATACACATATTCCAAGAGATAATATTTAAGTGGCAGAATTGATGCAATCACAAAGGAAAAGGCTGCATGTAATGAAAAGCGGGGACACATACGGTATGGTTAGGGGGCACATCCATTTAGGATGGAAGGAAGATGCAGGTGGTTGTAACAATGATGGGGGAGGAGAGTCTCAGAGGGGAAAAATAAGAAAATCAAAGACAAAGCAGATAACAATGCTAGAGAGAGGTTAGAATGAGAAACTCCCAAATGCATTGGATGGTAAGAGGCTTCTTGGAGTCTTTTCAGAACACCCAGCTGGAAGAGGAAGAGACTAAAGACAGTAAAGTAGTGAGTGAACAGTGGGAAAAGCTAAAGGAAGTGTTTGTAGAATGTGGCTTCCAGAGTGCACATAGGGGAATGGACTGGACAGAGTGGTCATTTAACAGGGTTTTGGGAACAAGGGGTCTGTGTGCGTTGTTGGGTTGCTTTCTCTGTGTGGGTCACTCCTTGGTTTGTTGGGAGAAAGAACAATTGTGTCTGTGAAAAGTGGAGGAAGCAAGTGGAGAAGAGAAGGGCAAGGGAGAGAGGGAGGGAAGGAACAAGAGGGAGAGAGAAGGAGTGGGAGAGAGGCTTTAATGGAGAAAGATTCCTTGAGACACCAAAGGACTTAGATTTAGGATTCTTGGGGTATTAATTAGGTCTGAAAAGAAAATGGGCTGTTATTTTTCAAATGTGAGTAAAGACAGTGAAGTTCGTTGTAGGTAAAGAAGAATATTGAGGTGGAGAGGAAATTTATTGGTCCTTTCTTCAGAAGAGCTTTTATTCTGGGAGAGAGGCCATGAGGACTAGTTCCCAGAGGAAAAAGGGAGAGCTAGGGGAAAAAAGTAGAGTAAGAGGAGACATGAGCACCAAACAAAGCTTTCCGATTTTTTGATTTTGCCTGGGGCCAGTGATGCACAGAAAGCTTTCAGACCTAGTGTTCTTCTTAGCCAGGAAAAGCAATGGACTATATCATATTGACAGCACTGAATATAGCAGGATTGTTCCTGTCCACGGAGAGACTTTCCTCTCACTCCAAACATGGAAAGTATGTTAACAGGTAAAACCAGACAAAATGTAGTATTTTATTTTTAAAATAGAACAGACTTACCCATTCTATAGAAATAAGAGCAAGGAAAATAAACATTTATTCTGAAGGAGAAAAAAAAAAAAAAGATGAGATTGACCTAGGAAGAAGGCCTGGAACAGAAGGGAGATAAAATGGAGACCATTTCTTCAATATTTAGGAAAAGTCTTTTTGGCAGCAATATCTTTAGCAAAGGCCAGAATATTACTGCTATTGCAAGTTAATTCAAGTGGGAATCTTCCTCATTTCTACTTTAGGGAAACCTGGAAATTGCTGATGATCGGAATGTCTGTCTTAACCCTGAGATTTTAGTCACAAATGTATTCGTTGGGGAAAACTGGAGAGAGCAACTTTGACTTACCAGAGCCAGAGTGGTTTGAAGAGGTGCAGCTAGCTCTGCAGCTCATACAAACTCTCTCTCTCTCTTTTTTTTTTTAAAGATTTTATTTATTCATTTGAGAGGGAGAGTGAGTGAGTGGGAGGGAGAGGGAGAGAGAATCTGGAGCAGACTCCACACTCAGCGCAGAGCCCAACGTGGGGCTGGATCTATGACCGGGAGATCATGACCTGAGCTGAAACCAAGAGTCACTCAACTGAGTGCCCCACCGAGGCGCCCCAGGAACTCTTGATAAGCATTAGCTGTCTTACCAGTGCCTGAGCCAGGGCTGTAAACGCAATAGCCTTTCCTTGAATACTTGTTTCAAAAGTAGCCTTCTCAAAGATAGGATTTTATTTAGTCCCTAGATGAAATGGACAGAACCAGTTAACATGGGTGAGTAGTGTATCCAATATGAGAAAATACTTTGTCTTTTGGGAATGGGTCGTAATCAGTATAAGTCCATGGAAGTACCGGGGAAAGTTTGGACATCGCCACTCCTGAGGGGATTTGATTCTGTCTAACAAATACGAGGGTGAGGCCGCCATGCGGCAGAATGATGAGAAGCAGCAAGGCAGTTGCTTCTTTCCTTCAGAACTTTAAAAACTGGGACTGCCCATTTTCCCCTCAGTAATTCTTTCCCCCAAACAAGGAGTTCTTTGAAGAAACTACATTCCAGGACTTATTTACCTGTCTTATCATAGCACTAGTTGCTGTGTACCAGCAACACAGAGCTGAATTTGTTGTCCCTATCAACTGCATGGGATAGACAGGAGTCTGGAAATAAACTCGTGGCTTCAGTAACCCTCCACATTCTGGCTGAAACTCAGGCTGACCCGAGAGACCTGTTGGGATTGGTGTATGTTTGTGTAGAGTCCACTTTCTGTATCTTTTGTCCCGCCAATTCTCGGGAACAGGGATTTGTGTGTTAGCTATGTTATGCACATCTGCTGAGGTTCTCTGACCGTAGAGGGCTGACAGAACACTCTCGTATGGCTCTCCAGCTCCCATTCCCTGCTGGTCACTTTTTTTTTTTAAACAGTGTGCTTTAAAATGGATTAGAAGTTTCCTGGGTAGGTCCACATTGGCCTTTTACTGGTGATATTACCCTAGAAATCCACAAATTGGCTCAAGTAACCACCTACCAAATGGAGTAAAAGAGTCCTCTAAGTTGACTGGGATCTCAAAACAAATTTTATGAATCAGATGTGAGACCAAGAGACCACAACAACTCAATGAAGATTGCACTATGATCAGCATTCCCACACCCTTCCGACTGGCCAAGTCCCAGGAAGGTCAAGCAACCCCAGAGGAGCATTTTATATGTATTTTAGGTCCAAGATAATATGCATGTCTGGCCAAAGAGAAAATACCAAGCCAGAGGTGATAGCATTCTGTTCTCTTTAGAGTCTTGGAAACTTCTTCAGAATTTTGACTCATTTTGGCTGAGTAGAAACGATTTATAAGCCAGGTTGGTTGTGGACAACTGCCTTTGTACTGTGATTTGATAGAGGGTTGGGCCAGGACTCGGCCTCTAAAGTAGCAAGGTCTGCTTTCTTACCATAGTGACTTCTTTCTGTTGGATTTTGGCTCATCTACGTAGGTTGAGAACAGTTTCACAAGCAGAACACAACCCACAGACTTGAAGTCCCTCGATGGTGGAAAACCTTATAATGGAAGATATGTGTTTGAAAGAAAGATTGTTGGTGGACTTCTAAGACCTTAATACCATACATTGTATTTTATGAATATAATATTAAATATTGTTTTTGGGTTATGGGTTACACAAAGCCCTGAACCTTCAGTGAGTACAGCATATTATGGTTGAACATTCTAAGTATAATGGAAAGCCAGATTATAATAAAAGGACTCCACCTCTTCAAAAAATAGTTTAATGAACCCAGAAACCAGTTGGCTGTATATTGATAAAGCATGATGAAGAAGCATATTATATTTGTTCAAATGGTATAAGAATGGCAGTATTATCTTTTTTAAGTTAGTTTGCATAGAAAACATATTCAAATGCCCTAGCAGGGCCGAAAAAAAATATGTTTTCATTAAGGTTAGTGAAAATTAGGATTCCTTTTTCAGTTTATTAGCATAAACCTCATTTAAAGGAGAAAAAATCTTTAGTAAAATAACTAGGCCTAATGTAAGCTGGGATACCACTTAAAGAATTGAGTTTACATTTTGATTAACCAAAGTAAATAGAGTATATAATTCTTACTAAGTTGAGTTTTGTCTTATTTCATAAAGAAGAAATGTCCTTGAACACCCATTTATTCATTTCTTGGCTTCCATATAAGCTGTCACTAAAACCACAACATTATTTGACTATTAAACATATATATTATTTTCTATCCCATGACAAATTTTAGAAAAGTTAGTTAACGTTTGATAGAGTATTAAATTATATGGAGATTTAACTTTATATATTTCTATTTTATTTTAATATCTTGAATATCATTTTTTCAAAGAAAAACCTCTTACATTGTAATATCACAAAATTTGGAATATAGATATAATATTGCATCTATGAAAAATATGTATTTTTTTTCCCACATAGGCAACTTAATTGTTTCATGAGACTACTCATTGGAAAGTTGAGATCAGGAATTTTTGCAAGTATAAATAAAGGCTAAGTTATATGTTAATGTTCCTGCAAGTCATCTGTGAAAAGAACATGTAAGCTTAATAATTCTAAACATGCTTTTGAAATAAGAGTAAGCACATCTCATTTACTTTTGAGCTCCATAGCTACCAACCGTTAGCTATGCAAAGACTGTATAGTTCAAAAGAAGAATTTGAAGACCTCAAATAAGAGTGGAAATTGCATAATTGGCTTGCATGACCCCATCCATCCTTTTCCTAAATAAAAATGCTGCACTACCTGGCCCAGGGGCTTGACTCCATAGCATTGTGGGAAGCAGGCATTAAACTGCTAAATTCTAACACCATCTGTATGACTTAAATCCTAAGAGATATATTGTCTCTGCTGCCAAGGCCAGAATCAACCTCAGCTGCCAACTGCTAGACTGAAAGAGGAATGTAAACAGCTTGATGGAGGGGTGGTTCCTGGTGCACCTGGGGTTTTGACAGCTTTTGCTGCTGCTTGAGGAGGAAACAGGTTGCCTGTTTGTTCTTCAAGAGCACTTCTGGCATCCAGGTATTATGCAGGCATGCACTGCCAGCTGTGAAAGATGCTGCTTCCTTGTCACTTCAGAGAAAGATGCTCCTACAGGAAGATCCCTCTTGCTATTTCATTCAGGGAGCCTGAGAGAGGAAGACAAGAAGGATCAACTGCAAAGCACAGGTCACTAGAGGAGCAGGGGTCTGAAATAATGTGTGTCAAAGTCTTGCATTCAAATTCTACAGTGATACAATACAGAAGAATGACTTCATTGTTGTAACTTTTTAAAGTTGTGATTCTACCACTAAGAAGAGCAAGAAAATGCATGTATATCTGATTTTGACTGCCTGTATCTTTACGCATCCAGTGTCCGAGCCTAGTAAAGAGGAGTGCATAGCATAACCTGCCTATGTCAAGATATCACAAATGCAGAAAAATAAAAATATTAAATCATTACATCAGCTTCTTTATTGAGAGGCTTTACCTGAAAGAATGTTCCACACGTAGCCTAGCACTGTTGTGTGCATTTTTTTTTTTTTTGCCTCATAACTAAATGAAACCTAAACCTTAAGACGGATTTCAAAAATAAAAAATTCAAAATATATTTTTATCCCCATGATAGAACTTCAATACTTAGAGCAATGTAGTTTAATTGATAAAATGGATCATTAGAACAGAGAGTCTAAGATAGACTTGAGTATAAGAGAATGTCATACATGGTAAAAAGAGCTTTCTGAATCATTCTGAAAAAGGTAGATTATTTCATTCATTGTGTGAGACAGCTGGATAGCTATTAGGAGGAAAGGAAAGCTTGATCCCTTTCTTTCTTATATTTGCCCAAAAACTTTGTAGTAGACTAAAAGTAAATGAAAGTTTGAAATGTAAAAATTAAAGACTCAAAAAATTAGGAGAAAATATAATAGTCTTTGAGCTAGAAAGTCTATTTTAGTGACATCATAAAGATTAGAAACCATAAAGGAAGAGATTTATAAATGTTACCGTATAAACACACAAAACTTTTTAATGACAGCAGAAAACCAACATAGGGAAATTTGAAAGAAAGTTTAAAATTAATGGGAAATATTTGCAATAGCATCATGGATAAAACATTTATATTCTTAATATATAAAAGCTCTTACCAATCGATAAGGGCAAAGAAAATGGCCATCTCAATGGAAAAATTGGCAAAGGATCTAAATAGGCAATAGACTAAAGATGAAATGTGAGAAGCCAGTAAATATGGATGGATGGATGGATGGATGGATAAATTGATAGGGAGGAAGTGGGGAGATGGAGAGGGAGAAAGGGAGTGGAGAGGGCAGCAGGAGAAGGGAGTGAAGGAGAGGGGTGATGAGGGGTGAGGGCAGGAAAATACCATTGTTCACTTACCAAACCAGACAAAGACTTAAAGAATGGGCACTCTTGTGCACTAATGTACAATATACTCCGGTGCTAATTATGCACGGATTTGACCTGGCTGTCTCAATTCTACAACGTTACTGTAGCTAATATGATAGCTATAAAAATATTCACAGCAGAATGCTTTATAATAGAAATTATAATAAAGAAAACAACCTAAATATTCATCAAGTATTATTTAATTGAATGATGGCACATATTGTAATTGGATTTTATAGTTCCATTGAAATAATGATGTAGAGTTAATTTATCTGAAAAGATGTCCAGAACATATTGTTAAGTGGAGAGAAAGAGATTGCAGAACAGTATGTAGGACATTTTCCTAGTGCCCTTGTGTGTTTATGTTAGCATATGTATATATGCATAAATATCTAAAAGTAATTATGAAATAACATCACTGATGGTAATTTCTATGTGGTGGCATTTGACGCGTCACTGTACATTTCTACATTTTTAATATTCTGTGAAAGTGTATCACTGTTACAACACGAGTAAGTTATTTTCAAAAGATAAAAAGCATTTTATTAATTTTAATTTTGATTTGCCTTCTTTGGATTGTTTTAATAACTTGTACTTTTCAGCCTGAGTAAAATAAGATGAATGTCCATGCATTTCTCTTCTAGCAGCATTTTATCTGGAATTATGTTGCCTAAAGAATTAATCAGGAGAAGCTCTGTGCTCATATCTTTCTGTATTTACCGGTTGCTCACTCTTAGTGTATTTGGCATTTTGTTTAATCTGTAATTCAAATATACTCAGCATATCTCATAAGATTTCATGATCTAGTTTATAATTACTTTCATTATTGTAAAATTTCAAAATTTGTTAGGTCAATAAATAGGGTTATAAATAAATGATTTTCAACCTTTTCTAAACAACAACCCCAAATGCCTCCATTTAGTTTTGAACACATCTCAATATATCCACAAAAAGCCTCTAAACAAAATTAAGTTTAATTCACTTTAAAGGGAAGCACTTCTACAGACCATTTTAAGGAAGGGGGGGAGCCAATTTAAATAAATTATCAGATACTCATTTTATACAGATGATGCTGGTAATTACAATCAGTCTCATCTATTCATTAAAACTAGTCCAGCAAGCTTGGATAAACTTTGTCAGCAGTTAGTCACTGCATTTATTTGAAAGCCTTTAAACATTTCTTTAAATATATATTTTAGAATTTTTACTTATTTAGGTCATTTTCCAGGCATCCCTAAGTAGTGAGGTTTTATAATAATTCTCCTTTGTGCATGTTTCTTATTGGATATGGTTAGTCTCACCAAATGCGTAGCATTTTCAATCCTCTCCTCTCAGTATCTCCATTCTTTTTTTTTTTTTTTTTTAAAGATTTTATTTATTTATTTGACAGAGATAGAGACAGCCAGCAAGAGAGGGAACACAAGCAGGGGGAGTGGGAGAGGAAGAAGCAGGCTCACAGCGGAGGAGCCTGACGTGGGGCTCGATCCCGGAACACTGGGATCACGCCCTGAGCCGAAGGCAGGCGCTTAACCGCTGTGCCACCCAGGCGCCCCAGTATCTCCATTCTCTACCTTTAAACCCTCTGTTGTTTCAAGTTGTCAAGTAGATGTCAGGAGCAAACTGTGTTTCAGGAGAATCCTCCCATTGTTCTCACATGCAGTTCAATTTGGTGTAATTCAGTTCTTATTTGACTGTCCAAGGGTGGTGCCATCACAGTTGTCACATTCTCCAGTCAATGGAATGGAAAACGTGCCTGGCCCGTGATGGAAAAATCAAACTGGGTTGGGCTTACCCTTAGAAAACCACTATAGCATACCGCTTATTTTTCTTTCCTAGATTGATCATGGAAATGGTACCCATTGGGTTTTGTTTTGTCTTATTGCCATTTTTTCCTCGACAAACTTAAAGTGTAAACTACTCTAAGCCGAGCAAATAGTCTATTTAAGCACACTTCATCCAGGCACACTTTGGATTGACCATGTGACTTGCTGGACTAATACTTTCTTTATATAATCTGCTTGTTATTACAAGCCCACCAAGCCAGCTGAGCAATTTCCAACCAGAGATCCATATGTCTTTGCCACGTTTGACAATGGCCTAACCCACACCCTCCTCCTTTTGTAAATGTCGACAGTTATGTCTTGTTAGAAGATAAACTAAGTGTACGTGATCGTACAATTCTTTCTTCAACTAAACAGGTCAGAGGCCATTTCCGCCTTTTTACACTTCCTTCTCCAGTACCGAGCACAGTGTCTGGCACCAATATCCCCAAATATTTGTTGACTGAAGAAATTTATTTAATTAATTTTATTTAATGAATTTTAATTAAAATTAGTTAATTAAATTTAATTTTTATTTTTTCATTTACTAAAGATAGCCTGAAAGTGTAGGAATATCATTCTCAGTTATAGTTTAAGTTGTGAGGACAACTAAGACAAGACATTTCTGGAGTTTTGGCTATTTGATGTTTACCAGTAGCAACATTATAAGTCTTAAAACTTGAGGGTTTTTTGAGAATTCTTTTTATCAACTTAGCAATTAATGTAAATCTATAATTAATTTCTGAGATACCTGCAAAAGCCTATTAGCTGGTATTTATAAACCAGCTCATACTAACTTGGGAGAGCTGGTTGGAATAAATCTGCTTATATCAGCTAGATACGATGTCCTGGCTTCTGTCCAAATAGAAACAGAGTATTTCCAAGTTTCAGGAAAGGTAATTAAATTCAGCTTAAAATGCATCTAAAAGTCATTGTCTGATGTACTGGCCCATGGAAATAAATAATTGCAAATTGTATTAATAGAGTATTTACCAGGAGTTTTAAGCACTATTTTAATAAGCAGATGCTCATAATATTCGTAGGAACTGGAAAGGAGGTGCATGTTTTCTATGTTTATTATTTACTGGAAAAAAAATACTTCATGGAAAGTCATTGGCATATCTCATGAGGTATCCATTCTCTTTTGGGTCACGGTTCCATATTCTTCCCAATAGAACATATCACTCAGCACCTTGTCATCAGTAAGGCAGTGACATTTTAGCTTTCTTCTTAAAAGGCAAATGGCTCCTTGCAAACAGATGGTGCCACACTCTTTTCCAGCACTTTCTGTAACACTCCTGTTCTCAAAGGCTTAGCCTCTGAGCTACAGCCATAACGTCGTCTAGCAAATCTCAGAGCTCTATTTCTTCTGAACTGAAAACACATGGTGCAAACTTGCCTTCTTTCCTTCCCCCGCCCCACCCTCCTTCATCCTCTGCTCTCTCCATCACCACACTTATACACAATAGGAAACCTAACAATTCCTGGTGTTTGGATCCTTCCCTCCATCAGAGATTACAATTTTGTTCTCCCTCTCCTTTTATGCTAACCTACTCGTTACCTATTTGGTCTTCTGTTGACCCTCAGTTTATAATCTACTTGACTACCCAGACTCATAATTATTTCTCTCTACATAAGCAAAATTTACTTGCTTATATGCCTTGTTTTCCCTAAGTTAGGTAATGCAATAGATAGATATACATTGGCTTCTCTGCCAATACCTCCTAGACAAAGAGCTCCTTGAGGGCTTTGCATCCTTAGCATAGGATTCCCTGGACATTCTCTCTGCTTACAGATGACCTTGTCCTGTTGTCTTCCTGATCAAGAATGCTCTTTCTTAAATAGATTCTTATCTTAACTCTTCTTAGGATTCAGTTAATTACTTACCTAAACCCCAACATGACTCCTCAGTAGTGTAGGAGTATTGCTTACCTCTGTGGCTGCTCACCACAGCTATTAGTCTCTTTTTGTAAGGAGACAGGAGATGCAGCATGTTAGGAGCTGACGGAAGGTAGTGAGTCCAGAATTAGGTTCAAGAATACCCAGCCCCTCAAAAAATCAAAACATATAGATCTCAGTTAAAAGCGACCCAATGTTAAATGTTACATTATTTTTATACCTGATCTTTCAATGAGGTTGAAAATAGTGAATTTTATATTCTAGGCAATATAATCCTAATTATGAAAAAACACACTAAATGTAACATCCACTTTTCTGTACCCTTTGACTTTTAACAATGTGCGTGTACTAACTTTATAATAGTAAACTTAATTTTTAAAATATGTAGTTGAAAATCAAAACAGAAGAAACCAAGTCATTATTAGATAAATTTATTCTTCATTAAAGTTCTTTTATTGAAACAAGTCAGATTATGAAACCATTCTTAATATATCTGTTTAATACTTAGCAGACATGAACTTCTCAGATAATTTCGTTAAGGTCATAGGAAACCAAGAAAGAAGGTGATGAGAAATTAGTATCAGCAAAATCTTCCATTTCTAAATGTTGGTGTGAAAACTCTGTGGTTATGTATTTTTCTTCACCTTTCATTTTCAGCAGAGAAAAAAAAATGGGAATTTGGTTTGATGATATCAGTTTTGATTTGTGGCAACCCAAAGGTCCAGAATAAAGGAAAAATCATTATGAATTCCAGGTGTTGCAATCAATGTGGAAAATGGTGATTGGTTCTATTAACTAATTTAATTAAGAGGAGACCAGCAAGAATCATCTTAGGAGAGCTTCTGAGCTCTTCACTTAAAAACTACAGTATAACCCTGGGGTTTCGCTGAAGTGGGTATTATAGGTACAAAAGTCTCAGATAATTTTCTGCAATTATACCTTGCTAAACGAGCAGAACTGCAGTTCACATAGGAAATGTTTGTGAATTCCTGGTTTCTTAGAAGAAGCCTTTTGGCTATTTGGGTGTTTTATGTAAATGTAATTCTTCTTGGAACTTGAGGAACTGATTTAAACTAAGGAGCAGTCCTAGAATGAGCAGAATATTTTGGAGGCCCCTCAAAATAGTCCCGACTTGTCTCCAACCCGGTTCTGAGTTTCTTCACTCTGCACACTTCACCTTCATTGCACTCAGGCAATTTGTCCTAAAATACTTCCTCTACAAGCAGTTATTGAGATCTTAACATGTGCCAGGAGCTATTCTAAAAGTTTCCATGTATTAACTCATTTAATTTTCTTAGCAGTGAGACAGAAACATACTGAGCCCACTACCTTCTGCTACTTGTTTGTTTTAATCCAATCATAAAACTACTAATTGCTCACTGAGGGCAGACAACAAATTGGTTTAGATTAGCAATATCTAATTCCATGGCATGCTCTTTTAAAATAGATATTATATAGTTCACTTTGGATTTTGTTAAACCAAATTAGAAAGCAATTGTATTAGCCAGTGAAACTGCAAAGTTGAATTCTGCTAGAGAACAGGTTTTGCCACTTGTTAACCAAGCTATTGATAATGCTGAGAGTACGCATTTTTGACCCATCTTGGCTTATTTCATCTCTCTCAGCTTCTAAATGACAGCTGGGTGTCTTGGTGAATCTTGCACCACTGGCAATCTCAAGTCCTGGTTATAACTCACAATTTTTGTCTGCCCGAATATAATTCAAACACAAGGTCAGATATTCTCTTAGAAAGCCAAGTTATCACTAATATTGGAAGCATCTGCTATGTTAAGAGCACTGGGCTGGGAAGCACTGGGCCGGGAAGTATGGTGTCTGGGTTCTGGGCCTGGATCTACCTCTAATAAGTTGATAGCAGTGGAGTAATTTTTATTCACAGTGCTTCAGTTCCCCTACATATGGAAAAAGTTTGGAATAAATGATCTATAAGATTACATGTAGATCCAAGAGCCTAAGATCTAAAGAATAAAAGAAAGAGCATAGAGTGTCTCTACAGTAAAAAAGACAATGATAACATTTTCAGAGCTTTCATAATGAGATGAACAGGTACAAGAAACATAACTTCATTTCTGATATTCTAAAACATTTTCCAGGACTTGCACAATGCTAAAGTCCGTTTTTTTTTTCTTTTTTACTATTGTTTGAAAGCCTTTTCTTTAAAAAAATTGAGAGAGAGACTAAAGTAAAAGGTCAAGGGTCTTTATTTATGTAAAGTTTCAAGAAACTAAACATTGCTTTGGACACTTGAATAAAATGAATTTTTTGGCTTTCATCCCTTAGCTTGTTTGTGGGAAAATATTGTAACTCCCTACGTCTCATGAAAGATTTGGGCTGTACATGTTCATTAGAGATGTGAGTATTCTTAGTGGTGTCCGACAGTGTGAATGGGCTGGCTGAGCAACTGGAAAGCATTCCTGGGGTGTCGGCTTTACTCACAGGTTTCAAGGAAGAGGTTTGCTTTTTCTACATTAAAACAAACATAGATCTCTTGTATAAGACAGTATAATCATGTATTAGTGTTGAGGAAACACATGGATTCAAATAGGCTCCTCTCTCTACAACAGATGCATTAGGTGACTACCTCCAGCCCCTATGGTATGCATTTCCCCTTCTCTGCCTCTAGGATACTTTGAGGGGAAAGGTCTGAGAAGCAGTGTTCCTGAGTATGCATTTAGTGACATGGTTTGCAATCTAAATAAAACTTAAAGCTTGTGCTTTATCATCAGATACAGTTTTGCATAGTGAAAGAGCATTATCTTTTTAGAGTCAGACAGAAGCAGACTGGTCTGATAGGTCTGTCGCTAGCGTGGTAGCCTGGGCACGTTTCTTCCTGGTGTAGAAGCTCTGTTTCCTCATTTAGAAGAGAGTGATAGGGCACTTGGCTGGCTCAGTCAGTAGAGCATGCGACTCTTCATCTTGGGGTCATGAATTTGAGACCCGCTTTGGGTGTGGAGATTATTTAGAGCGACAATAACTTCATAAGGTTGTAATGAGAATTAGACAACTCAGGCAAGGTGCTTTGCTCAGTGTCTGCATAGTGTCAGTCTGCAGTAAACACTTGTTTCCTTTTCCTTCCTGCTTGGGAATTTAATAAGCCCCTTTTAGATGAAATTCTGACAAGTAAATGTCTTTCAAATTTATACACTTACAAGTTTTCAAAGGAAAAATCTGAAATTTTGATTAACTGCAAAAATGGTGTCAGAAACTTTCTGTCGAAGCAGTCCTCTGTTTTTGTAGATTGATTGCTTTTTACCTACACAGCAATACTATCCATATACACCACACAAAATGCATATACTTACCTCCCCGCCATTCACAGACATAAAATACAGTTGCTAGAAGAAATTTAGAGATAATCAAATCCAACCATTTCAGAGTAGGTAGATCTGTGATCCATAAAGATTGTGCAAGTTGCCTAATTATTGACTCAAATCCCCTAACCCTTTCTTACTATTGAGGTTGCTTTTCCCTTCCCTTCCCTAACCCCCTTCCCTCCCACTTCTTTCCTTCAGGAATATTCATTAAGTACTTATTATTAGCCACCTAATCTGTTAATTACAAGGAATACAAATAAACTAGAAACCTTCCGGTCCTCAGAGATCTCATAGGTGATTGAAGAGATAAGGACACAAACAAGAAATGACATCACCTTAAAGTAAGTGCTAGTGGAAGCATGAGCAAAAGTGCTATGGGGCCACTAAGGAGTGATCCTTCTTCATTCTCAAAATAAGGTCCTGATGTCCAGCCCCTTTCAGATATAAGCTGCACTGGATTTTTCTCTGGGTCCAGAACTTTATAACTAATTAACACGTCGTTCATCTCCATCATTCCATTTATTCAAGAATCTCTTGAATAGAAAATGGTGCTAGTCATTAACATTAATGTAGAAAGCCTGTATGTGTTTGTGTTGGGTGGACATGCTCTATTAAGAACAAAAATTGAAGATACGGGTTGCTTGGATAAGAAAAGTTTGGGCATGCATGATTTCAAAATCAATATCAAAATAGAAGTCATTTCTCAAAAGACTGAAAGAATAACCCATGGAGAGAGGAGATAAAGGAACATAATTTAACAGGGGAAGAAAACACGTTATCAGCTATTTTATAAGAGAAAAATGTATTTGGAATAAAATCAGCAACACTGGATGAAGATTACAGATGAAAGATAATAGTTTTAATTTTGGCTTATTCAAACTGGAAACATTTGGAGCTTATGCAGTTTTTATCAATTTTGATTTTTATTTACTAATTAAGTGTGGTATTGCTGTTCACTTGGACTTGAGGCTCTCTCACACACACACACACACACACACACACACACACACAAATCAGTGATCAAACCCAATCCTTCCAGTTATTTTACTGGGCTTATCTACCATGCTATTTAGAATGTGTCTAAAACCCATGAGTACCAAACATCCAGTGTGCCTGAGTGTATAAGGACCTTCTAATCATATGGTTGTGTCTGTGCAAAGACAATACCAAGGGGGCGGGGCGCCTGGGTGGCTCAGTCCTTAGGCGTCTGCCTTCGGCTCAGGTCATGATCCCAGCATTGTGGGATCTAGCCCCGCATCGGGCTCCCTGCTAGGTGGGAAGCCTGCTTCTCCCTCTCCCACTCCCCCTGCTTGTGTTTCCTCTCTCACTGCCTCTCTCTCTCTCTCTGTCAAATAAATAAATAAAATCTTAAAAAAAAAAAAAAAGACTATACCAAGGGGGCTTGGATCCTTGACAGCTCTCACACTGACTCATAAAGAGTCTATTGTCACAGTAGAGGCTTGGCAATGTCCTTTGAGCAATTCTTATGTGAAAGCCATGGAAGTAGTTGGCAAATCACCCATATAGGTAGCAAGTTACTCAGAAAGAAATCACCCATTTTCACAATGGTATGGTAATGTGCCTTTCTTCTTTTACCAGTTTCCTAGGATCCTCAATTAAGGGTACCCCAGAACAGTTCTAGAGTATAATCAGATCTCACACTTTACTTTGGAAGCCATCATTCCCTTCCCTATAGGCCCCACAACTACAGTATTGTCTTCAGTGACAGAAAGAAATCGATCTTTCTTTGTACTTAAGTCTCAGTAGGAATGAGCAGGTGTTTGTTATTGCTGCCAAGGATGGCGGGTCAGAAAGGGTCCATGTTGTATTTTGAGCCTTTGAAGAAGCATATTAGGATATATTTTCCCACTGAAATGGTATTAATGACTGTTCATTTATCGATTGTTCAAGATCCCATTATAGCCGATTATAGTTTTAAAAAAGCCATTTGTAATAGGCACATCTATGGATGTAATTTATCTCATTTTTTATAGGAAAAAATTATTATTTTACTTCTAACTCCTCTGACTTGGTTAAGTCTCTTTTATGTATACTTTCAATATTCCTCATAATTTTTATAACACATTTTTAAAAATTACATAGTTTCATAAATATTTACTCTTCTCATTGGATCATAAACTCCATAGAAGGGCAATGTGCATGCCTCTTTTACTCATCTTGTATCCTCAGCATCTGTCTCAGTGACTGGCACATAGTAGACATGTTATAAATTCTAGAATGTATCAAAGGGCAAATGGAGGAATGGTTGTATACTATGAATAAGGGACTATACCAGATACTGAGGTTATATATTAAGATGAAGGCAAGGCACATATTCTACTTTCAGAAAGCTTATAGTATATGTTAGGAAAGGAAAGAAGGGGAGCATACATAAGTAACAATAATATATGGCATAAATGATATGTGATAAATTGTGGTTAAAAATAAAGCAATATAGGAGAAGACAGTAGTTATTTACAATATAATTCTAATTTTTAATTTTTTAAAGATGTTTATTTATTTATTTGAGAGAGAGAGTACGCACAAGTGTGTTGGGGGGGAGCAGAGGGAGAGGGACAAGCAGACTCCCTGCTGAGCATAGAGCCTGACACTGGGCTCTATCCCAGGACCCTGAGATCATGACCTGGGCTAAAATCAAGAGTCGGTCGCTTAGCTGACTGAGCCTCCCAGGCGCCCCTGCAATATATTTAAACAGAAAGATACACATCCCAGGTTTTAAATAACTGATTTACAAATTAAACTGTATAATGTGAGTCAGGAAAAGTTCATTGATTATTTAGGTATAACCCTGCTATATTGTTTACTCTTTTTTTCATGCTGGTACATAAAATACATTATCGAGCAGAATTTTTTAAATCTCTAAATTAATATTGAAAATGAATATTTCAGTATGGCCACAGAACAAGATAATTATTGTATCTAGCCCAGTCTGAGACATGGTAAGATATTTAAGTCTCTTCTTATTTTTAGGAAAAAGTTCAATTGTGTTCAGTATGGGGTTAAGTGGAAATTATTCCATGTAGAATCCTTGTATCATTGTGAAAAGGTTGGTAGGTTTTGGAGCAGAATGGATTTGTGTTGGAACCCCACCCTACCAGAGTTGTTTTGGGAGAGTTTCTAACCTCTTTTAGCTTTATTTACCTCATATAAATGGGAGCACAAACTTACTTTGTAGGATTGCCATAGGATAGTATTTGTATATGTAACAGTGCTTGGCACAATCTAGATGCTCAATTAATATTAGCCTTTGTGATAATGATGATTGTGGTTCTTTGTAAGCACCTGCTTTTGCAAAGAGTTGTGAACTGGTCATGGTGGAATTATGCTAGAAAATGAAATCTGGCTTCCTGCTCTTAAAAGAACCTATAACCTATTCTAATAGTTTTAGAGTTCCTGCAAGGAAGGATGGGAGAGCAGTAACAAAGTTGACCTGAATATCAAAGCAATTTAGTGTAATACAAAGTGTGTAATTGGCATATTTGGGGGATAATCATGGAGGATTCCATGAGGAAGGTGTTCCTTAAGCAGGATTATTCAAGGGAATGCAGAAGCCATCCCATTAATTGAAGATTGTCTACTTAGGAGAAAGATCTAAGAGTTCAGCAGAGGAATGAATGTACTTCAGGTCTGAGAAGAATGAACAGTGTTCTTTGCAGCTGAGTGTAGCTTTCATGGTCGCTCTAAATGCCTTCTGGGAAACCACACATGGATGTTCTGTGAGTGTCTAATATGAATCCCACTTATTTTCCTTCTTGTCCACCTCCCTACTATCTTCCTCCTTCAGTAACCTCCATCTCAGTCAAGAGTGTCACCGTATTCTTTAGTTTTAAACTTTAGTTTTCTTTTCCATTTCTCTCTTTTGTCTCCGCATATCCCCTCACCTAGCTAACGTGTTCAGCTCTGTTTCTGCATTCCACATACATTCTCTGCTTTCCATCCCCATAGTTCCATTCTTGAAGAGGCCCTCACCACTATGACCATTATAACAGCTTTAAGTCCCTGATCCTGCCACCGTCACCAAGACATGCTAGCTAAAATCCACATGTGTTCATACCAACTCCCTGTTTAAACAAACTTTGCAGATTTCATATAGTACACAGAAAGGAAAACCAACCACATTTTTGTGTTTATATATCAAAGTTATCCAAACTTCGGTTTTCATTAGTCTTTCCCTTCTTATTTTCCATTGCAGATATTTCTTCTTTCTTCTTTACCTTGCATCCTTGGATCTTAATTTTGAGCATGCCAATTTATTCCCCAAACATACTCTGCATCTCTTGCCTTCTAGGCATTGGTTTACTAAGACTCTGTCCAGCAGCTCTTCTGCCCACATGTAATATCACCTAAGTCCCAGTTCAGAATTCACCTCTTAAAAGAGGTATTCATAGGGGTGCCTGGGTGGCTCAGTTGGTTAAGCATCTGCCTTTGGCTCAGGTAATGATCTCAGGGTCCTGGGATTGAGTCCTGTATCGGGCTCCCTGCTCAGTGGGGAGTTTGCTTCTCCCTCTCCCTTTGTCCCTTCCCTCCTGACCTCCCTATTTGTGCTCTCGCTTTTTCTGGTGTGCTCCCTGTCTCTCAAATAAATAAATAAAATATTTTTTAAAAAAGAAGTATTCATAGATCACTGATGTCAAATGAACTAATTTAACAGAGCTTTATTAGTTGGTCATCTTCTGGGTTACCTAGAAATATGTTTGACTCTGTCCTAGACTGTGAATTCCTAATAGATAAGGTAAAATTCTTACTCATCTGTGAACCTTTCACAGAGCAGAGCCCAGCTAGCACATCATTGCTGGTACATAATAAAAATTGAATTGTCGGATCAAAAACAAAGTCTTAATTCAATACATGATTTATATGGTTTCTCGATTCATTATTGAACATATTTTCATATTTGGAAAATCTGACTTTTGTGTTTTTATTTAAGTATTTAAAAGATACATTTAGAAGCCAATTTGCTTTAAGACCAATGAGACTTTGGGGCACCTGGGTGGCTCAGTTGTTAAGTGTCTGTCTTCAGCTCAGGTCATGATCCAGGGTCCTGGGATCAAGCCCCGTATTGGGCTCCCTGCTCAGTGGGAAGACTGCTTCTCCCTCTCCCACTCCCCCCTGCTTGTGTTCCCTCTCTCGCTGTGTCTCTGTCAAATAAATAAAATCTTAAAAAAAAAAAGACCAATGAAACTTCATGTTTTCTCTTTCTGTCCTGTGCAGTGCACTTGCCAAAGCCCTGGGAGGGAACACCAATGGGTTTTCATGGTTGCATGATTCCGTAAATTTGAATAAGCATAATCACTAACTTGTAATAGGCTAAGGCTTCTGGGTTTTTTTTTTTCTACCTAATTTTTAAATTTACATTTTTAATTAGGGCCTCTAAAGTTGTATAAGGAACTGTATTAGCTTCAGACCCCACCAGACCAGGATCTGTACCAGTGTGTGTCTCATGAGGGAAGGCCTCTATCATGGAGGCCACTGGAAGGCTCCTCACAGTGAGGAGCTGCTCAGCTGGGACTGACTAGATCTGGCCTGAGTTAACTTCACCTCAATAGAAGAAGGTGATGATGCTTCAGAGCTTGTACCCACATTACTAACCCTTAGTGAGTGTTCATCAACTCAGTGTGTGCTGATGTTGGCAGGGCAAGGGGTTTAGATGTAGTAGAACTGGTGAGGCTCATATTGAGTTGGTGGCTTTTCTATCTGTGGCTATGTCAATATTTCTTAATAACCTGGCTGGGATTCACCTGGAGGTGACAACCTGTGAGTTCACCACTTTGATTACTATGTTAGTATCATTAGATACAAAGGTACCAATTCCAGCACCTGGACTTCATAAGTATAATGGAGGGTACCAAGAATGGAAAAGGCAGACATCATCAGGCCCTAACCTCAAACGTGAGCCTCATTAATCTGAATGGTCTGAAACCCTTGGAGCCCAAGAATATTGTTGAAGATGAGCTGGAAGTCATTGGCATTTATTTGAACAGCAAAAGCTCTAGCATGAGCTTTAAGAAGAACCTTGATGGAAGCATGGCTCTCGCATCCACTGGTTTTCAAAAGAAGCTGGATGCTGACACTGCAAAGAGCCTCCTGATGAGAGAGAAGATCCACAGTGCCTACCCGAAGCCACAGCTGATGACCTCGGAGTGATGGAAGGAAACCGTGTTCTCCTCAGTATCTCGAGGCTAACTACGATCGAATAGATCTCCGCTGAGGAGGTGGTTGGCATCTATAAAATGGCTCCCTATGGAGCAGTCTCTGCCCACACCGCTGGAATTTTCAGCCTATTGGAGTGGATTTGAGACGAGTAAGCATTTATACTAGTCCCAAAGGCCAGCTACCAAACTACACATCTCTAGTAGGGCTCTCTGACTCGAAGCCGCAGTGGAGGAGATTTTAATGAAGGTTCACCAAAACAGAAAAGAAAGCCCATGCACAGGGGCCTCCTCACAGTGACCAGACCCCCTGTCCCAGGCGCTGCCTTGGCTTTGTTGGCTGTTAGCCCAGGATTTAGGGAACAGAGAGAAGGCCCAACCAGCTTCTCTTGGTCACTCTTGGAATGTTGAATTGCTTAAAAGACCTGGTCTTTTATGTGGCGATGTAGTTGTTTTGTGTAAATAAGTAAATCACCCAATTTCCATGTAAAATAGGCTTATTCTAGGAGTTCCTTTCCTTCTTTCCCTTTCGGCTTTTGAAGTTAGGCAACACGAGCAACTCGGTGGAACAGTCTTTTACTCTAACTGTACTTGAAATATAAAAACTTTCAACTACAATAAACCAAAGAAAGATGAAATGAAGTTTGCATGAAGAAAGAGTATTGTGGCATTCTGGTACTTCGTATATTGAAGAGAGATCTGTATTTCACCACCTAATGATTGCAAGTACTAAACCATCCGGTCTCAGTGGAAGACAAAGAAAGTTAAAGTACCGTGCTCCTGAGAGATTTGGTGCACAATCTGCCAAATGACCCTCTTCACTGTTACAGCCTAAGATGAAGGTCGTGCGTGTGGGGTATGAAGGCAGCATTTCTCCTGCTATGGCACAAAGGGGAAACAAGATTAACCGCACTCTTCCACTGTTACTGCTCTGGAGGGGGATTATAAGAACTAACCACTCACAGCCTTATTACTCCAAAGAGGGTTTTGAGAGTAACAACCAACCATTCCATTCTATAGTACCACCAGGCTCTTCTTAACCACTGACCATTTCACCGGGCATAATTCAAGAGTTTATCAAATTAAGTTAAATATGCAGTGATTTTTTTCCCTACCTAGTGAAGAAAGTTGTCTTTGCAGAATTTGAGACCAGAGGTGCTTATTAGCTTAGAGGGTTTGTACACGGTGTTAACAAAGTCAAAGTCATTATTACAGCCTAATAATAACTTACAATCATATAATGCTTTATAATTAAAAAAGCAATGCCACATTATCACACTTTTAGCCTTCGTGAACAGTCTGAGAGGTGGCTGTGTCAAGCAGTGGTAACTCCATTTTAGAGATTAAACAACAACAACAACAACAACAAAAACCTGAGGCTCAGAGAAGTTTACGAACTTGTCAAATAATGATGACACAGTAGTAGAGTGAAAATGGAATTAGGACTTCTGACTTTTACCTAATTAGAAATTATTTCAAGGCCGTCAATGTCTTTTAATGTTTGTTCATGGATCACAAAGTAAACCCCCTTTCAGAAATGCAGGCATGTGTCACAGCTGGATCAGAATCAACCGAACACCATTTCAGGATAAACAGTGAAAAATGTAGCTCCCTCATAAGGACTAAAGCAACTTTCCTCAGTCTAAAACAGAGTCAGGAAAGATAACAAACTTAGTGGACGATTTATTGTGATGGGCGTAATCTCAGAATTGATAAGAATAGTTGTAACCTTTTTAGTGAGATGGTGGTACCATCCGTAATCAGTTCACACCATGTTTAAATGAGGTGGTATCTCATGACTACATAGCACTTTAGGACTAGCTGTAGTCTCTGTTCCTGATTCTGGCAGCTTTTCTTAGCATCATGACACTATATTTTGAGGTTATAAAAGACTAACAGACAGATGTCTTAGAGAACCCCCCTGTGGACACCCTTCAGTAAAAGGCTTCAAGTCAACTTGTAAAACAGAAGGGAATTACTCTTTTATTGAATAGGGGTATATGTAATGTGGGACCAATCCATAGGCATCAGATTGGCCATTTCTTACCCTTGACTTTATGAAAGTATTATTTACACACAGCCCACTGGTGGAATATAGTTTTAAAATCATGTCTTGGTAATTGCTAAACTGAATGAAATCTAGACACTGCAGTCCACATGTACTCTATAGGAATTTAGGAAATTACAGTTCACTACTGAGAATAAGTAGCTTGTTTTTAATATAAATGATCAAGCTCTTTATTAATATAAATAGTCATCTTAAAATAGTTTTCTTATTTTGCCATTATAGAAAATGTTTTATTCCCCTGCCCTCCAGAAGCAGGTGTGCATTCCATCCATAGAGGGCTTGCAGTGGGCTCAGAGTTCTTATATGTTAAATAATGACTAGCGGTGAGGAAAGGGGCCAGCTGTCAGGGAATGGATCAATTGGCCAATTGAAATGTCATTTCTCTACTCGCTGTAAGATGTTGCCATGTCTCTTTGCTGTCTCTCTCTCTCTTTCTCTCTCTCTTCTTTTCTTCTCTTGTATTGTGATTTAGATATAAAAGCTGAGACATAATTTAAACTGACAGCAGAATCAAACAGTGTGACCTTGCCAGGATTGTTTCAGGCCTGTAACACAGTCCACTGGGGGTAAAGCATGGGCACAGGGAGGGGTGAGTGAGAGCAAATGAGAAAGGGGAGAGCAAGCCTCTCCAGATGGCCTTGCTGTGCACGTGTTCCTGGAAGGTGGGTCTCAGGTCTGGATGTTTTCAGACCTGTCTGACACAAGAATAAGAGCTGGAATGAGAAGGGGAAGAGGAAAAAAAAGAAAGAGGGGAGGGACAAATGAGAAAGACTGGAGCAGTAGAGTGGGGTTGATAACATGAGGCCTTGGATGTGGTTGTAACAGAAGTTGAAGGACTGGTATTTAGTGTTTCAGAGCTTAGTCTTGCTCAAGCAGGGAGAAAGAGCTATGTCTACTCTGGTAGTAACGTGAACAAGAAAACTCTACTTTGCTAGATGACAAATACTGAAAGGACAGCCAGTAGGAGGGCGCGCTGGGCCTTGTCTGACTGTGGACCCCCCAAAAGCTTTCTGAGCAGTAACTGCATTTATTTATCCAGAGGGAGGACAACCTAATAGGTATGTTGGAGATGACTATAGACAGCATCAAATTATTTCTGGCTTTTTTTTTTAATAACTCTGTTTGTTTGTTTATGTAATCTCTGCACCCAACATGGGGCTTGAACTCATGATCCTGAGATCAAGAGTCACATGCTCTTCTGATGCCAGGATTTTAATTTGGCAATATTGATACTCTTTTCTGGCATCCACCATACATGTGTTTACTTATAGGATGACTCTCTCCAGATATCAGATGGCGTGGGAAGCCAAATCAGCTGGTGGTTGGGCTGAAGGATCTTCACCCTGGCCAGGCAGTGGGGAAGCCTGCATGAATCAACCTGCCCCACACCAGAGAACACCTTTCTTGTGGCAATATTTTTTTGCCCTGGATGAGGACAGGAAAAATCCAACAAAGTTGCCTTTCAGAAGAAACTGATTTTCCAAAACAAAGGAGAGTAGAAAAAAGAAGGCTAGGGTGATTATGGTGAAACATTTCTCAGTGGAAACAGCAGTGGAAATCCATGGTGTGAGAAAGGATGAGGAATGAATCTATGGTGGGAGAGTCTAGAGTGCATGCGTGCACAGCCCAGATTTGTTGTTGGACACGAGAGTGAGAAAGACGGTAACAACAAAACCCATAAGAACAGCTACCCCTTAATGAGTGCTTGCTTTGTGCCCTGCACTGTTTTCAGGGCTCCATGTGACAGCCCTCAGGGCACCTTCTAACTTCATAGTGCAAGTCTGCCATCATATAGCATGTGGACTGTGAATTCCCAGTCTCAGGACATAGTTGTGGCCACTGCTCTCTCCATTGTTTTACTACTATCACTTCCAAGTTTGCTTTCTAGACCTAGGACTCCACCCTTCTCATTAAGTGCTTAGTCATCTCCATAAAGTCATGTGACATTGAAGGCGGAAGGAAATTATTAGTGCTCAGTGGACGCAGAAGATGGTTATAATAGCGGTAGATCATACCCTATGTAGTCTACCTCCAGGGGAAAAAAATCTTCTCTGAGGAGTTAGCATAACTTCTACGAGGTGCAGCTTTAACATCTAAATGCTCAGCTTTTACAATGAAAGATAGATGTCAATAGAGCTTGTGTTCCACACGACAGAAATAAATCAGCCCTGCCTTTTTCACAGTCAGCTTGCAAGCCTGAGATGTAATATATGGCCTTCTCCTACTCATAGCTCCCGAAGGGGGAGCGGGAGGAGGCCCAGCATTGAAAGGTGCTAGTTTCAGGCTTGTAAACATACCTTTCAGTCAAAAAGAGCTATCTGGTGTAGAGCACACTCCTCCCCACCTCTGCGTAGTTGAGCCTCATCCTTCAGCTAACTGGAATTACCACATCATTTCACTCCACCAAGTTCCCTTGACTTGGCAGTTTTTCTGATTGCCTGGCGGTCATAGACCATCTGTCTTTTGCTGATACAGGGACCTGAGAAATGAGAGAATCAGGAATGTACAAGGCTGTTCTGGGGACCCCAGTGCAGAGCTGTTCCTGAGCTGGGAGTTTGTGTTGTTGTTGGTAAGGCAGAGAACCAGAGTCATCTTCTCCCCATTCTGCTCAATCACTTCTCTTTTGCCCCCTCCAGCTCCTCTGTTCTCTCCCTTTGAAACTTGCCCACCGTAGGCAGTTGTACTGTGTATCTGTGAGAAGCTGTCCACATGTCTTGGGCTCCTTACCAAGTATGTGGTGGGACACCATCATCTCTTTTTGGAAAATAACTTCTCTGTGGTCAACTACAGCAACCCATGTCTAAAGCCCAGGGCCCTTAAAAAAACACACTTATTCCATTTCACTTCTTCAGAAACATGTCCTAACCCCACTTTGTTACCACAGGCTTTCCAGCCTCAGGGGCCAAAAAGACCCCTTTTTTTTAACTGAAGTTCCCTGTTAGGAATTCTGGGAAGTAAAGAGAAAATAGGTAGTGAAGGATCCTTGAAATACACAGCTACCCTTGCTGCTTAAATCTCCGCCTCTGCTGTGCTACTCTTGCGTTAGCAATTATCCATCGATTGTTATAAAAGAAGAGAAGGCATGAAACATTTTTAAAAAGATTTATTTATTTATTTGAGCAGGGGGGAGAGAGAGAGAGAGAGAGAGAATGAGCATGAGTGGGAGGGAGAGAGAATCTCAAGCATACCCCACACTGAGCATGGAGTCCTGCATGGGGCTCAATCTCAGGACCCTGAGACCATGACCTGAGCCAAAACCAAGAGTAGGATGCCTAACCCACTGCACCACCTAGGTGCCCCAGACACGCAATATTTAAAAATACTTTAAAACTTTAAAGTTTTATGTTAGATCAGTTTTAGAAATTAAAAAAAAAACAACTACAAAGACAGTATAGCAACTTCTCCAGTTGCCTATTTTCTTCTGTTACTAACATGTGACGTGAGTAAGGTACCATTGTTATAGTTAATGAACCACAGTTGATGCATTATTATTAACTGAAGTCTGGCCTTCATTCAGATTTCTTTAGTTTTTACCTAATGTCCTTTTTCTGTTCTGGGATCCCATTTAGATATCATATTACATTTAGTCATGTCTCCTTAGGTTCACCTAGACGGTGACAATTTCTCAAACTTTCCTTGTTTCTGATAACTTTGACAGTTTTAAGGAGTACTAGTCAGGTATTTTGTAGAATGGCCCTCAATTGAAATTTGTTTGGTATTTTTCTCATAGATTGGGGTTATGGATTTTTGGGAAGAAGACCACAGAAGTTAAAGTACCCTTTTTAACACATCATATCAAGGGTATATTCTGTCAGTATGACTTATCATTGTTGATGTTGACCTTGATACCTGTCTGAGGAAGTGTTTCTCAGGTTTCTTCACTACAGCATTAATGCTTTTCACCCTTTCTGTGTTGTACTCTTTGGAAGAAAATCACTATATGGAACCCATACTTAAGCAGTGAGAAGTTATGCTCCATCTCCTTGAAGATGAGGCATCCATATAAATTATTTGCAATTTTTTTGAACGCAAAATTTGTCTATTCCCATTTATTAATAATTCAATCATATAACCATATGAAGTCATGGGTGTTTATTTTAGAGTTTGGATTATAATCCATACTACTTAATTTTGTTGCTTAAACTGTAGAGCTGTCAGTATTGGGAGGTCATTTAGTTGTCTTCTGTGCCTCTTTGATGTAACCCCATCATTGTGGGGTTTTGGTTCCTTTGTGGGCATTTCCTTTCTCTCTGGCACTGTAAGGTGTTCAGGTCCATCTTGAATATTTCTTGACTCAGTCCTAGAATGAGCCATTTTTCCCCCTAAAGAACTGAGTTCCTTTGATTAGAGAATAGTATCACACGTCAAGATCTGGGTGCTAGGTGAAAAACATTTTTGAGCACACAAACCTGTCATTTTGTGTCAAGATCTATGAGGCGATGAATATAAATTTGATATAACCTTGTAAGATAAATGTCAATATTTTCTGTGAGATAATGTGAGATAAATGGAGTGTTAGGGAGGTTAAAGTTTTTTCCAAGTTTACATAAACAGTGGGTAACAGAGCAAGGATTTGAAGTTCTGTTGTCCAGTTCCAGAGCTATACCTCTCAATCACTTATTCCATACTTTACACTGATGATATCAGAAACAAGTGAAATATAAAGAATGGGTTCATTGGATTCATGTGAACATGGTTTTGAATATCATGTTTCTATCTGTGTATCTGTATGAGGTTGTTGGAGCAGAACATATGCAAAGCTTTTAGCACAGTGCCTGGTATGTAGTAAATACTTGATAAATTTTAGCTTCTGCTATATCATCATCATCTTTATTGTCTTCCTTATCTGCTGCCATACGCTTGATTTCTATTTCCCATTTTTCAACTACCTATCATGGGCATCCTGGAATGTCCCCCATCTTGATGTTATAGAAAGAATAAATTAATGACACAAATAATTCACCAGTGGGTCCCCAGTGCCACCACACAAAATATTTTATATACAAGTGAATTCCTTTTAGCCATGCAATTTCCTACCACCTGTTGTGGAGTGATGCAAGGAAAGTTTGGGAAAGGCACATTGGACGACAAGGAAGGAATATTGGACGACAAGGGCTGGGCCTACCTTTGACCAAAGTGACCAGATTGGTTGTCAAGCTGGCCAAAATCTCCTTTTCTAGAGCCTATTCAAACTTCTTTCCCAGGAGTCTGTTCACCCCAGTCATCACAGTCTTCTGGTCGCTACCTGAAGGTGTGTAGGCGAGAGGAGGCATAGAGGAAATATACATTGTGTGTGTAAGGGGCGTGTGTCCATCTATATTCCACTTCCTCTCCTCTGGAAACAGAAAAACCTGCATTCTGGGTGAGGGGGGGTATGCAAGGATTCATGGCAGAAACTGGGTCATGAAGATTAGCAACCTTCCTTAATTCTGGGGATATCCTCATTTCTTAAATATTAACCCTACGTTATACCCAACCATTATGCACAAAGCTACTTAAAATATAAACCTTCTGTTGTTTCTTCTTTAGCTTAGCAGCATCCTGAAAGGCCTGTTCACAAGGCGTATGCTTTAAACAAGTAGGCACTGACGCCAGGTTGGACGTGAGCAGAAAGGGAGAGGAAAGGCAATGCTTTGCTAATGAACTGAGATTAGGATTTTCTGTTCTTTCACATGTCGTGTTTAAGGCTTAAGCACCTTTGATCTAGCAAGAGATGAGATGATCTTTGAGAGAAAGAGGTTTGCGAGGTCACCTGTCTCTACTTGAATACCTCTAATGCAGGGGAGACAATCAGGAGGCAGTTGACAGGAGCACAGGTCTGGATGGCTGCTACATCGTTTTTCTGATAATTTGAAGGCATCATGGCCACAGTTTACCCCTGGCTAAGCTCAGCCCTAGGTGGTGACAGAACACTACAGAGAGCCAGTGAGGAATGTGAAAAGAGCTAGACTCCCATTGAGCAGGGAGCCCCGTAATTCAGTGTGTTTATCTCTTGTTGGTCCCACTCTGACCTGTGCCAAGCTCCTGGCTGCTCCTTCAGTGTAACCTCTTTTCTGCTTTGGCAACAAGATGCGCCTTACAGGATTTGTTTCCGTAGAGCCCCAGTGAGTTTTGATGGCGGTTGAGGCTGGTATTAAAAAGAAACAGAAAAAAAAGAAGAAAGAAAGAAGAAAAGAAGGGATAAAGAAAGATGAAAAAGAGTGGTAAATTTTTATCATTGTTCCTGATCAATTTATTAATATAGCAAAGATAGGAGAAGGTTGTAGGAGTGAATCAATTTACCTACCTGGTTCCAGTCAAGGGTACACTCACTATCTCTCCTCTCTTTTCTCTGATTCTTTCTTTCCTAGAATTATAGAAATATAAGGAGCTGAAAATAATGCAGAAGATCATCCAAAGCCATCGTTTTTTAATAGATGAAAACTTGATTCCTAAGTAACTGAACTCAAGCCCATGTTTTTGGATTCCTGCCATACTGTCTGGGGATACCCTCCTCATAGTCTGCTGTGTCCTTCCTTGTCATTCTCCTTCTCATTTTATCATCATTCCCAACCACATGCAGGGGTAGTCCTATATTTGTTACTGTTTCTGCAATATTTGCAACTTAACTTACGGATGAAAACATGGAGCCTCACTGATTTCTGGCAGAGCCCTGCCTCATGTGCTGATGAACACTCCCTGGCACTGGGCACTTGTCCAGCAGCAGGTGCCTTGCTTGGTGAAAGGCTCTGTAGCTGTGTCTCTGAGGAAGCAGGTTGAAGTCCAACACTGTCTTCCTGCTGCTTTGAGGTTATGATCTACCACCAGCATTTCTCTCATCTGGTGGAAGGAAGGGAGGTATTGCTGCCAAGGTTAGCAACACTAGACATAGGAGGTGGCCACAGGGAGCATCTGTGACAGCTTAAGGATTCCTAGCTTGATGGATGGGTAAGAAAATAAGATGAGACAGTTGAGTTTGTTTACATAGGACTATTGTCTATGAACCTGAGTGGGTTGACCTTCAGGTCATGAAATGTCTATGTTTTCTCAAGTTGAGAGTGAACTACAAGGTGAGGCTCAGAAGACCTGAATTTACATCATTCTGGGGCTTTTTGAGAAAATTATTCTTGTTGAATAATACACATTCACTCTTTTTCATTACGTACACTGTAGATACATATAGAATATTTGTGGCAGTTTTAGAAGAGCAAATGAAAGGTAATGAAAACAGGACTTAGCGTATAAGAGGCATAATGATTCGAAGTTAATAAAAGATTATAGGCACACAAAAGGAATGGTGGGATATACCATGAGATGGATGGCACAAAGGCAGGAAAATGCAAGATGGTTTTGTAAAGGCGATGAAAAAAATTTGTTTTGAGAGAACCTAAGGATTTTGGTAGGAGTATAATGAAAAGAATGATATGCCTGGGTAAGGTTTGTTCTCCTAGACTGGCAAGCTAAAGAAAATATTATTTATGAGGGCAGTGATTTGATTTAAAAATATTTAGGAATATTAATCGGGCTGCATGTAATGATGCTTCTGAAAGACTAACAATGAGAAACAGGGGATTCAATTAGAAAATTCTGTCAATTGCCCAAAGATAAGAAGTTTTAGGACCTAAATTAAGGTGGTGGCATTGAGAAAGGAAAGTAAGAATTAATAGAAGGATGGGTGGAAGAAATCCTGCACAGAAATAAAGGAGCAACTGTGGAGATGAATTTACTTCGTGGGCCCACAGGAAAGGGGGTACGTGCGATGCACAAGTTAGATGTGACTGCAACATAATTCTCCCAGTTGTGTCAGAGGGGATGGGTGTGTGATGTGATCAACTCAGAGGTCTTGACCTTGGCTGATTAGGAAAATGGTGATGTAACTGACAATATGAAGAAAAGCCAAAGATTGGAGATTTATTACCGTATAGGAGAGACGATGGATAATAAGCTGTCGATAATAACAGAATATGAACTAGAAGCTATAAGAAATATAGGACCAGTGCTCAGAGAAGGTGGCAGGTTGGAGCTAATGACTTACAATCATTTACATACAGGTGGAAGTCATGTGTTGAAATATCGAAAATCACATGTGTGTATGGTAAATAGCAGAGGACCAAGAAATGAGCCTATGTTACACCACCCTTCAAAGGTCAGGAGGAAAAAACAAATGAAGTTTTCAGAGATGGAACAGTCTAAGAAATGGGAGGAAAATAAGAATCTCATTCTGCTAAGGATTATTCAGACCCTGAATAACAAGAGATTAAGGGGAGAATGGGTGTAAAAATGGAGGCTACAATTGTAGGTTTATTTCAAGAGCATAAAGCTAGTTACCTCCGCAGTGATGCACATAAAACCTTCCTGTTTGGGAATGAGACTTGGGCTGCCCTCTTATTTCAGATCCTATCCCATGTTTACCTCACTTTTTCCTTTGCATGCAATACTTATTATTGTCTAAAATTGGACAATCCGATTTGTATTATTCCGTATCCTAGGAAATAGATTGAGTGACTCCAGAGGGCCTCAAATAATTTTCTGCCCCAGCAGATTTGCTTCTCTGTCTGGCCCCGGGAGGCCTGTCTCCTCTGGATCTTGTGAGCTAGACCCTGCCTCTGAGCTGTGTTTGGTTTCTCTGAGCTCCAGCTGCCGTATGAAGCCCACCAAGCTTTCTCTTGTTTTTCCCTCCAGTGGGTCTTGTTTCTCTCACTGTGCATTATCTGCTTACTTCTCCCTGTGTCTGCAAAACTGTTTTTGTATTTGCCTCCTCATCCATCATTTAAGAAACAAGAATATTAATATATCTCTTTATAATATTGAAATTGTAATTCTTTGTATTTCAATAACTTTTATAGTTTCTAACTCCTGGTGTGTGTTTATCTCATTTGGCATTCAGGACAATCCAGAAGTTGGGTCAGCCAAAGAATGATGTCTGTTGCACAGATAAAAGAACTGGTGACCTAGTTCATGAGTGTGTATTGGAACCCAGGCTCACATTTTCACTTTCTGACTTCTCCCCCAGTGCTCTCATCTTCCACATAACATCTCCCAAGAACAATCCCATCTCTCTGTCTCTATGTCAGGTGTCTTTAGGAGCACTGGCTCTAGAGGCACCCAGACTAGGTCTGCTATTGGGCTCTGTAGAGACTATATAAGCTCACTGAGTCTGTTTCATCACCTGTAAAATATTAGGAATAATAGTACCTTTTATAGTGTTGCCGTGGAAATCAAATAAAATCATGTTATAGAGACTGTATAGGGACCAGTCAACAACAATAAAATTATTTCTTTAGGGTTTATAATGATATTTGATCATGAGCTATCCTTTACAAGTATTTCCCCTGCAATTCACATAACCTGCCCTTGGATGCCCTTTTATAGTTAGGCAGATTTGCATTTGGAGGAGATAAATCATGTTTTCAGAGACAAGCAATTTCTATGCAGTTATTGGAACTGAAATAATAAATTCAGATAAATCAAGAAACAGTGGTACTATTGATTAAATAATCCTTGGTTAAAACAAGTTTTAGTCTAGAGGTTAGATTTTTCATTCTTGCTTTGCCTTTTTCCCCGTCCTTATTCATCCTTTTATTCCTTTTTAAGCCATGGCACCTTGTGTAGTTCTTGCCCCTCACAAGTAGAAACCTTCGGATCTCAAAGCCAGTGTCGACAATGGAGACGGAGGCATGGAAATCTCATTCAAACACATATACTTCCATTAATTGCTGGCATTAACAGTAAAGAAAGGAAAGTCAAAAATACAGGAGGCAAAACAACTTCTGCTTTGCATGTTCTGCTTATTTCTCCATGATCACCTCTTGAAGTTCCTTTCCTTCCAGGGGCAGGATGCATGGGACAGGGGACTCAGTGGGTTTTGGCACCTTCAGGAGACGCCAAACTCATAACATTCCACTGGTTATAGTGTGTAATCCAAGTGTGCACGTACTCCTCGTGTGTGCACCTTCCTCAGAAAGACACCCAGATTGAAGGTTCTGGGAGAAGGGTCACTGGTAGAGAGTGTCAGACAAAGCTGAGAATTAGTCCCGAGTTCTAATGGGGGAAGTGCTATAATGAATTCGTTTTGCAATAAACTGTCTTCAAGACAAGTCAATGAGACATTCATTCAGGAAGGATAAGACCTCTAACCTATATGAGTCAATGATTGTTTAAAGGATTAATCGATAGATTATACATGCTAGGAATTTTAGGTTTTTGGTTTTTGTCATGCCTGGCAAAAGCCAGATCGTGGCATAAAGGTGTCATATCTGATGAAAACTTCTGTTAGCAATACCCAACAGATAAGAGACCCTAGGGGCAACTGAAATCAACTAACTGGCCTCTTATATTTCTTCTACTTACAAGTTAGCTCAAGTTTCATGCATCTGATCTTCTAGGCTCCTAACATTTCACCTGTAAAGTTAGGTGGTAGCAAGACCGCTTGGGAGTGCACTGAAAGTATTTTAAATAAGGACTTAGCACTATTTAAGGAGCTTCTACAGAGCACTTAGGCACTGGCCCTTTTTTTTTTTTTAATTGGAAAGGCAATCTTTATTAATCTCTTTAGGGAACTCATGAAGGAACGCATGTTTCCATACAGGAGAAGATGGGAGATAGGAAATATACAGAGATGAGAGAATGAGAGAAAATGGCCTGTAAAGTTGGAAGGAGAAAGAAAAAAGTCGGATCCCAAACATCGCAAAGTCAAGTGGTGTGGCTTTGTAGGTTCTTTGTGTCTTGCTCCTCTGTTCGTTCCCTCGGCGGCTCTGGGAGTGCAGTGCGCTGGCCCAAATGGGAAATGGAAAGAACAAAGAGAGTACCCGCCTTCGAAGAGTTTTCCTGGTACTTTTGTTTTAGAATCAAACAGTGGTAGACCCAAAGGCGACCTGAGACAGCAGAGTTCAAACCTCTTCATTTCCCAGATGAGACAACTGAGGCACAGGAAGGTGATACGAGTCACACTTTTTTTTTTTTCTTTTTTAGCAAATCTGCTAGTTGCCCAATCAAGACCAAAACCCTGGCAGTACTCATAACTCTGAGTTCATTGCTCTTTTTACTTACCACTCACTCCATATGTCTGAAGTGTGAATAGGTTTTTCTGTTCTAAATTCCTTTCAGAGTTATTTTCTCTTTCCCCCTGGTAGGGAATACAGCAAAAGTTAAGAGTTTCTTTCCACCCAGACGTTGCTACTACTAATTCAATGCCTTTCATCACTTCCATCCTGTGCCCAAATTGTACAGTGCTTTTGCTCTGGTGTTCATGGAAACTAGTCTTAGCGGTTGTGCAGTCTGCTGGAGAAACTCTGGTGGTGGCTCTGCTTTTTGGGAGGGAGCTTTTAGGATTATGTATCTTCAGAGGTCAGAGCTTCAGAGGTCACTGTGTTAACCAGAAAAGGTCCCTGACCTAGTGAATCCCCTCAGGAGTCAGTGTGCACTGGCTGAAGGCTCCCTCGGCACCACCTGGCACATTTCTGGGGTGTATGCACTCAGCATAACCGTCCTCCTCTTCGGGACACCGGATGCCCAGGCCCTTGACCAAACATGCTTTTAAGTCATAGTTTTTGTATCAGTTGAAGTTATTGCCATTCTTCCTGTGTATTTTACCAACGTTTAATCATTGATTAGAATTTGAATCGTTTTATTTTATTGGACATATGCATTTTCTTTTGTCAATTATCTGGGGACAAATATATTGCAAATATACATGAGCACTCTTATATACTACTTTGGCATTGATCCCTTAAAATTCCCAAAGCCATGATTTTGTATAGCCTTTGAAACTGGAGAGGCATGAGCTTTTATTCGTCATGAGTACACCGTGAGGTTATTTGGTAATGATATGGTTAGTAAAGTCGTGATCGTCATTACAACAATACATTTTATAATTCTTTTTACCTCTTACAAATTCATTAGTCAATTTGGGACCCAGTTGGTTAAGCGTACAACAGTTTACCATTAAAATCAAAATATTCCTAATTATCACGTTCCGTAACATCATGAAATGTGATTAATTCTCATTTCTGAAGTATGTTGGGAATTGAGGTATATGTTCATATTCATTGTGTAATATAATTATTACAAAATAATAAAACAGGATATCATTTAATGTTTTCAGTCATTTTGTGGTGGGTGAAAAGATACAACTTTGAAGTTCAGGAATACTTTGTTCCTCTTCCCTGTGAGCAGCGTACGGAGATAAGTTGAATGTCAGATCCGTGTTTGTTTGTTTGATTACCTGTGGCTTCTGGATATCCATACCAACCTTTTGATATGTTCTGCAATATATATGGGTTTGATGTTACTCCCTATGGTAAATATATCCAGGATTAAGTGGCTCAATCACAGCGTTGCTATAAGGGAAAACCAATAAAAGTGGGCGGTATCTAAGGTAAAGCTTGTAGAGATCATATAACAAGCTGTAGATAAGTAAGTGGAAGAAGAAAACATTGATTTAAGCCAGAGTACTGAGAAATGATCTTCTAAAGATGGCTGAATATTACTGTGTCTGGGGAAGCATGTGAGTAGCCTTAGACCTGCACAAAGCCCCTTACATGTCTTGATCAGTGCCGCAGTATTGCACATTTTTGTACAACGTGAGAATCTGAGAATAATCAATGGACCCTGTTTCCTTCATCTGCCTCATTTCTTATCATCTTAGCAACAAGTATTATATGATTTTCAGAAGTTCTACAATTATCATAACAGTTCGTTTCAAAAGGGTGCTTCTAAGTGAGTAACCTTAAAAAAGAAAAAAAGAAAGAAAGAAAGAAAGAAAAGGTAACCTAAACGTAACCTCAAAGCACACTGAGTGAAAGCATAAAAGGTTAGGATTTCTCATTCAGAGGATATTGTAAAAACAGCTCCAGAGTGCCTGGTGGTGGTCTTCAGACTCCAGACCCTTCACAGGCCATTGCCTGGAACATTCATTCCTTTACTTGCACCACTCTGGTGCTGGTTTCCTTGAAGTGGGTCTCACATAGGTTGCTCAGAAGGAAGAGGAGGGGAGGTACAATCACCAGAGTAGAAGCGGGGGGTGGGGGTAAAGGAAGTTATGTTGAAGGGAGTCATGGTGAAGGTGGTGATGATAGGGATGATGCCAGAGCAGAAGATAAGGAAGAAGGAGGGGGGAAGGAGAGTATGTTCTAGGTCAAGTTGACTTAACTGGCAAGAAGAAGGGAATTGTTACCGTTACTGTATAAATTCCTTTGTTCAAGTTACATGAATAAATTCAAGCACAGAGTTACAGAAGAGTGACTCGTTCGGTGTACCACTAGGAATCCAGGCATATGCTCATGTCTGACATTCAAGGAGTCTTGAGCTCAGCGTATGGCTCTATTTCCCAGAGTAAGAGAGAAACAATATGAATTGATGTAGTTTGAAAAAAAAATTGCACACCCAGACTTCGGGAATATCTGGCAATTACTTATGTTACCACTTTTGATGATTTACCAACTAAACGGGTTCTTTTGGTTCCTCCCATGTGCTAGTTATTCTGAGTTCTCCCATTCTCATTTTTTTAAAAGGAAATATAATTGTCTAAACTTAAGAAGGTGTTTCGAGAGTTCTCATGTTGAAAAGAACTTCATCATTGATTCCGTATCAAAAAATAATATAAAAATATAAAAGAGAAGTATAGTTGATATTACTGTGTTTCTATGGGTACCCTTATCTGCACTGTTGGTATTGGGAAACAAGAATAATATATATTCTGGATAGATTACATATTGGCTAACTCCTGGTGCTCCTTATTTTTTGAATTGTTAAGTTTGTGAGAATAGGTTTTGACCTAAGGTAAAGCTAAATTCTGGGAAGAAGTTTTGACCTAAAATTAAGCTAAAGTCTGTCATCGTGAGCCATATTATGGGAGAGTTCTGGAATTTGTATGAACACAAAGAATTTAATTCAAGTTGAAGGCAGAGTGGAGTCTATCCATATACCCTCATCATCACTTAAGGCTATGCTCTTCTGGGCCAGCTGCTGTACACCCCTCTTAATCTTGTCCCTGGCTTCATACTAGAGTCTGACATAAGAAATCAAGAGAGAGTTGGAAAAATATTTGAGACGACTCAGGAATTTTTACTCAGGTCTCTCCTAAGCCAACACATTTTTCTGTAAACTCCACAATGCCAGTTCTATACAATTTGGCTCCCTATTTAGGCCATGAGATGTTTGCAGCAAGTGCTGACTGTGGACCTATCCTGCGCTGGACTGTTAGGTGGTTTTAACAGTTAAAGCAACCGCTGCAAATCATTCTTGACAGGTTACAAAATACTGTGCAACTTGGTGAGACACGAACCTCAATGGACACTTTCTCACCATCTAAATTAGTGGATCCCATGTCTCTTCTTCACCATCACTCCCAATTACCCTTAGTAATTATGCTGTGCCTCACCAAGACTGTCACAACTTAAGCAGACTCCCTGCCCTTATTTTGAAGGGTCTGTCATCCAAGAACATCTGCTGACCTTTATCTGCTAACTCATAGGCAATATTTATAAATAATCTTTATGTCGTTAATTTATCCAGTGTCTTCAGTTGCTCTTATACTCTGCCTTGCAATTTCTACACTGCCTTTCAGTCACTAGTAATTTTCTTGCAATCTAATAGCAACACTTAGGACTGGGAGGCTCTGCTCAGACAGCCAGCTAGATCACACTGCACTGTTAGTGCAGGATGATGGGTGGGTCAGGCCAGTAGTAAAAATGAGTAAAGAAATAAACAGAGGTGCTAGGATAAGTCATTTTTTTTTAGCCTTAAAAATAAAATCTATATTTCCTCCTTTCCTTGAATGCATGCAGGACATAGTGACTCACTTCCTAAGAATAGAATTTGGAGAGGGAAAATAGTACTTGACCATGGAGAAATCTAGAAAATACCACTTTAATCAGATTAGTGGTATCTCATGTTTATATCATGTAGTTCTGATATGATATGAGAAAGGAGTTCCATCGATCTGGTATTCTTCCCCCAAACCTAAAACCCCAGCAGAATCTTGAGGAAACGAAGACATCCAGGAAACCCAATTTGAGGATCTCCTACAAAGTATCTGACCAGTACTCTTCTAAACTGTTAGGGGCATGCAAAAACAAGGGCAATCTAAAAAACAATCACAAATAGAAACTAAGGAGACATGTGACTAAATGCAAAATTGGTAAAATCTGAGTGAAGCCTGCATTTTAGTCAATAGTATTGTACCACATTAATTTGCCTAGTTCCTGACTCCTGCGCCCTGGTTACGTAGATGTTAACATTACAAGAAACTGGGTGGAAATGTACGGGAACTTTGTTTAGGACTTCCGAAGCTTGCGTCTGTTGTGGAAAGAGTAAGTCACTTAGGCTTTGTGTGCCTGTATTGGTTTGCCGGGGCTGCCGTAACAAAGCACTACAAACTGAGAGGCTTAAACAGCAGGAGTGTATCGTCTTCCAGTTCTGGGGGCCAGAATTCCAGGGTTGGGGTGTGGGCACATTTGGTCCCTTCGCAGGGCAGGAGGGCAGAGTCTGTTGTAGGCTTCTCTCTTTGGCTGGTAGATGGCCGTCTTCTCCCCGTGGCTTTGTGTCACCTTGTCTCTCGGCCTGTCTCTGTATTCCATCAGTCCAGTAGGATTAGGGCCTCGTGCCCTCATTTTAACTTGATGACTTCTGTGAAGACCCTCCCTCCAAACACAGTCACATTCTGAGGTACTATTGGTTAGGACTCCCACATATCTTTTCTGGGAGTATGCAGTTCACCCTGCCGCAGTGCCTCGGGGTGCCTTTTTTCATCCTGAAGGTACCTTCGGACCCTTCCTGCCTCATCCCTCACATCCAGTATGTAACCAAACCACACCGCTTTGACGTACCAAACGTGGCTCAGATCCATGGGCTTCTCTTCCTCTGTGCCCTCCCTGTGACCAGCCCCCTCCAAGCTACTGTCCTAGTTCATCTGGGCCAGGGAGAAAACCTCTACTCTTATCTCCCAAATTCTATTTATGCTGCATTCTTGTCCGCTCTGCATGTTGCCAGTGAGGAAGTCTTTTTCCACCGTGGATCACCTATGCTTACCGACCTTTTATGTCTTCCCGTTGTTCTGAGAATAAAGACTGAAGTCTTGATCACAGCCTCTGTTCCCTGTATGACCTGCTAACCTCTGAGCCATACCATAAACCGCTTTCTGCCTCTGTCTCTTTGCTCAGGTTGCACCAGCTAACTAGCAAATGGACTTTTAATTCAGAGCGCTTGTCACATTTTGAAATTTCACCATTTTGCAATTATTGTTTTAATAATCCATCTCCCCCACTGGATTGTAGGATGCATGCAGCAGGAGGCACATCTGTTTTCCTCTCTGTCTTATGTGCATCACCTAGCATAATGGTTGGCTCAGGGTTGGTTCTCAGATTCTTAAATTAATTAATGTACCTATGGATCTATTTTCAATTTATATCATTCTGTTTGATACTTTATCCCTTTTCCTGGTCTCTTATGATGTTGCTACTTGATACATTTGCAAATAATATTTAGTTCACATTATAGTTGGTGCACTCATGTCAAATCAATCATACTTACTATGGAAAAAATGGAAAAATCCTTTTTGTGACTTTCCAACTTAGTGATAACAGGAGAACAAATTTGATTTGGTAGTCTAAGTAGAAATTTAAACTTCTAAATAATATCCATATTTTAAAATTAATATCTATAGAACTTATTAGAATTTCTAAATATTTAGAGAAATAGGCCTAAAGCTGTATGTCTATTGCAAATGTACTTAGATTATATGTGACTGAGTACAAACTTTCTATTTATTACCAATTTTGAAGTTTGTTTATGGAAGATGTTCTTCTAGCCTTTCCCTCAAATCGTGGAAGGAGCTCCAGACATTTTTAGAATACTCATTAGTATTTGCAGCACCAACAAATCCCTTACGGCAAATGTGTCCGAGAGAAGTTTCCCATCCCAGGTGAACTGTAACCAAGCATGGAGATGCTCTCCACTCAGTGGTTTATGCGTTGTATCTCTCGAAAGATAACGGCCACTTCTCCAGACAGCTCGGAGGGCAAAAATGTTCATGAAATTTTAATTTCCATGGGACTCTAGGGTTTGATTACAGCAAGTGTTTATATTACAACACTGTGTATTTCGTGTCTGTTCAAGAAGCCTGGCTGTTCATGGAAGAAAAATTTACTCAAACTAAAATTCAATATGCCAGAATGAGAATTTTAGATTAAATAAATATCCTTGACATTTGTTGTATTAATTTAATACATATGAAATGAACACAATATGCTGGTTCTGTGCTTAATCAGTGGTATTAAACAGTGGTTCAAGTGGACAAGTCTTCTCTCACAGAGCTTATATTCTAGTCTGGCAACTCAGCGTCCATCAATCAAGTTTACCAGGAGTTATTTTTGGCTCAATGGCGATTTCAGAGATACCAATAAAGTTCTTTTCTCTTGCTTGAAGCTCTGCATCTTGAGCTGTGCGCTTAAAATCAACCCCCCTCTTGTAAGAAACCTACGTGTCCAGTAGGAGACTGGCCCTGCACACCCAGGACAGCCATGCCCAGGTCAACCAGAGTGAGTTGTCTTTGGGCATCTAAGCAAGAGAGAACCCTGGCAGTCGTGACTCGCCTGGAGTTGCTCTTGCATTGTTTGAATGGAATTGCTCCCTCTTTGGCAGGTTATGTGGCCTTCTTTTATTGAAATGCTGTTGCATTACAGAAGCTATTCCCTTACTAAGGCCTCATTGAGATTAGGTCCTAATGCTTGCATTGGCCACCTGTGGAGGAAATCAGGGGAGAGAGGTCAACTAAAGTGGAGCGAATGGCCACCCAGAAGACTGGGGTAGTGGGTTTGTTGGAAAAGACTGATACTCTAACCCTCTTGTCTCTCAAATGATCACTTTTTATATATCACTTTTTTTTTTCTATACAATTTTTAACCTTCTCATATGAAATAGGTTAAATGAGCTTCCTAGATGAGGAATAACCACTTTGTAGCAAAACAGAATGAACAAAAAAGAATAGATGCAGAGCCTACCATTCCTCTTTGGAGAAGGCTTATCCCCCTGCCCCCCCCTCCCCAAGCCTCATATGAAGGCATGTGGCCAGGGCTGACCTAACCCAGCATTCTCAGAGTTCTAGGCACCTGGCGCCTCCTTCTCTTCTTCTCTCCCCTGACCATGGCCTTCCCTCTGCACCAAATTCTGCCCTCTATTCCCATGTCTTCATCCTGGTTAGGGAATCTCTTCAGGCATAACCAGTCAAAGGAAATCATACTCGATGTCAAATATGCAAATATTTGGAAGTCTTTTCCATCTTGTCAAAATACTCTCTTATATGTCATGCTTGATCTTTACACCTAAAAGTGGAAGACTATATTACATTCCCTGTAGTTTCTTGATGCCTAGCATGATCCTAGACATGTCAGTACTTACGGTCTTCTTGGAGGACTCCAAATGAGTGAAAAGTGTAACTTATTTCGATGGTTAAAATCCAGTTGAACCCTTTATGTGAACCTTACATCATAAGAGGAGTTAGGGGAATAACTTTATAGATATTTTTAGAACACATGATTCTATTGACTCACCTCCCAAGCTTAGGCATAAGTTTCTAAGAAACTTATGGGTTAGAAAAACACATAGAATACCACATTTTGTCAGCCATTGTTTTCTGTTTGCAAGAGGAACTTGCTGCAGAGCCCAGCAACCACCTTGACAAACTGTAATACTCTTCAGCTGGCAGGATATGACTAGGTGACTTCTAGAGGTAACGCTAAGTGGCAGGACACCACCCATTTACGTAGAGATGAGATAGAAAAAGAACCTTGCTTAATTTGTATTAGACACTATTTAGAGATTGCTGTGTTTGCACAAGCTATTTCTCAGGAATAATTTACTCTAACCCTAACCCCATTCTTCAGGATGGCGTGCTCATGCATAACAGCTGCAGAATATAGGCCGTCGTCTTTTATTTCAATGACACTTAGCAGACTCCCTCCATCTGACATGTGTAACACTGCTTCCTTCCTTTGACAGAAATGAATGCTGGCCAAAAAGTGGAAACGAAAATAGCAAAATGAAAATATATATATTTTTAAGGATTTTATTTATTTATTTGACAGAGAGAGACAGCCAGCGAGAGAGGGAACACAAGCAGGGGGAGTGGGAGAGGAAGAAGCAGGCTCCTAGCAGAGGAGCCTGATGTGGGGCTGGATCCCAGAGCACCGGGATCATGACCTGAGCCGAAGGCAGACGCTTAACGACTGCGCCACCCAGGCGCCCCAAAATGAAAATATTTTTAAAGGAGAACAATTTCAAAACCGGGCACGTGGATGAGAGATGAAAAATGAAGGCCGTTCAAATATGTTCTGACCTACAACCTTTAAAATAACTTGTAGCTCTTTCAGTGGGAGGGAGGACAGGATTTTTCTGGAATTTGATATTGGAGAAGGAGTTGGTAGGGAGAGGTAAACTCTTGGCCCTCAGGGCCTTTATGGATTCCTCTTGGCCCAAGCAGAGTGCTGACATCATACCCTTGAGAAGAACGGGAATGGGCAGGTGAGGAAAGAAAGCACTGGCTCATTTGCAGAATGGCCACCACTGAACTGCCCCACACATTGTTAAGCTGAAAATCAAGGAGCCGGTAACAGAACTGACAGGCATTCAGGCCTCTAACAATCAAGGGAAAATAGAAGTAGAACAGAGGGAGGTTTTCCTCACCTTTGTAATCTCTGAAATGTAGAGCATTTGCTTATGGGTTAGAAGAGCTAAAACCTAAGCTGCACGTGACCACTTAGGAGCCCCTGGGCACCATTTATTTCTCTGGAACTTCATTCTCTTAGCTACAAACTCTGCAATTGTAGGGGGCAGTGACTGCAAGTCAAAGTCCTGTTTCGTTTGGTCCTTATTGTTTTACTTACTGAATTAAATGCAAAGTTAAAAATCAAATTTGTATTTAGCTTTCCTTGATGACGTCAGTCACGGGTCACGTCATTTCTGAGTGGTTGGTTACCCCGAGCTGGACCTGATGAAGAGCTGTGCCTTTAGACTGTATCCTTTGCCAGAGTCAACCTGCTCAGTTGTCTCCACCAGCCCACTTCACTAAGTCAGGTTGTTACCTGCCCTTACTTGGCATTTGGGTTGCTAATACCTCCTAGGATTACCATTATCCTTTCCAGCTGTAACAACTGTTATCCTTTGATACTAACATGCTCTTTCTCCTCTGCAGCCCCTTACGATGCCATTACCATGTGTCCTCTGATATACGGTCTGTTCAGTTTGTAAACTTCTGGGTTGCAAGGACAGTGTGAATTTGTTCTGTGCAGCATACATCATAATGCCTTGTAAAAGTGCTTTTTCCATGATTTCCGTGAGTGTGTTTGTTTTCTTTTTGTCTTTTTTTTACAAGATCATCTTCAGCAGCTGTAGCAACCCTATCAGCAGCCATTTATCAGTGCTCCTCACAGGCTGTTCCCCACAGCTCAGTGTATCTGAAACCCCTAGGGTGGAGGATTCTCAGAAATCACAGTGAATACCTAACCTAAACCTGCACGAGTGGTAGGATTTATTAAAATTTAAATTGACCAACTGATTTCATTTAATTCTACACCCTGGTTCATTTTAATCTATAGACATATTTGACTGTGCTAATTTGCATGGCCAATACACAGGTGCACATCCATACATATTTATTTTAAGTAATTTAGAATGTTAATTTTGTAGATATGATAATGCAATTTTAAGTTTAGTAAAATCATGACATGGGAGTTTGGCAGGGTTGGGAGTCTGTAGTGTTCAGTGTTACCCATATGCAGTATAACTTATCAAAAATAACTTTTCAGTTATGCAATTTATTATTTTAAAGTGTATACTTTATTTTATTTTTATTATTTATTATTTTCCACATTACGATATTTCATTTATCCTCCCCACAAATTTAAGGAGGATGATATTTTCTAAAAATAAGGCATAATTTCATTTTTTTAGAAGATTGTATTTATTTATTTGAGAGAGAAAGCAGGAGCAAGGGGAGGGACAGAGGGAGAGGGAGAAGCAGACTCCCCGCTGAGCAGGGAGCCCAGTGCAGGGCTGGATCCCAGGACCATTGGGATCATGACCTGAGCAAAAGGCAGATGCTTAACTGACTGAGCCACCCAGGCGCCCTAAGAGGGGATAATTTCAATGGGTGTGTCTCTGACTTCCTTTTTTGCTGTTGGACTGTGATATAGTACAAAACCAATAAAAGTAGTGCTTCCCCAGTGGAAGCAAACTAAGCCTCGGAGCCCTGTTTATTAGGTGTCTGTTTCTCTCTCTTCTGCCCACCCCAGGGGCCTGAGGCGCTTCAGGAGAGCTCCAGAGCTCTTCAAAAATCAGTTTGAAACCACTTTATCAGACATTCCCTGGTGTTCCTTTAGGCCAGTATTCTGTAAATCTGGATGTCATTTGCATGTATCTAAGATTTATTTTGTGATGTACTTTAATACCAATAAGTTTCTTTAAATATGTATTAGCTGCATTTTTTTTCTGATGACTAAACAGGAAACATAGTAAATTGCCATGAACTCATGATACTTTTAAATGTTTGCTGCTAAAAGGAAATTTGCCATCAGTCTTTAGGGTTTTTTTTTTTTTTAAATCGGGGGAGGGGGAATAGTGAAACATGCAAATATGATAAATGATCCTGTGTGTGCGCATGTTCCAGCTTAAGTACTAGAGTTCCTGAAGACCAGCTTTCCAAATTTGATCTGAAGGATATTATGTCTTACTTACCAGTTCTACTATTGCTTTTATACTGTCATAAAGACTTAATGACGTCCCATCAAGACACATTAACATTTCCCTTGGGCTGAGATGATATGAGACCTACCTAAATCTTTTAGCTTTTTACAATCTCTTCTCAATAACTAGTCTTATATTTTAGAGCAAGTGAAGAGCCTGTTTGAGGGGTATGAATGAGCAATACATCGACTGTACAATCCAGTATGAAAAGATGAGGGGGAAAGAGCCCCGAGGAAGGTTAAAGAAAGCACTGGGAGGATATCCAGACTAAAAATAATGACATCCCGTGTGTCTCCCGGAACCTCAGTCAGGTTGTATGCTGGCCCAGGAGCCCATGGCGTCTCTCTCCTGACTGAGCCACATGTCCCCAAGTCAGGGTGGCAGACAGGACAGAAACCATGGAATTCACGGGAGCACACATGTAACAAGAGTATTGATAGAAGATGAAAAACATTCCAGCACACAGTCTTGTTTCCCTCTTTAAAATTGGGCATATTAATATTTTATTTTCACCAAGCTGTGGGGAAGGTTTATATTATTGATGAGACCATGTTTTGTAGAGTTTCAGAATCTCTGGCTTTTCCAGGTCTATTATCTTCTCAATATTTTACAGTAAAAAAGAGCATAAGAAAGACAATCTTCCATGATTCCAAGGAGCAGCCATAGTGGGAAAATAGACTGCAGGAATGGTTTTTATTTCCATCCTTTCCATCTCTGTCGTCCTTTCATCCTCTTCTCCGCTCTGCCACATTTCCCCTCAGCACCTTGTTGAATGAAGTTGGGTCAAGAAGCCAGTGCAAATAAAGGTTGCTTTGCAGAAATATTTCCAGGCCTTTTGTTAAAAGGAGGGGCTGTGGAAGATATAGAGCCACAGTGAGAGCAGCCCTGTGCCCCCCTCAGACTTCCTTCCAGGTGTCTGAAACAATCTGAAAAAAAAAAAAAAAAAAGAAAGAAGAAGAAGAAGAGATGAGCAATGCTCTGATGAAGAAACAATCCCATGTCAATCTCTGTGTTTTTGTCACTTCTCTTTTGCTGAAGGAGTATGTCCTAGTGATTGCCTATCATATATTGATCTAGTTTTGGACATAACTGGAAACAAGCTCGAGGTAGTGATATTGGGTCTTAGGCACTCGTTTCATCACCCAGGGACTTCAATATCCTCTGTCAGTCCAACAAAGAACAAAGGGAAAGCTCCATGGCTTCCTCTTTCCTTTGTGATTGCATAACACATTTTGAGCCTGTCTGTTGCACAAAATCATTTTCTCAAGTAATGTTTTCCAGCAGTCATTCCTGTCCTCACTTTATTATTTCCTAGCTGCTTGGAGTTGGAATATGAACTAGGAAGTAGAGGAATGTGACAGGACGGACTTCGGGTCGCAATCCCCAGTCTGGATGCCTGGCCGGGCAGTGATGGTCACAGGCGACAGGGGGATAGGCAATTGTTGTTACCATACTCTCATCTGCATAGCAGTTCCACTTCTCTCTGTCCACCTGTGTCCAGCCACCTTCACTCTGCAATCCCTGGAAACTGAGGGTGCTATGCTGCTTACTGCATAGTTTGAGGCCCAGGTGCCCCTGTCATCAGCTGGTATCCCGAATTGCTATAAGAAGATGGAAAACCTCTCTTCTGGGGAAAAAAAAAATTAGTGAGAATTTGTCATGTTTTCCTTTGGTTCACCCTGCCCTTACATGTTAAGTTCCTTTGTTTTCTAAATCCATGGATTGCAGCTATAGTCAAACATAGCCATATTTCCCCTGTATCGAGGGAAAGTGACAGCTTGCATCCTAAGTGTATCTCACATTGCTCAATGTAAACAATTCCAGTGCCCAGGGTGGAGGAATAGAGAATAATTATACATCTGTCTAGTACTTTTCCATTTCCATACTCTTTTTTCTACTTGGACAAACCACCTCAACCACAGATTCACAAATTATTAAAAATCACACAGAGCTGGTGAGTGGGCCTCCAACCAAGTCAGGTTGCCCAAGTTTTAGGGCCCACATACTTCCTCACTTAGATACTAACCTTACAGAGATGCGTGGTTGTCCTTTCCGTTATTCTGTCCTTGTTGTTAATTTAATTTACAGGGAATCCAAGATCAGCACTTGTATAAGTAAATAAATTAATTACTTAATATAATTTCTCAATCATAAATCTCACACCCTCCACATTTTGAGATCAATAAATATTTCCCTTAAATAATACTCTCATTTTCAGAGCTTGATAATTCTACAGCTGCTAGCAGTGTCCTCCTGGGGGCTTAAGAACATGAGTCAGCATGACAGGTTTTGTCCTGGCTGACACAGATTTCACCCTCTACTTTAATCCACCTATCCTTTTATCCTTTTTCTCTTTCTCCTCCTCATCTCTGCTACTGAAACTGTGCTAATTGCCACTAAGAGGGCTCATCCATAAAAGGGCCTTTTGGAGGTCCTGACAAACTCCTATCCCTCCAGGAAGATACTGTAGAATTACCCGGCTCTGCGATAGCTGGCTGACTTTTCTTCCCACTGAAATTCATGCTCCTAGTTTAAGAGAAACTCCACTGACCCACTACTGATTTTGAAGCTTACATTCCATAGATGTTTATTTTCATTTGTGAATAAATGTTTCAAAAGGAATGATTGAATCTTGTTTCTCCCCAGTATCTTGAAGATGTTAACTTCGTTGACTTCTGATTTTTTTTTTAATTATATGCTCAAGTAAAGTAGTTTAGTTCCCCCCCCCCCCGACAAAATGTCATAGTAATTTAAATAAGCTTCTGGATTGGGAAGCTGACCTTGAGTCCAGCTTATGGCTGCATCATAGATAGTGTTTGAGGTCAGGCAATGCACATGTCTATGCAGGTGAGAAGCAAATGTATTACCCAGAGTCAGGAAGGATATAGATTGGGACAGAAGCTGGCTTAAAGGTTGGAGAATACATGAGAGTCAGAAACTGTGGTAGGCATTTCATGTCACCTCATAGGTAGGATATAATGAATGGGTTTAATATTAATAAAAACTGGTCAGCTGGTCAGCTACGGGGACAGAATGAAAGACAGAGTGGCTGTGGGCTACTCATTCTATGAGAAAAGTCTAGGGAAGGGCTCTCTCACCTCTCGTGGGACAAGCCTCCTTTGGCAGATTGATCCAGGCAATGGACCTATTTCCAGAATGATGCTTTAATTCATAAACCAGAAGTATAGGAATTCAGACTTTGACTTCTGGGAAGATGAAGTAGATGTGCTTTTCCCTCTTCCCTCACTAAAAACAACTAAACACTTTGGACATTATATATAAAAGAAACATAAGATTCTATGGGTAGAGAGAAGAGGGCAGACCACTCAGGCACCTTGAGATGAAAAGACCAGCATGGTGGTAAGTTCCCTGGGTCATAAAGCAAATTTCAACAAATTTAAAGGAATTGAAATCATATAAAGTGTGCTCACTGACATAGTGAAATCAAAGTAGAAAGATCACATGAAAAACTCCAAACAATTGGAGTCTAAACAACAGACTTCTAAACAATCCATGGGTCAAAGAAGAAGTCCCAAGAGTAAGAAAAAATACAATGAACTGAATGAAAATGCATAGGCAACTTATCAAAAATTGTGGAACACAGCTCAAATAGTGCCGAGAAAGAAATTGATAGCACTAAATGCTTACATTTAGAAAAGGTAAAATGCTTGAATCAATAATCTAAGGTTCTACCTGAAGAACCTAGAAAAAGCAGAGTAAGATAAGCCTAAAACAAGTAAGAATAAGGAAATAATAAAAACAGAAAGTGAAAAGAGAAAAACAGTACAGTCATGAAACAAAAAGCTTATTCTTTGGCAAACATTTGCAAAACTTATCACTCCCTCACCACCTTCCCCACAAAAAAAAAAAAAAAAAAAAAAAAAGAGATGAATTACCAAATGAAACAGAGGAAATCACTTCAGATGCTGCAGACATAAAGGATGGTAAGGGAATACTATGAACAACTCTACAAACATAAATTTGACAGCTTAGATGAAATGGACCAATTTCTCTAAAAGCACGAACTGCTACAATTTGCTCAATATGAAATAGAAAATTTGATAGTCCTGTAACTATTAAATTTTAATTTGTAGTTTTAAAACTCTCCACCATAAATCTCCAGGATATGATAGTTTCATGAAATAATTCTTCCAAACATTTAGGGAAGAATTAATACCAATCTTACAAAATCTCTTTCAGAAAACAGAAGAGAAGACATCCTGATTGATTTTATGATGCCAGCATTTCCAGATACCAAAACCAAACTAAAAAAAAAAAAAAAAAATTTTTCATTCTGTTAGAATGGAAAATACTGAAAAATATCCTTTATGAGTATAGATGCAAAATTCCTTAACAAAATATTACTGATAGAATTCAGAAACCTATAAAAAGAATTATACACTGTGATTATGTGGGGTTTATTCCATGGATAGAATATTGTTTCAATATTCAAAAATCTGTCAATGTAATCTACCATATTAACGAGCTAAAGAAGAAAAGTCCCTTGATCTTATTAATGGATACAGAAAAAGCATTTGGCTGGATTCAGCACCTATTCGTGATAACAACTCAGATAACTAAGCATAGGCATGAACTTTCTCAACTTGAAAAAGAACATCTATAAAAATCGTGCAACTAATATTATAGTTAATGGTGAAAGACAATACTTTGTCCCTAATATAAGGCAAGTATATCTGTTCTTACTAAACTAATTCAGTTAGTACTGGGACCTCTAGTTCGTACAGTAGCAAGAAAGGGAAATAAAAACTATAGGGCTCTGAAAAGAGAAATGATACTGTTCCTCTTGGAGAAAGCTTGATTGTGTGGGTAGAAAATCATAAGGACCCTATAGGAAAATTCCTAGAATTAATAAGTGAGTTAATGAAGGGCACAGGATAGAAGATTAATATTAAAAAATCAATATTTCTATATACTAGCAATGTGCATCTAGGCAATGAAATTAAAAATACAGTACCATTTACAGTTGCTCAAAAATTAAATTCTTAGATGCAAATTTAACCAAAACTATTCAGAATGTGTATGCTCAAAAATTACAAAACTCTGAAGAAAGAAATTAAGGAAAAACTAAATAAATAGAGAAACATGCCATGTTCATGGATGGGAAGACTCAGTATAGTAAATATGGCAACTTCCCCCAAACTGCTAAACAGTTTCAATGCCATTCTTATCAAAATGCCAGAAAGATTTTTAGTAGATACAGACAAGATTATTCTAAAGTCCATATTGAGAAGCAAAGGAACAAGAATACTTAAAACAATTTTGAAGAAGAGAAAATGAGAGGAATACATCTACCTGTTTCCATCACATATTATATAGCTACAGTAATCAAGCCTATATGGTATTGTCAGAAGTGTAGACTCATGGAACAATGCGACAGAATAGATAACCCAGAAATATATGCACCCAAGTATGCTCAAAAATGTAACAGCATTTAGGGAAGGATGGGCTTTTCAACAGATGGATTGTACATAGACCAAAACAAACAAAAAAACCCAAAAAACAAAAACCCAAAAACAACAACAACAAAAATTCTGGGTTCAATTATAATCTAACTTCAAAATAAGGAAAGGCATGAATTACATTTTGAAAATCTACATCATCCGAAGTAATGTAGTATGAAAATATCTGTTATTCTGTTGCAGACAACATCACAGGTACTTTTACTACTACCGTAATTCGTTAGATACGCTCATAATTGAAGGAAATGCTGAATTCAGTTATGGCCTACTGGAAACAATGATGTAGATTCTTTTTCCATCCAAGTTCACAGATCCCCTGTTATAAAACCCTTGCACAGAAGGAGTATTCAGGAGGCTGTGAAATTGCCTAGAACTGTTGCTTCGGAAGTGTTATTTTCACCGCAATCTAAAGTGTTATCTTTAGAGATCTCATTCAGCTGTCCCTGGCCCTCTCTAAAATTTCGGTTGGTAAAGTGTGCTGCTGCCATTGCCAGATTTTATTTCCATGGAGCTAGAAATTAACTTCGCCTTAATGACTTCCTCTCTTCCCAAGACCATCATCTGACACTACCTCACCCCTTCAATGTCTGACACTACAATGAAAGGGCACATTTTCTAGAAAGATGATGGGTGTCCCATGTGTGATATTGGCATCTCGCCTTTGAGGACAGAGGCCTATTGCAATTTGGCCTTGTTGACAAGTTCATTATGTTAGTAGATTCTAACTATAAAGAAGAGTTGGTGATATTGTGGCTAGAGGAGAGAATTGTTTACTTATTAGCATTGTTGTTTTTGTTGTTATTAATGAGAGAAGACTTGGGCATATTTAAAAGATGTTGGAAGATCTGGGTAAAGGAAGAGGTTGAACGTACATTCATAATACAGCAAGGAGATCACTGCAGTCAGAAGTCAGGAGATTGGGTTCAAATCCCCACTCCTTCCCCACTCACATGAAGTGTGATTTTGGGGAAATTCGTAACCTCCCTGCCCTCAGTTTTCTCGTAGGTAAAATAAGATGATTGAGAATTTTCTGGTCTCTTTAGATCAAACTTTGTATAATTCTACAGTTTATATTTCAGTACTAGAAATACCGCAGTAACATGTTTGATGCTTCACATCTGTAGCTACGCTTTTCATCCGTTTGAGCACATAAACATTATGTCAAAAGCTCCTATTTTCTTTCAGGATTTGGAGCTGGCTAATTTCTCTTTTAACACTTCAAGACTGTGGATTGTGTCCTTTCAAAAGAGTGTGACTCTACCTGTCACAGATTATGCTGGTCGTCTGAGAAATAATAGCATCAATACCTTCTTTCAACACCATTATAATTGACTTATTTCCCCCACTACTTTTGTCCACACAGTGTGAGTAGATGCCTTCCCTGATTATCAGCTGCTGTTTGATCTTTGGCTATGACTTGCTTGTAAGAAGAGGGAAGAGCCTGTGTTAAAGTGAACTTCCATGAGTGTGTGCATGTGTGTGTGCCTTTTAAATTGTTGTTGCTGCTGCTGGTTTTTGGGGTTTTTTTGCCTTTTAAAATTTTTTATTGATCCACGTGGTAGGATGTGGCAGTGTTTATGTGGAGATTCTCTAGCGTGGTTGAAAGGAGAAGCGTTTTGCGTATTATGCCAGGTGTATCTCTTACGCCACCATTTCCAAAGCATTTTCTAATTACATGAGAATTCCAACGGGAATTGTCAAATTTTAGAAGCAGTAACAGATGGGAACACCAAATCATAGAACTTCAGAAGCCAGAGGTGTCACTGCTGCCACACACGTTTGCAGCTGGATTAGCTATTTTGTCTCATTTTCAGCCTGTGTGTTTCACACCATTTGAGAGACTTTCTGTTTTGAGGAAATTCAGAGCAGTGGGAAACCCTCTTCTCAGCCAGAGCCTTGCCTGACCCAGGCTTCCTTGTTTGTTCTCCTCCTATCTTATTAATGCAGCTGTGAGTACATTTCCAGCACTCTTCACCTGCCACAGTGACGAGGCATCAGGGGCCAGGTAGGGTAATCAATCTGGAGGGCTTTTAGCAGCACATCCTGCCACTGTTTGACAGCATGTCTCCGTCAAGGAGACTGTCTTCCTTAGATCGATAAATCAATCAGTTCTTTTTACATCTTATGAAGCACTCCTCACGCCCCGTGTCACTCATGCAGCACCACACACAAATGGAGAATCAGGGTTGAGGTCAACCCAAACCGTCCCCATTCACATTCTATCCCATAATCACATATCCTTCCCCGAATCAATTCCTGGCACAGTGGTAATGGATCACAGTCCAGTTCTTCATTCCTCTGAACTGACGAGTAAATCTGCCTAAAGTGCTGGCTGTTGTAGTGTTTTTAAAACTAAATAAATCAGATCTGTAATTCAAAGGAGACTAATTGCAAGGTTTATGATTAGAATTCTTCAAAGGAGACAGATTGTTTTATTAACAAATAGTAGATTCCCTGATAGTTCTCAAAACAATCCTAGACTTTCATAGACTATCAAAGTTGGGAAGGGGCTTAGCGACAACCTAAGGGGTCTAAACCAGGTCTTCGCACCTGCGGCCTGAGGAGGCCCCTTGGAGGCATGGTGTAGGATGAGAAGTGGCAGTGAATCCTCTGTCACCCAGAGACAGCCACTTACGTACATGTCCTGTGTTGGGTCTGGGTCTATGATACATTTAAACAATGGATTCTGCTTTTTTTGAGGGGGGGATGAAAACCAATAATTTACATCATGTCTGGTGTCCTCACAGTAAGATCTGAAACCCATTGATGTTGTGTAGCTTAGTCATGATCATGCAACAGGCAAGTAGAAGAGCTGGGATGAGACACCTCCCCCCACCTAACACCAACATCCCCCCATACAAGATCTTTAAGAAAGCTAGCTCTTGGGAGTTTTCCTAAGCTGATCCGTTTCCCTTTCAGAGTGTGGCACAGGACATCAGAGGCGGGTTGTTCAGGGGTAGGGGAGGGTATGCTGGGAAGAGGAATTTGGCTTATGTTTACTGTTATTCTGCCCCCAATCACCTCATTTCTTCATTATTGGAAGGAAGCTTGGCCTCATGGGTAAAAGCATGAATTTTGAAGCCAGACAAATATAGAAATGAAGCCTGTTCCTTCTTCCACCTCTTACACAGAGCTTTACAAGGCAGAAAAGCTGAATGGTTAAGAACTCCGAGTCAAACTGTCAGAGCACAAATCGGGCTCCACCCTATTAACCTTGGCCAAGTCATATAACTTTCTGGATCTGTTTCTCCATCTGCCAGGCTGTGAGGACCAGAAGAGCCAATGTGCAGAAGGGCAGCAGAGCGTCATCCCTGGGGCAGCTCTGAATAGTGTTAGTTCAGATAATCAGATCTAAGATCACAAAACAAGGCCAGGGATGATTTGGATGATAGTGTGGGTGAGATAAGGACAAAGTTCCTCTGGGAAGAGCCAAAAGGAACTTTCCTACAGGGGATGAGATCCAACCTTAAGGCTAGAAGGGATTTGTGTGTGTTGGGGGGGGGGGTTCATCTGAATCCTTCCACCCTGTCCAGAGTGGAGACACCCATGTCAGGTGTTAGAGGCAGAGTTACAGCAACTCCTGATTCGCAGCTAAGGGCTCTTTTCAATGCACTATATTACCTCTCCAAGCAGACATTTGTCCACATATCCATTAGGGTTATCCAAACCCACATTATGGTGACAGCCTGCTGAAATGAGCATCTAAACTGATAATGATAGTTCATTTCATATGGGCCATAAAGTAGCAATAACTGTCTTTAGCGTCTTGGTTGAAGCCAGACCTATAATCTCAAAATAAATAGCTTTGCGTGCTTTTACCAGTCTCCCGAGCAAACCAGTCTCCCTTGTTCCTACACTCAGGAGCCCGCATATGCTTAATTTTCAGATTAATGAAATGATTTCAAGGAGCTAAATACATATGATGTGTTCAGTTGATTGTTATTAGTGGATCCTTAAAATTCTGGTGTTGTTACGTATCTGCTTGCTTCTGTTTCCATTTCCTAATTACACATCCTCTTTGAAGCACGCACGGTCAACACATTTGTATCAGGCTCCATTGTGTTCCCCCTTGAATACCATAACCACCAAACAAATTATTTTATCAATCCTCCAAACACTTTTTAAAAAGTAAATGATATACAAGTTGATGCACCCACTGCCTCCGTAATTACAAGCAGAGAAATCACAGCCAATACTCGGAGCGCTTTGACAAATGTGCTATTGGATCTAATGTGAGACACATGTGCATGGAACAATTTTTCTCCAATTATATTAAATATAGGCTAAAGTGTCCTAGTTATAGTTTCTTCATTTGCTGTAATCTTCAGCCTTATTCTCTAGATCACGGTTTTTTAACTTTGTATTTTTCCTATCCCGGTGTTGTCTTGAAATTCACCTGAAGGTTCTATATTTCTTAAAATAATGGCAATTTTACTTTTCTGTATCATGTTAAATGCATTTTTGACATTTGACATGAATTCTATGGTAATGTTATATATAACATAGTTTTCCTATTTGCTATAAAAGCAGGCTGTGTTACAACTACTGGTTTTAAAGTACTTGCAGAGGGCAGAGTCTTGTTTTTAGCTGTCTTGATTAAAACCCAGTACATGCATAGGATGAGTTATTTTTGAAACCAATCAACATGAAATACTCAAGGCTGGTGCAATCTCTGCAGTATTCCGTTCTGTGAGTTCTGTGAACTATGTGTATGGACAAGGAAAACATTTCAAACAAGGTCCCTGCCTTCAAAGAATTTGCAATTGAATGAAAAAGACAAGTGTAACAAAAATAAAATTATTTTAAAATGTTGCAAGATAATGTATTATAGATAAATGCTTATGTGTGTATTACAGAGAGACCCTGCTGAAGAACATTAGAAGGATTAGTGAGAACTGAAATGGGAACTTTTTTTTTACATTTGTTTCTTGCATCATTTTATTTATTTATTTATTTATTTATTTATTTATTTATTTATTTATTTATTATGTTTTAATTATGTTAGTCACCATACAGTACTTCATTAGTTTTTGATGTAATATTCCATGATTCATTGTTTACATATAACATAAGTGCTCCATGCAATATGTGCCCTCCTTAATACCCATCACCTGGCTAACTCACCCCCCCACCCTCCTCCCCTCTGAAACCCTCAGTTTGTGTCCCAGAGTCCATAGTCTTTCATGGTTTGTCTCCCCCTCTGATTTCCCCCCTTCATTTTTCCTTTCTTCTCCTATTGTCCTCCATGCTATTCCTTATGTTCCATATATAAGTGAAACTATATGATAATTGTCTTTCTCTGCTTGACTTATTTCACTTAGCATAATCCCCTCCAGTCCCATCCATGTTGATGCAAATGGTGGGTATTCATCCTTTCTGATGACTGAGTAATATTCCATTGTATACATGAACCACATCTTCTTTATCCTTTCGTCTGTTGAAGGGCATCCTGGCACATGAACCCCACGTTCATAGCAGGAATGTCCACCATAGGCAAACTGTGGAAGGAGCTGAAATGGGAACATTTAATAGCAGGCTTTGAGCTGAGAGTTGCCAAATAAGTAAGTTGGTACGAAGGGGTTGACTGGGTTGTGGTTCGTACATAATCACTGCCTATACAGTCCTTGGAAGAAGATTGTACTTTGCTCTGCTGGCTGTGTGGGGCTTGGTCATGTGACTTGCTCTGGCCAATGAAATGTGTGCCATTTTCTAGAGGAAACTTGAGGGATCAGTACATACTTTGTTACCATGTCTTTTCCTATTGCTACACAACTGGCGGTGTTCCAGATAAAGGCTTCGCTTTGGAATAGGACCACAGCTATTCCCATAACGGACTCATAGCAAGAGAAGAAATCTACCTATCTTGTTGTAAGATTTGGGGGTTATTTGTTACCCGAATTTAAACTAGTCGATCCTAACTGCTACAAGTAGAAGCATCCTTTCAAGGCAGAGGGGGAGAAATGAGAGTAAAGTAATTAGCATCGTATTTTTTTGAGCAGAGTGAGATCAATCTAACTTGAGGGAGAGTGTGTTTGCAAAATAATAATTAATAAAATGTAATTGCTAGAATGGGACTAGAGATAGACTGATCTTGAAAGGAAGAGTTCATGTTGCTTAAAGACCAAGACTATCTTTTTCTTTTTTACAGTCTCATCCCCTAAGTAAGGTAGCTATTCACTAATTTCTTGTTGAACTTATAGACTGAATTAAGTTAGCACTGTAAATTGTAGTGAGAATATAGTTTGTAAAGGACTATGAAAAAAAAAAAAAAGATAAAACTGTGACCTCTGTGACCTAAAGAGAAGAGTAACAATTTTCAGAAAGATGATTGTCTTTAGGTAACAAATAGCAAGAGTTTATAAATGAATATGCTAGAATTACCATCTGGAAGACAGTTTTAAGTATGACTACGGTACTTTGACCATAGACTGCAAAATGTCTACTGACAATAAATGCTTCTTTTGCTGCTAAGTGATTTATTATGTTATTAATGGAAAAAATGGCAAATGTAGGTATAATATAAAGATTTGTCTCTGTTATAGAATTTAAAGAGTTATCAAGGGTATTAAGAGATAATCCTAATCAAAATATGGCATGTACTTGAATGACGTTCGCCATCTGGCCAATCTGTCAGTCTTCAGTGCCAAGCCTATTGACTCTCAGCTGTCATCTCTACTTCCTGGGGTTTATGGTCACTTCTGCTAGTTGTAAGCGTGGGCTGGAATCACTCGGCACCCCTCCTTCTACTCTATTCAGATCTAATACTTTGAACTTCCAGATGTGGTACAAACTCTGGTTAATATTTCTAGAACCCTAACTCTGTTTCTCTTCACTCTGTCATCTAACTTCGTAAACTCCGAAGCTCTCATTCTGACCTGTATAAGCTCTGAGCACACGCAAATACAATTTCCTTTATGTCGCAGCAACATTCCTTATTATGAAGATATTAGACCCAGGGACTCATAATGTTACATTTAAATCAGCATCTGCGTCATCTCACACTGTGCCATACTGGCTGTGTCAAAAGTAAATTAATTCAATTCAGAATTCAATTCGGTAGCCAACAGCTAAGTTGCACTGAACTCCATAAGGAGCAGGAGGAAATGCCACTCCGGTGTCGCACGCTGCTTCGCCGCGGAGCACTAATATCAAACAGCTGAGCAGATCTCCTCTTGTGTGCGCCTACGTGCTATTTCTGCTCTTGATTCCTTTCTTCCCTGCATTAGTTTTCCTTTCAGAAACAAGGGCAAACAAATGCCCGGAGTTCATCAGAGAAGGATACTCTTACTAATATTGCATGTTCTACAGGTGCTGGTCTCTATGCGTACATGCGAGGGTGGGGAATAGAGAGTAAAGACTGGCCTTCAGCACCGGAAGAGAGATGCAAGCAACCGCTTTCAGCCTGCACCTGGACCATCTGCAGGATGGCTGCTGGGCGTCCCAGGAAAAAGGTCACGTGTCTGAGAGTGGAAACCCTGGTGCTGATTGGCTGCATAGTCTGAGATGCAGAAATCTTGGCTTGGAACCCTCCCTTTAGACTTGAGATATTGTGTTGTCGTGTGCTTTCTCAGGTTTCTGGCAGCCAGCCGTTTAATAGCAGCTAGTTTTCTTTGCTTTTCTTTGTGCTGACCGGCTCAGAGAATGAAATGAGTATTCATGATATTCAGGGAAATGCATCTGAGACAACTGAAAGCTCTCCAGAGACTGTGGCAGTGCCCATAAACCATACTTGGGGTGTGTGCAGGGCAAGAAGGGTGGACACCTGAAAGACGTCCTCTCCTCTCCTCTTGAACTCATATTCTAACCCCTTCTCTGTTCCTGTTCCAGCAAGTAAAATGTGCAGGGTGCGCTAAAAGACTGCGAGACTGTGATGAGAGAAAGGAGGGAGAAATGTATTTCAGATATGTGCATCCCACATCTGCTGATTGATTTCTCTGTGTCCTTCAGTCATGGGGTTCTTTGCTCATATGTAGAGCCTCATGTGTAGTGTCCAGCATAGAAAGAAAATGGCACAGCATTCTGTGGACCCTTGATCCTTTGAAAAGAGCAGTAGACTTCAAATAAGACAAGCTAGGTTATAGTTCCTATTTTAACATGCAATGGCAATGTGACCTAGGGTAAATTGTCTCTTTTGAATTGCTTAATCGTGAAGATGCTTTCTCTATGTCTTAAAGGATTATTGTAAAGATTATTGGCATGTTGCATAGATGCAGTTGATAAGATGAGACTATGATCATTATGGGGAGAACAGGACACGGAGTATAAACTGTCTCTTACCACTAGAAGAAAAATGCAAGCTGCTGTACCAGGAACATTGCAGATTGGATATTCACATGAAACTATATGGATGTAACTCTCTGGTATCGGATGCATGATAGGTACTCAAAATACTCATTTTCTTCCTTCCTTTTTCTTTGCTTTTTTCTTAATCTCCCACCACAGCCTTTTTTACTTCTTAAAAACCACTTTGTTTAATCAACATTTTCCCTTCGTTCACCCTATGGAAAATGTACGAAAGTTCACAGTATGATATTTTCAAGCAAACAGTATTGCTCTTTTATATTAAAAAGCTTCCTCCTTTAAAGCAACGATAACTTTTAGTTTAATTTTAGATACCACTGAGTGATTTTGACAAACCAACATGGAGCTAAAACATGTGGGAAGAACATACAAGATGGGATTTTATGAAGATCATGACAAGTGTGTGGGCTGGAGAATGGGGAATTGATGGTAAAATTTAGTTGATAATTCAGTTTTTCAAAATTTTTTCTCTTCTAAGAAGTAGAAACTACAGTATTTAATATGATTATTTAAAAAATTCTCTAGCGAGTATTTCATAATGCTTCTGTATGACTGAGAGGCGGTATGATGTAGAGAAGTCATTTTCAAAATGTGGTCCATAGGGTAGCAGCGTGGGCATCACCTGGGGATTTACAGATTCCCTGACCTTACTCTGAATCAGAGTAAGATCAGATCTGATCATCTGAATCAGAAATTCTGGGTCACCTGGGTGGCTGTGTCAGTTCAGCATCTGCCTTCAGCTCAGCCATGATCCGGGGGTCTTGGGATCCAGTCTTGCTGCAGGCTCCCTGCTCAGCGGGAGTCCGCTTTTCCCTCTCCCAGTCCCCCTCTCCCCTACTTGTGCACATTCTCTCTCTCTCTCTCTCTTTCTCACTATCTCTCTCTCAAGTAAATAAAATCTTAAAAAAAAAAATTCTGAGTGTAGGGCTCAGAGATCTGTATTTTAGTAAGTCCTCTAAATTCCTTTCACCTATTTCACTCATCCCCTTTACTTCAATTAATTATTTGTGAGAAAAGCAAGCCCTCTGTGTTTTTCTCATGTAACGTAATTTGAGAACGTCTGATATAGTGAAATGTGGGTTTGGCTCTGACTTATCTTGGTTAAGTTGTGTCAACGGTCTCCTTCCCCACTGGAAAATAAGCACTATGGACTAGTCGTTCAAGTTGTCATGTAGAACTCTGTGATTCTCTATAGTATGTAGATGGTTCATGATCAGTGAAGAGATTCCTCTGGACTCTGAATGGTTCTTTTGAACCAGTGTTCCCTCCTAGACAATGTCTGAAAGTTTAAAAGTGATTACCAGAATCTGTGCCACAGATTTAATCCTGTCTATGCCAATAATGCCAACTTAAGTCCTTCCCACCAACTGTAGTTTCACCCCACCAGATGACTTCCAAATAAAAACCTTTTCAACTAGGAACCAGGAGTGCTAGAGAAAGATCAGATAGAGACTTGATCCAGAGGCAATCATCACTGTGAGTCAGAAGCTTCTTTTAGTTCCTCCAGGGAAGCTCTAGAGAGTTGGTGGTAATTAGAAAGCTCTAGAGTTCCTGGGGTTTATGGAAAGTTTATGCAGATGTGACTCAAGTACTTTGGTTCCTGCATTTTCTCCTCTTTTCAGGAGAAAGAGTGTTTTTGTGGGCAGTCTGGGTTGGTGTTAGAGGAGGAAGCAGGAGGAGTGATGGGGAGGGCCTGTTCGCTTGTAGCTTAAGGAACAAACAAGTAAGTTTAGAGAGGCAGGCACAGAGGAGAAGGAAGGTAGAGAACAACCAGAAAACAGGATGGCTAAAGCTGGGCGGAATTCACAGAGTAAGACCTAATCTGAGGATAAGAAGAGTTGAGGAAAGGTATTTCAGGTGTTCGCAGCCTTGCCCACGTCTGAGTTCCCACATCAGCACGTCACTGGTCAGTGAGCTCACTTGAATGTTTGCAGAACACAACTGAGCAGCTGAAATGGAATGTTCCCCTTTCTCTTTCTTTTTTCCTTTATTTGAAAGGTTTCTGGCTTAACTGGAAAACATAGAAACTTGGTTTGGTGTAAAAGCAGAGCCCTATTCTTAAACTGAAAAGGTTCTGTTAAAATGCCTCGGGTTTGGCCCTGTCATCCAGTCAATGACAACGGTGAGGAGGAGGAGCTGGATAGAGTACAGCAATGATCAGGACATTAATAGCAGCACCTATCTGCAGGATCAATTATCTGCCAGGCCTTGTGCAACAGTCTGGTGAAATGGATAATACCTCGTTCCGTCTGCAGATAGAGAAACTGAGAATCAAGGAAGTTAAGCATGGGCCAGGGTCAAAGGGCCAGTGTCTGGCCAGAAAATGCCATAGCCAGGTTTCAAACCCGAGAGTGGCTCCACAGTTAAGGGTCTTGCTGGCAGTTGAAGAAAAGGTGCTCCCTGGATGAAACTGCCATAGTTTACGCTCACTTTTTGTCGTTCCGGTCACAATAGAACATGGGAATAAAAGGAGACATAACAAGCACATGGGTTTCAGCTGAATGAATTGAACAGAAGTGCAGTAGTGCCATTAAGTAACATTTTTAGAAACTTTATTTCAATGAAAGAGCTCCTTAATTGAGGCAAATTCAAATCAGCATAGTCATTGTGATACAGTAGTTTGACTATATTAGTCTCTTACATGTAATTATTGTTTTTAGGGCCTTTGCCTCTCTTTCGCTAAACAGACATTATTCAAGTCATCTGATCCCACACCAAGGATATTTATAGCCGCCACCATCCTGGCTAACCCCCTCCCCCACGATTCATCCACCATGGGGCTAGAGTAATCACTCCTGAACACACAGTTTAACCAACTCAATTTCGCAAACGCTGAGCATTTATGATGTGCAAGAGACTGGTTCTACTTTTGTGACTTCCTAGTCTGCATATTTTCAGAGACAGCATATATTTCCTTTTACAGAAAAAGTAAAATCCTTTGCTTGTCTATCAAAACTGCCCCGTACTTTCCACTGGGTCTGCTTTTCCACATTCCCAACATGTATCCTTCACTTGGGTCACACAGATTTTTAATCTGTACATTTAAGATGCCATTCATGTAGTTCTGTCCTCTCTTTGCCTGAAAATCATCACCATGCTGTAAGGTGGGATTATGCTTCTGTCCTATAATTCTGGATAGAATTTCAGAAACAGTTCCTGTCTTCCTCCACGACTTTTGGAGATCATTATCTTGTCTAAAATCACATCATGCCATTATACTAACTACTGTCCCTTGTTGTTACTTCATGATTTTCGTGTGGTGTTATTTCCAAAAGGGGTGTTGAGCTATTTGAAGACAGTCTCTATGTCTTAAAACAGAGCTTCCTAAACTTTAATGTGCATAGGGATCGCTTTAAAAGTGCAGATTCTCATTCAGTAGGTTTGAGGTGGGGCCTGAGAATATATATTTCTGCAGAGCTCCCAGGTGATACCAGGGCTGCTAAAGAGGTACCAGGGTGGTGCCACAGACTGCTCTTGGAGTATCAGGACACCAGTCTGTATCCTTGACACAGCAAACACAGACTGTGTCATGAATAAATGATTATTGATTAAACACAAATGAAGGGTTTTAACAAACTATCCATAGGAGAGAACTGGTATTTTGTGTTCTTAGTAGGATAATTAATGATAAAGAGCTCTACAAATTTTCCTTTTAGAATGAATTTGGTCCCATTTGTGAATAACTGGCACAATGACAGTGAGTTGAAATATAGTTAATAAACCTTGTATTTCTTCCCCCCTTGCAAAGATACCACGAAGACACTTAAAAACTCACCCTTGGGAAAAGCTTAAGACACACTAAGCAGCCCGCGCTATGGAAATCAACCCAGTGAGAATGGATTGAGAATGTTTTCTTACTTTCTTCTCTCTGCTCCTTAGCACACCCTCCACTGTTGCTGCTTTTTTGCCTTTTGTTTCCTGCCGCTCAACTTGTTGTGTGCTCCCTGGGACACTTCTCAGCCCTAACTAGTCATTCTGTAAAAGTATGAGACTTCTCTCTCATCTTCCCAAAAGAGTGCTTCAAATTAGTACTAGTATTTCATGATTTCTGCCGTATGTACTTGCTTTGTTATAAGGTTAATATTTTCTTTAGGTTCTACATTTTTAATGTATTTTTAGTAAGCATTTTATTACTACCATGAATAGAAAAAAAAACAGCATAAAAGGAAGATGTTAAAAAATAATAAATTTGATGAAAAAATCGTTACTGGCTTTTAGCTAGATACAATTCCTCTCAGGAGGCTCTGAGCTTAAGGGCTGATTTATTTGTTAAAAGAGGAGATTGGCAAGTGGAAATGGCGTTAAACACCAAATGAGACTTTCTCCTCGACTTGATCGAATAATTGAAAGAGAATTGAAAACAGAATTTGGCACACACACTATATGATTCAGTGACATGGAAGGCTGTGAATTTGCATCCCTTCTGGTCATTTCTCTTGCACTTCTCGCACTCTAGGAACCATATCACAGGAGTTGGGTAATCTGTGGGAAATGTTGACTTCCCAAGAAAGAAAAGTGTTCTTTCTTAAGCTTAAAATTCACCATTTAAATGGAGAACGTGCTTTAAGACTTCTCTGTGTCTTACAGGCAAGCACAGGAAATGGTTTGGATTTTTTTTTTTTTTTTTTGAGCCTCAGAACTAGAAGTATTATGCTGAAAACTTTAGTATGAAGTAGAATAAACAATGAATGTATTTCCTTAGAAAGTCTGATCTGGAAAAAAGCTCTTCTGGTAAACTCCCCTTAAGCCAGGTAAATGGCTGATCTGGCCCAATAAGGCAGTAGATTGACTGCATTCTGTACTATGGTAGAAAACACATATTAAAAGTAACAGTGTCAATACAACTTAAAATAAAAAGATGACCCACCCCAGTTACTTTGGGAAATACAATTCAGTTGAAATAGATAAAGCAAAAAGAATAGAAAACTAGTTCTGTAACAAGTTGTGCTTTGAAATCAGTCATAAACTAGTATTTCCCACTGGGAAAGGAAATCAGAGGGAAGAGAATAAATAGGATTTCAAGTTTCCTTTCTTCATTTTTCTGAAGAAGCTCTCTCTATTCCATCATTGCCCTGGGGAGATGTATCTTTTCCTATACCTGTACGTATACCTATGGATATACATAGTCCAGGCCCCCCCTTCTGCCTTTCTAGTTATCTGTGTCCACGACTTGATGAATGATTAAAATACTCGGGATTCTGCTTTTGTTTCAGTCTTGACCAACTACTTATGGGTGACTTACTTAATGAGTCAGCCTTGTTTCCTGTTCCTTTTCTTCTCTTCTTTTTTCCCCTTGCAGGCATAGCCAGACAGGTTTTGAAGTACTAATGATGATTAGTTCATTTAAGTCAGCACAGACCAACAATGGGTTTGAAATGTTAATCAGATGAAGGGCTTATTGCTAAACAGCCCACAGAATAGCAAATGAACCAGGAAAGGAAAGCAAGGAGAAAAAGAGTCTGAGTGGAGATTTGACACAAGCATTTTCAGCTGCTGGGCCTCTTTGATGTGTGAGTGGGACAGATGTGCTGCTCTTCTCCTGAGAGAACCCTCTTTGTATACAATAGTGTGCTGATTAATATCACTTCACTCTTCCCTTGAGAGGAGCAAGGCTGGCTCTTACTCATTCTCTCATTGGGTATCATTGGACCCTCTTCTCCTTCCTGCTGGCAGGGAATTACCATTCACTCTCTTGTCTTGATCTAAAAGCTCAGACTCACAGAAAACCCCTCTTTCTCCTGTCACCACAGTTCCAAGTGTGTACCTATGATGGGGTCATTTATATCCTATGTCCTTATGTGTGCAAAGGGTACAGTAGACTGAATCCTTGATGCCAAGTGTCTACATGAAGATACTACTTCAGGGGCAGTGGGGAAGCTGATTAGGTCAAGGCAACCCTTTCCCTGACACCCCTGCCCCACCCCCATGTTTCTGTTGTGCTCTAGAGCAGAGGCGTCCAATAGAACTTTCCGCAGTGATGGAAATGTTCTATATTGGCGCTGTCCAGTGTGCTAGCCACTAGCCACGTGTGCTAGTGAACACCTGAAATGTGGCTAGTGCTACAGAAGAAATCGTATAATTTAATTTTAATTAAATTAATGGTAAATAGCTGCATGTCACGCTTGGCTACCATATTGAAGAATGTACCTCTAGAAGGTTGACAGCCTTTCCACTCAAAGTGTGACCTGAAAACCAGCAGCAGTAATACCACCTGAAATCCTGTTAGTAATGCGGAATCTCGGGCCCCACCCTGGACTTTCTGTGTCAAATTCTGTATTTAAGGGTATTCCTCTCAGGTGACTTGTAAGCATATTAAATTTTGAGAAGCCTTGCTCTGGAACATGTGTTGGAATCTGGATATACTACTTCTGACAGATTTTACCAAATGGCATAATGAGAGTTCTTTTTTTTAAAAAAAAGATTTTATTTATTTGACAGAGAGAGACACAGCGAGAAAGGGAACACAAGCAGGGGGAGTGGGAGAGGGAGAAGCAGACTTCCCGCTGAGCAGGGAGCCTGATGTGGGGCTCGATCCCAGGACCCTGGGATCATGACCTGAGCCGAAGGCAGATGCTTAACGACTGAGCCACCCAGGTGCCCCATCAAATGGCATAATAAGAATTCTAAGGTGATTATTTGCCTCCTTAAAAAATTTTTCCCTAAAATATGATGGAGTTTTTCTTTGTTTCTGGGAAAACCTTGGGGGTAATTGGGGTCTGATGTCTAAGGAAGCAACTGTGTTGGCCCTCCAAATAAGATGGAAATCTGTTAGGGAAAGAATTAGGGATTTTTAGGTCCTGCAAACCACATCACCAGCCAATTCACATTTGTACAGTCCTTAACCATATAAAGCCGTTTCATATATATATATATATTATGTTACATGGCTATTTTATCCCCCTTTGAGGTGTGAGAAAATGGTTTTAGAGGGTTTATCACTTGAACATAGTTACTGAACATAGTTACACAACTAGTGAGTGACATGTTTATGGTCCAAATCCAGACTTTCTGCTTTTGGGTCTTTTTACACAATAGGGAAAGGAGGAGACCACATTTCTGTGAGAATCTCATGGTGACAGAACTTAGGAACTAGTTGGATGAGAGAATTTTAAGCCTGTGTCTAAGGCATAAAACAAAAACAAGACTATAGACCCTTCTTTCTTCTCTCAAGGTGAAATGTCTTCTATGTTGTGGCTGCTATAGACATTTGGATTTCATATCTCATTTACATATAATCAATTACATGCTACTTTTCTCACTCTTCTGAAGACCAGAATGATATATTGTGAGTTTTTAAGAACACTGTTGAAAGTTATTTCAAAAGCCAATTGCATTTTATTCAACAGGTATTTCAAGTAGTTTCCAAATGAGAAAAACTTAGAAGGCTATAAGTCTAGTGTACCAAGTTGGGAAAGGTCATTGTTGCTGCATTCAATTTCAGGAAAATGAAAGCTGGGCAAGTTTCTTAAGTCTGCAAGAGCAAATTTATAGGTCTATAAACAGAAGTACCTGTGCCAAAATTAATAAAGTTGCAGAAGTTGTTATCTTAAGAGTTTGTATAGACAGGTATGATAGTAACAATTAAATATGTTTTATATAAACTTATCAATAACAAGTCAGGATTATATAAATCTGGCAATATTTGGATACATGCCTCACATTCAAATGCTGATGTGATGGGGTGAGAATTCTTTTCCATAAATCATTCTGAATTTTCTTGTTCAAATTTAATTACTTGGCTAAGTATACAATAGATCTGCCTTTGTGGTATTTCTTATGGTCTCAGTAAAGGCTGTAATGCAAATGGAATATTTTATTATTTTTATATATGCCAGCGGATTATATTTATTAAGCTTGCAGAACACTTACTGATTTTTATTCCTACCATCAAAACTCATACTGACAGAGTCCCCAGTACTTTCCACATCCTTCAAGTCCCCCATCAGATTCAGATGGGCAGGTAGAAATTGATCAGAATTGTGTCATTATTATTTATGGTTCTTCCTAAATCTCTTACCGACCTTGCTTTATCTCCATACAACCCTTTGATTAACTTATCAACTCTGACATTTGTAGGGGTTCCCTCACCCCAGTACAGAGAGGGTATTACCCACCAACACAGCGGGATTTCAGCGAAGCAGAATGAGACCTTAATTACAGATTTAATGAGGAGAAAGCCCGATCTTCATTTCTTGCTGATTTCCCAGCTGTAGGATGATGTCTGATGATTTCCAATCCGCCAATGGTTTACTTTCCATCTGCTGCTGTCACCACTAACACTTTTGTTGGGCAGCTCTCTGCTGGTTGTCCTGTACCTCTCTGGCATACTGGCTCTGCAAAAATGCAAATGTCAAACTCTGGGTCTTCTCTCTGCTGTTGCTAGAGAGGACTATCTTAAGACAGATACAACACTCACTTCACTGAATGATTGGGGTTAAAAATGAGATCTATTTCTGACTTTCTAAAATAACACAATGTGTGTATTATTCATTTCTCTCAGAGTTTCAGCAAGAATTACATTCTGCTTTTTTATTCTATTCTTCTAGTTTCATTGTCAGTTTTGGAAAGAGTGTCCAGGTGATGAAAATTATCATTGCCTTAATTTCTCTAGAAGATGGAATTTTCAACCAAGAACTTATTTTTTAAGGTTTGAAATTGGGTAAAAGAAGCAATATAGTTGTGCAATCTGCTTGTTTACTTAACCTCTCTGTGCCTCAGTTTCCTTATCTGTAAAATGGAGACAGCAATATCTACCTCAATGGGTTGTGGGTAAAAATAAATGCAATTAATACCTGGAAGGTGCTCAGCACAGTTTCTGTCATAGAGCAAGTTGGCAAAAAAATTTTATTTATCATTTTAAGGATATAAGTATTATTCTCTAATGATAAAGTGTTTATTCAATTTTAGACAACATGAACTTTATGGCTGAGTTTTCTTTGGCCATGTTTTATTAAAAATAATCCCTAAATGACTGGAAAGAAAATCATAACTTAGCACATTCAGTTGGCATATAATAAAACCCCGAAAACCTTAGGCAAACCATTTCTCACCAAGAGGTTGGCTAAAGAGCAGAAGCAGAAGCTGCTATTTTAGGCTGTACGTGGAAGATACATTGACCTTCAACCCAACAAATGACATTTTTTTCTGAGATAATAATTTTACACTAGCTATCTTATATTAGTAAGTATCCAAATAGATTAAAGTGAAATAAAATCTAATGTTGATTGGGCTTATTCAAGACATGAAAGGCTTAAATGGATGCTTTGGAAAGCCTATATATTGTTGTTCCCTAGTTGAATAAGGGGGTAAATATTGAATTGCCATGACTGGTTTTACATTTAATAATACTGGGTTTTCAAATGCTACACGTATGAACTGTTATTATTCTTGCTATTCTACACGCTTGAGGCCAGAGACTGAACTCTTCTTTATCTTGTAGCCAAGCCTCACTGAACATCGAACACACACGCACAATATAGCACTGAATATTGCACCCATTAGGGGCTGAGTATTTATTGAGTGTCGGAATGACGTTTTGCATTAATGTTTATTACTTAATCACCTTCCTTCTTATTATTGTTCATTCAGTAAACACATACTCAGTCACCTATCAGTGCAGATGACTCAGGTTTTGTGTTTTTGTTTTTGTTTTTAATTTTTTCTTTCTTCCTGAAGTATTACTAGAATAGATGGTACTCCGTTGCTGCCTCTAGTCTTGACCCACTTTGAATCGGCTGCTTTCTGCCTCCCTGGCTGCCATACCTCTCCCGTCCTTATGGCTCATAGTGTTGATAAGAATGAAATCGGCCTGCGGTTTGACTTCCATATTCTCTCCTTTTCTCACCCCCAGCACTGTCTCCTCTTGCCTGCTAACCAAGACTTCTAGAACTCGTTCCCACTGACCGGTCTGTCTTCCTCTGTTAGGCTCACATCTTCAGTGAGGCCTTTCCTGGATCAATAATATACCTCCTGAGGTCCCAGGTACTCTCGACTTCTGCTCTTTTTACAGAGCCTAATGCGTTGTGGGCACCCAACTGTTATTAATAGCAATAAAAGTGAAACTGCCAAGGCAAACAGAAATTCATCTCTTTACTCTTTGTATAGTTCAGTTTTTCTACTTTATTTAATCAAATAATTTTACTGGTCAGTTTCACTAGATTTTCAAAGTTTTTATTTGGCTTTTAGTTCCCTAGTGCTGTACAGTATTATTTGAATTCACAAAGCTGACAAAGTGTAAGTAAGAACCAATTGTTATGTGATTCAAAGATATGACAATAGAAGAAATTTCATTATTAATACATATAGACAATATTTTTAATTACTGAGCTGTTTATGAACTAGGTACTTTTTAAAAAGTATTTCATTTAATTCTGATAACTCCATAAACTAGCTATTATTAATACTACTTTACAAACGAGGAAGCCAAAGCTTATAGCAGGAATTATTGTAGAGCTGGGATTTTAACCAAGACTTGGCTTCAAAGCTTGTCCCAGTGGTTCCTGGGTTTAGTCTTTGAGTTTCCCAAGGTATATTTTAAGTATTTGAACTCGAAGACTCCACCTGCAGGAGATTCGTATTCAATAAGCTTAGAGTACAATCTCAGGACTTTAATTTGAGAAACCCAACTCCCCTTCTTAGATTTTGAGTTTGAAGTTAAAACCAAAGGATTTTACTGAAGTAATTTGAGAATGCTTAGCCTCTCACCTAATAATTCCTGTAGTGTGTTATATTAAACAGTAACTCTGAAAGCACCATGCTATTAAAGGGAGAATATGTGTTATTTCCATTTTTCCAGACTGGCAGAGGGAATCCTTTTGCATGCAGTTGCCTTAGCTCTGCCCAGTTGTAAAAGACCATTGTAAAAATATATGCCTATTGTCTCTACTGACTTAATTTAATATACACTGATAATGAAGGGCATAGAATAACCCAGTGATATAATATGGTAATATCAACTGTGGACTTGGGTGAGTCCAAAGTAGCTAATATAATACCAGGGTAATTGCATAAGAGAAGAAGAGAGCTGAAAGAATGTGGGAGGTTGTAAAACCACTCTGGAAGAGGCATTTTACCCTTAGACAAAGAGGGGCAAGAAAAGTAATTACATGGGAGGCCAATGATGAGTGAATGGTCCAGAGGACGAGAAGACAGCAAAGAACGTGCTCTGTTAATCTGTGCCTCCCAAACTCCAAGCTGTGTGCCTCACTCATATTGAAGGCTCAGTAATGGTAAGTGGAATTAATAAATTAATGAATGAATGAATCATTGAAAATTTTGAAATAAGAAAGAAGGCTGAAATATTGGGCCACTAAAAGAAGAAGGAAGAATTCATGGAGAAGGTGAAGAGAATTAGTGGTCATGGAAAAAGGGAGCAACCCTGAGAGGACAGAAAGATGGAAGCAAAGAAGAAGTGCTGGTAGGAAGGCTTCCCTTTGGGTTTGTCGTGGACAGGAGGTGTTTCCATTCTACGACAGTTCTTCATAACCGTGTTTTGCATATGAAAATCTAGTTAAACTAATGAGGTCCTTAATTAGGGCTTTTATTATCCTTTAATTCCTTGCTTAAAGGAAAATGATTACAAAGCTCATCTTTATGATTTAGGAAACTAATCTTTCATTTCTGAAGTGTTTCTTTCCTTCCCTCATCACAGATATTAGAAGAGAAACAAAACCCACAGAAGGATGCAAAACTGTGCAACTGTAATAAACAGAAGTACCAAACCCCATGTATTAGAATTGTCGTGAACTACAGAAAAGTCTCCTGTATCAGACGTGACCTCTTCTATGGATCTTAATTTAATAAGGATTATAGTGACTCTGTATAAAGTACTACTAAAAGTATCTCTGCCAACCTAGATTCTTTTGCATTCATTCTTAAAATTTTAATTACAGGGATGTCTGTGCTCCTCTTCTCATCTCGTTGAGAAGCACCCTTGTTCTCCTATACCAACATTAGAGCATCTGTTTTCATCTAGTTGAGGATCAATCCCTGTCCATCCTTCGGGGCCATAAATCAGAACATAAACTCTTACGGCTCCCCTATCACCTAGCAGTATTTCCCAGATAAGATCAAATTGAAATAAAGATCAAAGAGTGACCTATAAGGGGGAAATAATCCGGAAGCACAATATTTAACTGATCTGAAAAAAACAGCAATGGTTTGAGGATTGCCTATTAAAAAGAGGATGGGCCGTTATAAACCTTTGCATTTAGTTCAGTAGCACATAATGATCATCTCCTAGGTGTCAGTTACTCTACTAAACTTTGTGGGTAAAACTACGAGTGAAGTTTATTTGGGGGAAACAGACTTAGGAACAAAACATTTCCAAATAGTATACAAATTGAACACTGGGATTAAGGATATGGCATTTTGGAGCCTGTGGAGTTCAGCCTGAGGGCTCAAGGAAGGTTTCTTGGAGAAGACACAGAAGTAATAGTGCACATGGTGGACCTGAGAGGAGTGAGACCGGAGACCAGGAGGGCCAAGTAAAAGACGGTCAAAGTTTCCTCAGGGAGGAGAGATAAGAGGCTGGAAGAAGGCCTTGACGATAAAGCTTGGAAAGAGGTTACGGTGTGAGGGATCCAGAGGTGCCCCCAGCCACCAGTGTGAGTTAGTGTTAATTGTATGTAGACTTGGAGAGGGCGGAGCTTAGCAGAGATTCCACATATTCTGACTTGGAACCCTGCAGAGATGGTAATGAACTGAAAAATACACAGGGACTTCTGAATGTTCCATTTATTGAGCTAGACGTTGGTGATGTGGAATTTGACACCTTCTGAAAATTCAAGCTGTGCCCTTCTGATTTGTATGCTTTTCTTCATAGAAACGTAAATGAAAAAGGAGTGGACAGACATTCCAGGAAGGAGAGCTGGGATGTTAGAGGTGCCTGTGTGTGTCTTGTGTGTTTCGATACTGTTTTACTGCTTATGAGCCTTGGATGCCTTGCCATTCCCTCCTGAATCACTATGCACGTATTAGCTGCTAGGGATGGGTGAAGACTGGCCTTTTACTCACCACTTGTTATTGACTAATCTGCATACCATAATTAATAGATTTTCTTCAAGGAATATTTGATAATGAATAGATGGTGATTCTGGAACTTGTCTAAGAGAGAGTGGACATGGATTACCAGATGGTTCTAGTCCAGCAAGATCTACTTACAAAATCCGTTGTGGTCCTCTATATCAATAATAACCAATTCAAAATACAATCAAAAGATCCACTCACAATAGAAACAAAAACTGCAAAGCTACTAGAAAAAAAATTAAAAATCACCACCTTTCTGAAACAAAACAAAACAAAACAAAACAAAACAAAACTTGAACATTAAGGGAGGGCATAGACCATTTATAGCCATGCAATAAACATGTATAGTTAGGAAATCTAAATGTCTAAAAGCTGTAGAAAGCTGTCTGAATTAAATTTTAAATTCCATGCAATTTTAATGGAAACCCCAAGAGAATAGTTCTTGGACTCTGACAAATTGATTCTTAAATCTAAGGATCAGATTCTTTGAAACAAACAACAACAAAAAAAGTGTTGATTACACTACTCAATACTTAAGTACTTTTTTTCTTCGTGGAAAAAAAATTCATGCAAGTAGCCTTGTAGCAACAGTGTTACTAACTACGTAACTCTGGGGAAGTGACTAGGCTTCTTATGCCTCCATTTTCTCATGCGTAAAATAGAGGTGAAATGGTACATACTTCAAACGGTTGGTTAAAAAGCTCTTGTGAGATTTTACCTACAAAGTATTTATCAAATAAAGCACTTAGGAAGTACTCATTAAATATAAGCTATTATAACTGAAAAAATAAAAGTATATTGACTCTTAAGCTTTAGTTACTTTAAACAGAATGCAACCTATTTTATTAATAGTTTTGCAAAAAAAGCGGCAAATGTGTGTTGACTGGAATCAAATTGTTAGCATGGGCTCCCACTCCATTCACAAAATTGAACATCTATTGGCAACCCTGTTCTCTTAGACTCTTAAGTCTGGATGATTCTTTTCTTCTTTTATCACAAGCTCAGTTGACAGACTTCTGTTTTCTCAGCCAGAACCATCTCAACTCATAATTTTCTTTAGGCTCTTTTGGGGTTTTGGCCATTTGCTCTGCTTCCTGTCTCTGTTTAGGTTTTTGTTTTCCCACCAATGTGAAATTCCTAATAATGAACTGTAGGTTCCTATCGTGTGATTTTTCCTTAAGTAATTTCTCTCTCTTTTTACTTTCAAGTTCAGCCAAGCATTCTTACCTCTTTCTTTGTAGCTTGTTTATGAATGAAGAATTCAAATTTGAAAGGTAAGTGCCATAGACTAGAACATCCAGTTTAATTTTCTCAATCAGGTTTGTGATCATACTGTGTGGGACAAGCAACGACCTATGATTAGACAATGGGATTAATAAAAGTGACACTAATGGTCCAACCACTCATATTTTGCAAAACAAAGATAAGTTTTACCTTAAAGTAATAGACATTAGATTTATGTCAAGGTGAGATGAATTAACAAGTCAAAATGTGCCTGTTCCTTATAGTTTGTGAGACTCTGTCAGTATACATTATTACTTTTAAGTACACTTAGACAATTTTAAGTTCTCCTCAGCAATTATCAATTATCTCTTAACTTTATCAAACCCTTGGGTTCCTTCCCAGGCCTAAATTACAATTTACTCTTATCTTTTTTGTAAAAGCCGGGAGCCCCTGGACTAAGTCATTGACAGTGGGACGCCTAAGCTAGTTCAGGTTTTGCTTGGAAAATCCCCACCAGCTGCTCTGCCTGATGCTGGGTTAATTGCCTTAATTAGCTATTTTACAATAGCCTTCTTTAATCAGTCCTTGTGAGGAGATCTTAAACTCGCATTGTGGTTCTTTTCTCACTCTATTCTGACCTTTAAAAAATATCCATTCTGTCTTACTGCACAACTGCTCTTGAAGTCTTAAAATGAAAGATATGAAAAGCAAGAGAAAAAACCCCTCTGCTGTTTTTTTCTGTATTCCTCCCGAAATTGTGACCCTTTACTTCTAATCAAGACAGGTTATTCTGACTTTCTAAATTACTAACAGCTAGATATTACTTCCTTTCTTCTCCCATGGCTCACTTAGCCTTCTTTTCTAATGAATGCTTAATTAACATTGATACACGTTCTTTCTGATGAAGCTTGCAGTTTTCACAATTTGCAACCTGCTGCAAACTTCTTCATAAAGAGGCTCAACTTTTAGTTCTAAAACTTTAAAACTTGTAGACTTTGTTGAATGCATAAAGACAATTTAAAAATTTTAGTTCCCTTTATAGATTTCATGCAGACCAAGCTCTTGATTTTTATCAAGCAAGACCATCTCTGTCACTCCCCTACAATCTGTGTTATTAAGTTGTTATTCATAGAAAGTGAGTAAATTGATCCCCAAAAACAATATTTTCATAAACATGTCATCTTTGCTATTGACCGATATACCTTTTTGTTGTATGAGATGTGTGTTGATATTTTAAAATTTATTCTGAATTTTTCTTATGCTTCAACAATATTTAATTTTGCATAAAATTGGTGCATGTGTTTTGAGTATATGTGTATGTGTGTGCAGTATTCTAAATTTACTTTAGGTTGTACTGCAGTTTTTCAGTTTCTGTCATTATCAAATGAGTATAAAGAAAAAAAAAAAAACTGTATGACCCAGTTGACAACAGAGAGAGAGAGAGAGAGAGGTCCTAGGAAGCATGCACTGTTATTCTATGGGTAAATAATTACACTGGTATTAATTTCATGTGATGCTTTGCCGTCATTGAAAAATATCACTTTTAGGGGCTTTGCCGTCATTGAAAAATATCATTTAGGGGCATCTGGGTGGCTCAGTCAGCTGAGCATCCAGCTCTTGCTCTCAGCTCAGATCGTGATCTCAGGGTCATGAGAACCAGCCCCATGTTGGGCTCTGTGCTGGGCATGGAGCCTGCTTGAGAGTCTCTCCCTTCTTCTGCCTTTGCCCCCAGCCTCCTCATGTGCTCGCTCTCTCTGTCTTAAAAAAAAAAAAAAAAAAGAAAAGAAAAGAAAAAGAAAAAAAAAGAAAGAAAAATATCACTTTCGTTGCTCATTTTGTCAATTTCTCTCTATCACAGAACTACTCGTCAATAGCTTGTCCTAATCAGTTATCCCCTCCCTTCCCCCCACCTCCAGTGATCTTTGAAGAAAAAGCTTAATTTGATACAGAATGTTACCATTCTGAGTGTTCCCTAGGGCAGAGGAGCTTCCTGTACAAAGGTGTAGGACAGATAAGGTGAGGAATATCTTTTGCTGATAAGGTGGTAATGAATAAATGTGATGTGTTTGAAAGGGAGATATACATTGTTGTACATGTGTAATGAAGTATAATGAAGAGGGTCACAAATTGAGTTTCATCACAGTGTACAGTGAGCCTTGTAAGTGCTAAGTTCATTGTAGCAGTACTGTTAAAACCATGATCTTCATTCAGAGAACTGATAAGATGATTATTTAAATGAAAAGATGATTATTTAAACTTTAAAAATTAAATCAGTAAGCACCATTCACATACTTCCTCTGAAATTTGCTTGGCATTCTGAAAATAAGAGGCAGCTTAATCACTGACACATGTAAATAAGGGAAGAAATGAAACAAAGTCAGTGAGGGAATAGTAAGTTAGATACTTAGCATCCTCACTACTATGGGTGTTATTTGTTTACTGTGTGTCAGGTCAGCCCACCCTGAACTGCAAATTGAACTTCAAAAACAAGTCCTTGTACGTAGCAGAGATTTGTTTTCATTTTGTTTTGTTTTGTTTCTTGTTCCATTTTAAAATGTAGACTAAGTAATATTGCTCTTATCCAAACACATCCCTTGTTTCTAAAGTAAGCAAAAATAAAATCTCCATAAGAAAAACAATTAATTGTGCGAGTTGGTAGATTAATATGAACATGCCATGTTAACTTGCGTGTATTTTGGTGATCACATCCCTGCACTCCTTGCACGCCAAAATGTTAACTGCAATTGTCATTTAGGGTTCAGTCATTGACATGAGTATTAGAATAATACTTGGTGGGTAACTTCAATTTAGAACTTAAAAAGACTCAATGCACCTTATGGATTGAAGTTTCAATATAGTATATTCTAGCACTAACTGAAGCATAATGGAATGCAGTAGTAATATATACTATGGGATGGGTTTCTGATATTGTTATTTCTTTTCACTCACTCTGACATGGCTGCAACGTACTGTATCTTAGTTTTCCTTGTCTTTTCATCACGTTGCTTTTGTTAATTTTTCCCCTGTCTCCCAGAGAGGGCGGGGGATGAATGTGACGCTTCAGTCCGATCCTTGTTATTAATTGCAGAGAAACCTAAACCTTGGCTTCAGCAATTATTCAGAGTTCAAATCTTTTTTTAAAAAGTGTCCTTACCATCTAGAGATGAAAAAGGGTTACATTGCACCTTCCACTGCTTAGAGATCAAGCATGATTTCTCTTTATTTTTATGGAATGGCTAGCCTCTGGCTGTTTTAGAATGTTCTCTGATGCCATGTGTTTGCAACTGCTGCCCAGAGTACGTTGTTCAGCACTGCTTCTTCTTGATCTACCTGTGACACTCTCCCCCGTGTCTGACCTATGTGAGAGAGATGGTATGGGACTGATCCAGTCTGCCTATGGCCGGGAGAGTCAGGATTTCTCACGAGCAGAGATACTGGGTGGCATCTAAGGAACAACATGGGCTAGCCTTCTTACCTGTACCTATAAGGATTTTTTTTTTCTCCCCACAAAGTGAGATATGCTACGCACGTATCAAAGTTCAGGGAATTTTCCCGTCGAGCTGCCCTTCAAAGCCTATTACTCTTACATGAGATGCTTTGTTTAGACTTATCAGGTTTTTTCAGTCCATGGTTTTTCCTTGCTGTCAGATTGCTTCCTGTCAGAGCAGGAACAGGAGCTTCCATTTCCTCATGGTATTTGGGACCCATTTAGAGTAAGGGTAGCCACATTTACATACTGCTGAAGACCTGACTCTTACAAGGGTTAAGCCTTGAGTCTGCAGAAAATTATATTTATGTGCCACACTGCCTTCTCTGATGATGTCAAGTAAGTTTCCTGCGATTAGTAATGTCTTTTACTAAGTTGTGTAGAGGTTTGGGAAGAGTAACCTTTACTAGATAGATTGAACTGGACCAGTTTTTGAAAATTCGCATTAGCAACTAGAGTTGCCCATTTGGAAACATACCCAAGGAACTCCTTCGCTGGATTTAACAGTCATTGTTTCAAGAGGATCCCACAAGACTAGTTGTGATATTTTGATTATTTAGGTATTTTCAACTTCTTTATCCCCGGGCCTCCATGTATCTTACTTCCCCGGGCATGTTTGCTTCTACTCAGGAGAACTCTGAGGTCTCTGTCATTCCAGGCATCTGTACTTATATCAAGGATCCACCTTGTTTGTTTTAAGAAGCTTACTGAAAGGGGGTACTGGTAGCTGAGGGATTACAATAGGATCCTGCTTATGGAAACAGAATCTGGCTATACGGGCTCAAATGTTAAAATAATGAAATTTCCTGTCCTTGGAGGAGTAAGTAATTCTACAGACCAGATTGCTCACTCAGGAGATCTTTGAAGAAGTACATGAACTACTGTATACCTCATTCAGGGCTGCAGTTTGGTGTTGCCTAGTATTCCCCGTCATTGTTTCTGCTGTGACACGTATGACAGGTGACATTTTTGTGTTCAACATATTCCCATGGGCATACCCAGATTTTGACAAAACACCACAACATTTATAGTGAAGTCTGGCACAGCAATAATTCATAGTCAACACAATTATTAAAGTGGTGTCAGTATCCATTGTTCCCTTTGGGCCCTTCAGAAAGTCTGAATGTTAAATATAAATAATTTCATACTAGCAGCACCTACACCCACTTTTTATATCACTCAGAAAAGAGCATGGAATTCCAATGAGTAGGAATGACATAACCAAAGATAAAATTTTGAACCATTTTAAATGGTATTTATTTTTACTTTTAGTTCACAGACTTTGATATTCTATGATAAGTAGAGAACTGCTTTCAACCACATATTTCACAGCCTACAAAGACAAATTGCCATTGGTTTGGAATCTGAAGTGCTGGGGCTAAGGATTCAGTTTTGGCATTTACTCTGGGGGGTGGCAAGCTCTTAGCGGTCCATTACCACATCTATTAAATTGAGTTAATAACCCAAACTTTACTGAGGATTAAATGAGATACTTTTTATTTATGTATATTTATTTTTATTAAATACATTAATAAATACCTAATTTTTTTGGTACTTCGTGATACAGACACACACTCTCTTTCCATTTGTTACTATTGGAAACTCTTAGATACCATGGTAAGTATTAATCTGGTTGGTAGATACAGGAACAAACTAAGACTATTATACTCGATGTTAAATAATTTGCCTAACTTCTGTCTCTTTCCCATTCCACTTTGAATATGCCTGAAGAGTCCCTATCTTTAGCATGTATGCTTTTGTACACTAATATTCTTGAGAAATTTAAGAGAATTTTTAGAACATCAGAGGTTACCACCATCTTTACATAATAAAAACTATTACAGTGAATCACTATGGAGTTAGAATAAATAGTTTATAATAGGGAATTGGTTAGAAGAAAGTAGAAGATGAAGAAAAAGGAGTAAAGAGATAGGAATATACATTTTCTGTATGTAGAGAAAGGCTAATAATTAAGACTCACGGGAATTATTCCTGGGGCCATTTTTGACACTTTCATAAATGACCTAGATGAGGGCTTTCACACTGAAATATCTACTAAAAGCAGACTGACAAATTATTGACTTCTAACTTGCTTGGCTGACAGCTTCATCTTTCTTAAGGTAGAAGATGTTACAGAGGGGAATTGCTAATTTGGGCTTAATTCTAATCTCAAGGGAGAGTTGGCTGGAGATGTGGTAGGTAGGGAAATCCACACACACACACACCAGGTTGATTGATTGATTGATTATTTATTTATTTATTTATTTATTTATTTATGTCAAGACACCAATCTAGTGGACAAGATGAAGGTATGGGTTGGGTGATAGTCAGGGAGGTACAACAATTGCTTATTAAATCCAAAATGTATTAACTTAAAAATAACCATCAACCTGGAAAGACCTTTCAAAGGGCCAAACCTTAACAAGGCCTGTTCCTAGTCAAGATTTTTATCAATGCTATTGACTGTGTCATAGAAGTAACTTATCAGTTATAGATGATAAGGTGACAGGAGGTGAATATAAATAAAGCATTAATGAGAGAATTAAGACCTAAAACAATCCTGACAGCCTAACTCCTGGGCCAAAATCAACATGATAAAGACGTATGTCCTCAGTAATAGGTTTTTATTTGTGTGTGTGTTTGTTTGTTTTTTTGTTTTTTGTTTTTTAAAGATTTTATTTATTTATTTATTTATTTATTTATTTATTTATTTATTTGACAGAGATAGAGACAGCCAGAGAGAGAGAGGGAACACAAGCAGGGGGAGTGGGAGAGGAAGAAACAGGCTTCCAGCGGAGGAGCCCGATGTGGGGCTCGAACCCAGAACGCCGGGATCACGCCCTGAGCCAAAGGCAGACGCTTAACGACTGAGCCACTCAGGCGCCCCTGTTTGTATTTTTTTTAAATAATACCCTAATGATGTTCGAGAGGTTCCTGATGAAATTATAAATTGGTTTGATCTTTCTGGAGGGAAAGATGGACATATATAACCAAAGCTATAAAGTATTCATGACCTTTAAACTAAATATTCTATCTGAGAGACTTAGTCTAAGGAAATAATCAGGAAAATATTTAATGACAGAGAAGCAAAACCAACAAAAACAGGAGTAGTCGGCTGGTCAAACATATAGCACGACCGTAATGAAATACTAGGCAGTCATTAAAAATTATGTGGTAAACATTTACTTATTGACATGCGACTATATTAATGATATAGCAGATAAAAAGACTACAGAAAGCTATTATATACTTTATTTTTATAAAATAAAGTTTGTGCATATAGATATATAAATATGTTATATATCTATAAGTAGATATATAAATAGATATATAAACATGTTAAAACACAAAAATGTACAGAGGGATATTCAGGAATTTCAGTGTTTTTTGTGGTTGATAATTTTAGGTATGAGATTTTCTTCCTAGGCTTATCTATGTCTTCCAATATTTGTAGGATATATGTATTGATGATGTGATAAAAATATTATCCTAAAAAAGATAAGATGGAGTTGACAGCCATTTCAAGTGAAAATTTTTTTTGGTTATTTGGAGGACAAAAGTTACCACCAGTGTGATGCAACAGCTAAGAAAGAAGAGTGTAATTAGGTTGTGTAACGAACAATAAAGTTTTAGTGGGGGTTAGTGGGAGAGGGTGTCAAAGAGCTGTAAACCTACATAATTAGGTGGTATTCCTTTATCGGAACCATGTTTAAATAAGAGTCATAACAATATGTATAATTCAGTGGATGGGAACTTGTCATACAAAAAAGTTTGTAACTCACAATGGTTAGCCCACAGATAATAACTTGGGGATCTGAGGAGGACAAGCCAAGCTAACTGCGATTAAATAATTGAAGGATGACAGAATGAAAGGCATGTTGGTAGTTCTATAAAGTTTAAAAAGGACTTGAACAAATGGGCAGAAGACTGAGAGAGGAGGATTATGCAGAAGGATTTCTTAACATTTAGAAAACTGTAGCAGGCTACAGTAGAAATAAATGCATTCCCCATCATGGGCCCTTCGTTTTGGATCCTCTCTGATGCCAATGATTGAAAACCCTGCTCAAAATGCTGTTAATCAAAAGGCAAATTTATTGGCTGAGAAGTGGCTGGCTTCATCTAGCCTCAGTCAAGCAGAGGCTAGATGTATAGTGCTGATGATGCCCACAGGACCCACTTCCCCTCCTTTCTTGTGGAGCTTGGGTTCATGATGGCAAGATGGCTGCAGCCCTCTAGCACTCCTATCCTCTGTTTTTACATTTAGGAGAAAGAAATCTATCATCAACAGTAGAGTGAAAAGTCCAGACCTGGTTTTCCTTAGCAATAGTTGGCCCCTGTTCTCACCCTTGAACCAATTACTATGGCTAGAGTGAGGGTACATACAATAGCTGTTTTCTTACAGAAGCCAATCAGGGCCTCCCATCCCCCAGCGGAGAATGGGGTCAAACTCAGGCAACCCCCCTGTGCTGAGGATATGAAGGAGTGGTTTCCAAAAAGTAATTCAGGCTAATCTTTTATTAGGAAAATGGATGACTAGACAATGGGCTGCAAAAATGACAGATGCCTATTAAAACTAGGATGACAAGTGTAACTGGATGATTTCTTAGGTTCTTTCCAATGCCAAGATTCTAGAAGGCTGTGATTCAATTTGCAGTTGGCACTAAGATTTGCAGGGAGAAAAATATAAAAGGAAATACAAAAGGAATTGTTGATGAACTCCAGGAAGACATAACCAGTCTGCAAGAGAATATAAGAAAGCAATGCTGTGGGCAGGCAAAGGTATTAAAGGGGGAAGCAATTTAAAATATGGAAACTCCTTTACAGTTGTGAGCTTTTGAGTTAAAAAAAAAAAAAAAATTCCATCAGTTAACATGTATCTCTCCCCCAAAGCATTCTGTCTCTACTTAATCAAGCGTGCATTTTGTGCTTTTTTTCCTCCTTAATTTAACACACGCACGCGTGCACACACACACACTCGCACAGCCACACACGCACCCTGCCTAGCAGTATGCAAAAAAGAGAAAGAAGCATATATCTTTTCAAAACAGAACCCTCCCGCCTAAGAACTTATACATATTCCAGTGCTCCAAAAAATGGTCAATCGTAGGTTATTTAGGTTTGACAAATTCCTTTCAAAATTCATATGATCTCTGGAAGGGTTAAGATTCATTCACACTCAGAGTAAATTGCTTTAATCAGATAATCAGATCAGCAGCTCCTTAGGGCTGCAGGCTCAGCAAAATTTCTCCTGCAAATTTGCACTTCTATTTGAGAGTGGGAGGAGAGTAGGGAGGACAAGGGTTTGGGAGCAGATGGTGATTTGGGGGTACACCTTGGGCAGCCAATAGACAACTTAAAGAAATGTAGGGGAAGGCAAAGGGAGAGATGGAAACTGAGAAGTAGTAGACTTAGAAAGATGGTGACAAAGAATTTTGCTTAGCACTCTCTCAGCTCTATATGGACCAACTGGAAATAATGAACATCTCTGTTTCTTGGAATCACTGCAGCTCCTGTAATGTCCCTGTATGAGACCACCACTCTTTTAACTTTTAAGATATGAGGAGGAAGGAAAGGATAAAGAGGCTGAGGTTGGAAAGAGAAAGGTTTTATTCATGTGCCTATCTCCTCTTCCTTTGTATTTTCCTTACTATTTCAGGTTGTAAAGCTTGGGATTTGCCTTTTTTAGGATAACTACATTGCATCCCCAGGAACACCGAGGGCATTGCCCTTGTACAAAACCTTAGATCATCCGCACTATATGTGGTTCTGGTTGATGAACCTTAAAAGAGAGGAAATGGAGCTAGAAAAGGTCTGGAGAAGGGCAGATAAAATGATCAGAGGGATACAAAAGGGTGCTGGGTGAGAACAGATGAAAATGATCCCTTTTCTTCCTGCCGCCCTCTACAAAACTATGAAGGGCACAGATAAGGTAAACACAGGCTAGCTGGCCAGCCCGTACAGTGCCACAGCCGTGGGAGAGCTCCAGGAGCTAGGGGCGGCTAGAAGACTCGCTGTGTACGTAGCAGGGATACATTTGTGCAAATCCCTACCCTTAAGTAGTAGGATAAACTAAGTGTAAGTAGGTTTTGATAAGGTTGTAATTGAAAAACCTATAATGAGTTCTCAAAGCAAGCCATGTGATGTTGATGAGGGCCTCCTGTGTTTTTGCTGTGGGTACCTTAAAATAATGGTCTCCAAACCCAACTGATCATTGCACTCACCGAGGGGTGTTTCAAACTGCGTGTAGATTCCATAACCCTACCTGAGACTTCAAAAATAAACATTTTGGGAACTAAGACCCCAACATTTGTGTTTTAAAAAGATTCTCAACCAACTCTGATGATGATAGGATTTGGGAATACTCCCTAAAGGCTGACCCTGCTGACCTGGAAGGGAGCGCTATGTGATGAGGAGGTAGCCCGGCTGCTGGGAGCAGGTCGACCTGGATTTCCATGCTGACTGAGGCTTTTCAGCATGTGGCTCAGACCAGTGACCTACCCTCTCTGAGCCTGAATCTGTCTTACAGGGTAGCGTACGTTAGCCTATGCCTCTCCACGCCACCCTCCAGTTGGGTCCTGTGAATTGTCCACCGCAGAATCCTGGGCTAGAGAGATTGTGGATTTTTTAAGCCCCTTGATAGTTCTCGTCTATCTAAGCATTTGTCTCCGAGAGGGAGAGAAGATGATTTTATGCAAAGATGTGAAGGTGGACATACCATAGTTTCCTCTCTGCTCTCGCTCTTCTGTGTTGCCAGTTTCAGGTAGAATAATGCAAGAAGCAGTGTATGTTTCTCAACTATCAAGTTCCACTTACTGGTTTCATGGTGTTTTCAGATCGTGTGTCAGTATTTTGGGTTTTGGGTTCCTGTTGAGGTCTGTATCTTTCAACATTAGTTTATTGCTAACTTCTGTGAAGTTGAAACTGAAGGGAAAAACAGATCAGTGGAGATCTTCAGTGCTCTGAAGCAGCTGGTGAAGATTCTCCACCAAGTTGTGGTAAAGATCTAGGGAAATGAGCAAAGAGAAGAAAACCAAGGACTCGGAACAAGTAAGAAGCGGGTTTCTTTAAGAAGCAGGTTGCATGTAAGGTAAATGCAGGTGTCCCATGAAAAGAAAGGGGAAGCAGACTTCCGGGCTCCTGAGGAGTTAGGGGGACAGGAAAATGAGGTCATCTCATCTACGGGGAGTTGTGCTGTCCTTCTGCTCTGGCTGGTCACGGGGCTGCTGCAGGGAGGAATGTGGAGGCAGTGAACCTATGGCACTGAGTCTTCCCACATACCATTCCAGAGATGGTGCGTCCATTTGCCCAACCCTCTGTTCTCATTATTGCATTTGGAGCCTCTCAGGGATTCTGTTCATCAGTCTCTGTGTACCTGTTTCTGTCCCAGGTCCCTATCTGGTTGTTGAGGAAGATCCATGCCTCAACAGAATGGAAAACAAGAATTTTCTTGTTACATTATAATCAGAGTCGGCACCCAAGGCTTAGGATAGAAGCTAAATCTCTGCGTTCTAGGTTCTAGGAGCCACAACCAGCAGGTGTGACTAGACACCTCCCCGAAGAACTTACTGAGGGACCCTCTCAGAGACTGTAGATGGAGGCAAAGAGTTAGAAGATCCTGCACATGTTTGAAAAACAGTTTCCAATATGAATAGTAGGAATTGGGGTGAGAGAAAAGGTCTAAAGGAAAGAGGAGAGGCCCTTAAGTAGTTCATACTTAATTTGGAAGAGAAGAATAGCATGCATTGTCATCTGTCCTCTGTTGTGGGAAAAAAGACCCTAGGCTTGTATAGACCTGCTTTATTTTAATTCTTAATTATATAAAAGATATATAGGTAAATTCTTAGTTTAGAAATTAGAATGTTAAAGACAAGCCACTTTTACCGGAACCCTAGACTTTATACATGGATATATATATCTGTATCTATGTATATATGTGTATACATATACATGTGTAAATAATGTATGTGTATATATACATGAGTATGCATGCACATATATACATACGCATGTGTGTGTATATAAAACATCCAAAAGATATCCATAAGGAGTACGATATAGTATGATACTATGTTTTTTCTTTTTTTTTTTTTTTTAAAGATTTTATTTATTTATTTGACAGAGATAGAGACAGCCAGCGAGAAAGGGAACACAAGCAGGGGGAGTGGGAGAGGAAGAAGCAGGCTCATAGCAGAAGAGCCTGATGTAGGGCTCGATCCTGGATCGCCGGGATCACGCCCTGAGCCGAAGGCAGACGCATAACCGCTGTGCCACCCAGGCACCCCCGATACTATGTTTTTTCTAATGTGGTTTTTTAGTATTATTAATTTTGTCTTTTATATTGCAAATGATTTGTGTTTTTGGTTTTTGCTTTTTGTTTTGTTCTGTTTTGTTTTGTTTTTAGTCTATTGAGGGTTCCTGGATAGCTCAGTTGGTTAAACATCCAAGTCTTGATTTTGGCTGTGGTCATGTTTTTCAGGGTCGTGAGATCGAGCTCCCCACTGGGCTCTATGCTGGGCATGATGCCTGCTTAAGATTCTCTCCCTCTCCTTATGCCTGCCCTCCTAAAGAAAAAAAAATCATGCAGCTGAGGTAGAACAGAGAAAGTAAAGCATATTGTTAAAAGCCTAGATTGTGGAGCCGGGCTGCGTGGCTGTGTGACCCTACAGGAGTTACTAATGTTTCTGTTCCCCAGTTCTTCATCTGTAAAATTGGGATATAATAGTATGTACCCCTCTCAGGTTTGTTGTGATAATTAAATGAGCTAATATATGTAAATCACTTAGAATAGTGCCTGACATATTCCAAGCACTATGTAAGCATTACAAATAGATCAGGTTCATTCTTTAACAGCACATTCTAACATGTGAATATACCATATTTTATTTAATGATTCCCCCACTGATTGACATATTGGCTTTTTTCTAATTTTGCATTACTACAAACAATTCTGCAATAAATATTTAATCAATTTATAACACATGTTTTTGGAACATGTGTTACAACTGATATGGCAAATGCTACTATTAGAGTAAATGCTTTTGAAATCACATTGATGCTAAGAATTTGATGTAACTTCTTTCTGATTTACACACTTGAGATCATTTTTCCCATCTCTGAAATGACTTGAGAGAAGCTGTATCCCAAAGATTTAATGAGGTTATGTCCTTTTAACTGTCAAGAGCTCCCCATTCTTTACACTGATACTCTTTTGAATTGTTGATAATTAATCAGGAACATCAGTGGTGAAATGTCACATAGATATCACTCTAACCCTTCGATCTGTATCTTTAAAGGGAGGTTTTTCTCTCTGTCTGCTGGCCCTGTCATTGCCAAGCTTCCCTCTTATTAACCTTGAAGTCACATGGAACAGCCTCTCCTGTGATTTCATCATATCTCCCATCTGAAGAGATGCTATCACACTCCAAAAAAAAATAAATTAAAAGCACCGCATTACCCCCACACAGAGGCAGGTCACAGGTTTAATTTTTTTTTGTCCCCTAGTGGGGCTTCTTGCCCCACCTGTCACAGACAAGACTTTACAGATTTCACTGTAAATTTCATGAGTCTCCTATCAGTTTGCATAGAACATTTTAATATGGAAAATTGTTCATGAAATTCTCTTTCTTCTGATAAAGCCATTCTTCTCTGAGCTTGATGGAAAATGAGTTATTTGCTTCTTTAAAATGTTTCAACTTCACAGTGGTGATGTCTCAATTAATAAAAACATTAAGACAAATTCTTATGAAAGCTTTCCAATGTCTCTCTAAACTAAACAAAACAGAAACGCGTCTTTGTCTGGTGCATATGAAGAAGTGTCCCATGTGCAGCTTCTTTTGCCAGCTCACAGGAACGACCCTGGGCAAAGTGATGAAGGCTGGAAAGTTGGACTTTCAGCATCCTGGCTTTCTGTTCAATATCCAAAAACCTCTTGGCTGCTTTGGGCTACAGATGTTCTGTTTTCAATAATCCTTTCCAGCCAAGTGCCTTTGTTCTCTCCACTACTGGAAATATCAGACTAATGAGACAGTGTAAGAATTTCCAGGCAAGAGCAAGTGTAGGGGAAACACGGGGCCCAGAGCATGATCTTGACATGGGATGAAGGAGACTTCATTTGAATGGATAAAGTGGAACAGTCGTCAGCCAGAGACATTGGAGGAACTGAAGGGTTCTGTTTTATTTCCAAAGTATCAGACACTGTGTGCACAGAGCTGAGGGTCAAAGCAGACTGAGGGACAGCCTGTAGGGTAAGTTCTTTGATATTGAAATTCAGAAGTTTCCAAGTTTGGGTTGGAATTGAATACAGTCCACAGAACCAGGATCAAGCAAGCAGGTATCAAGTCTGGTAGGGGTAAGTCTTTGGAATATACAAGGGCCCAGGCTCAGACCTAAGAGCAGGCAGATTGGTTTTGTCATGGCAAGTTGTAATGACAAGTACTTTTTGTTTTAATTGGGTGGGGAGGGGGGTTCCCTTTCACTCAATTTCATCAAATTCCTTGGTCTTAAGGGTCCTAGAGAATTGGACACAAACCTCATCTTTTGAGCTTCCTGGTCAGTGCCATGGTTAGTGGAGCCCCTCTGCAATGATTTGTTTCTCACCAGTTCTGGCCCTTCCCGTGTACTGGACACCGTAAGCCTGGATACCCCTTAGGGGTGTCCTTTAGTCCTGCTGGGCATTCAGCCATCACTGCCCACCCTTCCCATTCTGGAGCTTCTAACTCTACTGAAATGCTGACCTATTCCATGATGCTGCATCTCAGTGCCTTATTTGAGTAAAGTAATCCCACTGTCCTACCACTGCCCTTTCCCAATCCAGGCAGCCTTCTGGGGCCCCTTCCACTCTTGAGGACTCCTTGCTTATCCTTGTCAGGGTTAAACTTTCCAAAACTAAGGTTTACACCTTGACCTCCAAAGAACTATCAACACTACCTAGCTAATACAAAGGCTCCTGGAATTAGACCTTAGTCCTTATGAAAAGGAGTAAACTCTTTTTCATTATTTTTGATTGCTCCATGGCAGAAAGATCTCAATCTGTCAAGACTTCCCTTTTATATGTGTTTGCTTTTTCTACTTTTTCTATTTGTGAGAGGAGAGAATTCTACCCTTTACCTGTGAAGGTTTGGAATCAGGGAGAAGATGGGGGAATTCCATGGGATTTTATTTATTTGTTTGTCTCATTTCTGCTTAATGGGACACCATACCTTCTAGCCTAGCATGGAGAATGAAGCTGACTTAGTCATTAGGGTTCCCAAGGAAAAAGGTTATACTTAAGGACTACACTTAACTACACTTATTTAATGTTCCTGGAGGTCTAGTCCTATGATTTCTTGAGAGAGGAAGAGACTTTTTCTCCAGGTTTTCCAGCGTTTGGAGCCTTTTCTGCCCTATCATGATTTTGTTCAGAAGGGCCTTCTGTCTTTTCCTGTCTTAGTTGTGTTTTAACACTCCCCTCGTCGCCCCATTCCCTTCAACTTCAAGATAAACTGATCTTCCAACTCTCTCCCGCATGTGTAGGTATGTATTTTGTATTTTCTAGTAGTTTTTTTTTTTTTTTACATAACATTCATGAATTTTTAAATAATAGTCTGCCATCTCTGACATCCAAGAACATTTGCTTTTTATGTTATTTCTGCCTTTATTTATGAAGCTCCTGACAAAAAGACAAATTAGAATTCATTTTCCACATTAATGAAGATGTCTAAACCAAGTTTGATCCAAATTAAAATGAAAAGGGCGCTGGTTTATTTGAAAACTGAAAAGGTAAGCTGTTAAGCCATCATTGGCAAGTTTAAAAAGTGTGTGTTAAAATACTTGCAGGGTAGGTCTTGCAGGACAGGCATCAAGATCAGCATTTTGATCATCACCTCGGGTAATTTTGACATGGGTGGCACTTGGATCCCACTTTGGGAAGCATCATGGTGTTTTCTATTCTCATACAGATATCGTTGTCTAGGTCTGTGGGTTATTTACGTTAATGTACTCCATGGAAAGGCATTGCAAGGGGAGTTGCAGTGTTAGATGGGGCATGATACTCTAAAATGTTCTTTTTGGTAAACTTAAGAGAGGATATTTTTGACACTGTATGAGCTAGGTGTACGAAGGCACAAGACACTGGTGTCTGAAAGAACTGGGCTCTGACATCCTGCTCTCCTAATAATTTTGTGTGTATTTTTGGCAAGTCATTTAACTTCTTCCAGAGTCTATTTCTTCATCTGTAAAATGATGTGATAATGATAATACTTACCTTCTAGAGTTGGTGAAAAGATAAGGGCGTTAGTGTATGGAGATCACTTGGTATACTTCCTAGCACATGTAGGATTTTTGCAACATCTGTGACTTGTACAGTGCGGATATAACTTGGGTGCCTACATGAAAACGTGCACATACACACATACAGCGACTGGGGGAGGGGAGGGGGGGCACTGGCAGGGAGGCTGTCAGGGAGACAGGGACTCTTGCTTTTGGAAACTCTCTAGTCTAAAGAGTTATATATCTTACCAGGCAAAAATCCTAAGTAACTATTTTAGGTACGTAAAGAATATAAATGTGTATGAGTCTAATTTGAGGAAGTAAAAAGCTAGAACTAGTTGTGAATTTTCTCTCTCTAATGAATACTTATGTCTTTCGATTCACCCTCCCAGGAAGTCAAGCATTCCCATTATATCTTTCTTTGGAGGGAGTTGCTCACATAGGCATGTGCAAAGCCCTTTTCAATGAAACAGCAACAACAACAACAACAACAAAGGATGAGAAAATATTTTCACACACCCCTAAGAATGACACTTCGGGGCATTCCAAGAATGTATTGTATTTCTCTTCCTGTACTACTGGGAAATCTGTTTGCATCGATGCCCTTCATTGTTATTTGACCTGTAGGACCTAAGAAAGATAAAAATATGGGCATGGAATTGAGTTTGCAAATTTGAGGTATAAAGTCGTCTTCAAATGATTCAAAATGTGCTTATGTAGATTCCTTTTTACTTTGTTTCATTTCATCGAATCATACAAGCAAATTTAGAAATTACAGAAGTTGGAAATTACAGTCTTCTGTGCCCTAGGCCATTCTACCCTGTCGGAATCCACATGAGAAAGAGAGCTATGAACTGCAAAGGACCTAGGAGACTGGCCTGGACAGACCCTTCTGAAACCCAGTGGAATTGACCATCTCCTCCTCATTAATGAATATCATTTTCATAATAGAGAAAAAAGAGAGAAAGGAGGAGAATATCCAACACAAGCTCACAATAGCTCAGAGGTGATAAGACCTCAGCTCTCACAATTCAAGTTAGAGGAAAACTCTCTGAGCCCCAGACTTAACAGTAGCCGGTTATTTCTCCAAGCTCTCTTAACCAAAGATAGCGCCCCCTCATTTTTTCACTGCCCCTCATTCTGTCCTCTGTTATTCTTTTCCTTTAATCAGTTCAGGTTATTCCAGTGAGGACACCAAACTGAAAATCCTAGGCTGCCATCTCGTTTATCCCTGAGACAGGGAGAGGTGTAAGGGTCCCTGCTGTAGACACTATTCCCCCAGGGGCTTCAGCCCCGACCCAGTGAGGCTGAGCTATTAATGAGAAAGAGTGTAAGTCTCCCTTGCTCATTCAGCCCTTGTCCTCTCTCCTGAGACTGCCAACAAGAGAAGCAATTAGGGCCAATTGTGGTGGTTGTTGGCTGCCTTTTAAAATAGAAACCGTCTCAAAATCCGTCTAAGAGCACGCCTTACTTTCAGCTTCCTTACAGACTGCAGAGACTTTCGGTGACAGTGCTGAGAATTACCCAGGTTATCCATGGAAGCCTGTAATAGTCCAATTACCAACACTTGTTTACTGTCTTTTTGTGAACTTGCTCTGAAGTCTGGGAAGGGTACGCTGCAGTAGGGTTGGAGCTGTTGTGTGTGTATGTTGGGGGTGGGGGGTTAGAGAAAACAGTTCTGAGAATAAAATTGTTTTCATCAGTGACTCAAGACTCCAATAGGTTAGGTGACTACCAGACATTCTGATGGGTTTTAATAACCTTTACCATAGTGGGGAAATGACTTTTCCGGAATCTCCCATCAAGTCTATGTTCATTATATGTTTGCTCTATTGACTTGAGGGAAAGTTGGTTTGGTTTTGTTGTTTTTTGTCTTTTAGATCCTATGTTTTTGCCTCATGAGTTAGATAATCCCAAGACTTCTAGGAAACTGTAAACAAAAGCTAAAAACCAATGTGCTTATCTGTCACCTATTTTAACACTTTGAGTAGGCATCCCTTTCTTTGTATTTAGAGGAGTGATGACCCAATTCAGAATTCAGAATAAACTAGGAAGTGAGACAGCCCTTGTTAAATTGCTTCCTGCTATTGTTAAAAGTTCCATCCTTCAGGGAAAGCAAAGAAACCAAAACTTATTTTCTCTGTGAGCAAGTTTTCCCTTGTCAATTCAAAAAAGGATTATATAGATATCTACTAAATGCTTAATTTCCATAATAAAGTAATAAGTGACGCTTTGCCTTTTCTTCTTTTTTTGAGTAGAGCTATTAATATGCTGTTATTTTGAGTCTATGATCTTCTTACTTTCCTCTAGCTGTCTGATAATAAATCAGGAGCTATCATTCATGGAGACAGGAGATGACTACTTTATATCACTCAGAATTCTTCTGAAACCCTTAGTTTTATCCCTTCGTTTCTGCAGTGATAAAGGAACCATATGGGAGGATCTTTCCATTTTTTCTTCTGCCAGACCCCTGTTTACATTCAAACTTCATCTTCTAAAACAATTTCTAAATATTTCTCTTTCCTTATAGTCAGTATCTTTTAAATTACAATGTGAACATACATGCAGACCATCATAGCTATATTTCTGGAGTGCTGGAAATTGTGCAATTTATGTGCGCAATCCATTTGCACATCTCTTCCTTTTAAGAGCATCTGTGTTTCTCCATGACAGCTCGTTTCCGTAGTTTATAATTTTCATTTTGGAGTATTCTGTACCTTAGACCATTCTACCCTGGGCAATGGCAGCTGCATCTCCTCAGGATTATATTGAAAAACTCTCGGTTCTGCCAACAACTATCTTGGAAGGAAGGTATAGGGGCGTGTGTGTGATAGAACGAGAGAGGGAGAGTGTATAGAGGTGTTTATGTGTTCATCAAGATATCAACGTATATTTCTCCAATTATTCCCATTAGGTCTGTTGTAGCTCATTAGCTCTTCTCTGGCTCAGGACCCTCTGGCCACCCTGTCACTGCCCTTTACAGTAGGAACAGACAGCTGGTGGGCCTAGGTGGGTTTGCATCTGGATGCGTTTGTTGTTCAGGTAGAAAGAGACCCTTCTTCTTTATAAAATTATGAATTTTAATATGTTGAACAATGACCACCCAAAGATATCGAGTCCTACTCCCTGGAATTTGGAAATCTTACCTTATTAGGAAAGGGAGACTTTGCAGATATAATTAAGGATTTTGAAGCAAGGGGATTACTCTGGATTATTAAGGTGGACCCTAAATGCCATCGCAAGCTTCAGTAGCTACTTCCAAGGGTCCTTATGAGAGACACAAAGAGCTAGCTATCTGTAACAGAAACATGAGGAGAAGGCAACACAAAGACAGAAGGAGAGATCGAAGTGGTGCTGCCACAAGCCCACGAGAACCATGGCAGCTGCCAGAAGCTGGAAGAGGCAAGCAAGGAAGGGAGGCTTCCCTGGAGCCCCCAGAGAGGACTGGATTGGGACTTGTCCCATCCAGAACTGTGAGAGTGTAACTATCTGTTGGGATGAGTCATCAACTCGGTGGTAATTTGTTACAGCATTCTCAGCAAACGACTGTGTAGGTGACGGAAAATAACACTGGATGTAATATTTCATAAATATTATGCTTCTTTGACTTATTACATTATCGGAATTTTTTGGGGATTTTTTTTTTTTATTAGCACCACACTTGGGCATCATCACCCTTCTCCCCTCCCCCAAACCTACATTGCTCAGTACTGGAGCCACTAACCACATGTGGCTATTGAATAATTGAGATGTACCTACTGGGACTAAGGAATTGAATTTTTAATTTTATTCAATTTTAATTAACTTAAATTTTTAAACTTGCAGTTGATTTGGTTATTGGAAATCTTTTCAGTATGCTTAGAACAATTTAGGTACATGAATTTACTTTTCAACTGTAAATTTTATGAAATATAAATATACATCAAATATTCCAATGAAAGTTTAGTATCCAAATTGAGATGTGCTCTAGGGGTAAAATATATATGGCATTTCAAAGACTTAATATGAGAAGAGGCAATATATTTTACCAATATGTTTTATGTTGACTACATTTTTTAAAAAAATATTTTTATTTATTTATTTGACAGAGAGAGAGACAGCCAGCAAGAGAGGGAACACAGTCAGGGGGAGTGGGACAGGAAGAAGCAGGCTCCCAGTGGAGGAGCCTGATGTGGGGCTCGATCCCAGAACACCGGGATCACGCCCTGAGCCGAAGGCAGACGCTTAACGACTGAGCCACCCAGGCGCCCCTATATTGATTACATGCTGAAATGATAATATTATGCATGTGCTAAATGAAGTATATTACTAAAATGCTATCTTTTACTAGACCAAGGAGTAAATCTGCTTTCTTGTAGCTTATGGACCAAAACATTCACCCAGCTTGCCATTATCTTGAGAAGTGCTGTGACATCTCCATTCTCATGGAGAATGGCTGGTCAATTCATTTGGCTTTTTTTTTTTTTTTTTTAATGAAAACAATCACATTTGGAACTAGAATTTTAAGATAGACATTTAGCACTGCCTTCACTCCTTATGTAGCAAATGAAAAAAAAAATAGTTCAAGATTACAAGATGGTGTTCTTGATGGCTGTAGTTTGAGGATGTTTTTCAGGGTTTGGGAAGTAGACACTCTGTCTTAAAGTACTTGAGTTTCGTAAGCTTTGGCAAAGATATTCCAGTCCCATTTCCTGTAGCTATTGATAGTGAAACAGCAATATTTTTATTCTTGCTTTCCTTTATTTGCTTCATGGATCTCTTTCAAATAATTTTAAAAAAAATTGTTAGTTACTTATGTAAATAAATATTTTTAATTAAATTAATTTAAAATGTCATTTCACTTGAGAAGTACAATAATATTTCTAATTTCTCTACCGTTACATTGGATATATTCTATATTTTAAACAATTACTGATTTTAGGCAATGACCATAGTGAAAAATAAGTCCGTAAAATCAGAACTGTAATTAGAAAGATTTTTACCTACCAATCTATAGTGGACTGATTGTGAAACCTAAAACTATAAGCAATAAACAGAACTTGAGACTAGAAAACCTCTCGTACTCAGTATTTGGGCAGTTCAACGTTGTTTTGCTTCTTTTGCTCCTTGACTGTTTAATTAATACGTGTCTTCCTATGGGTCCGCCCCACATTACTGCCACACCTAACCCCAGATCCTGCTGGCTTTAGAGGACTACTAAAAAGAGAACTGACAAGTATACCGTTTTTGTCCCAGAAACTACAGGAGTTAGGAAGGACTTAATGGTCCCCTTGTTTTACAGATGAGGAATAGTTTAGAGTCAGCCAGGGCTAGAACAAAGGGTCTTCTGATATCAAATCTAATTATCTTTCAGCTAAATCATACTTTCCACTACAAATGACCTGAAAATAGCCTGAGTGTTATGCACTCTTACATGATCTCCCAATTTCCAAAAGAATCTGATCAAAAATGAAAGGCCAGACCTTTTGAAAATTAGAAATTGGTGGATGTTTGCTCGGACACCAGTACAGCTGTGGACATCTGCTGAGTTTGTGATGTGCTGTTTGTTCACCCACCTCTCATACTTCACCCAGAGTGTTTGCTGCTAAAAGAGGGGGAAGCACCGTAGACGCAGATAATTCCTACAGTTGTAGTAGCTATGGCCACTGGTATTTATGAAGTCCAATGCAAAGTTTTTAAGAGGAAACTAAATTCTTAGTCTTATATGCCAAGTGTTCTGGAAGAGGAGATTAATATGTGTGTTCCAAGTTTTTTTAAATGAAACTTATTTAATATAGAATTCCAACCTTCAAAGCTAAATACTACTCAACTTGATTTTATGCATTTTGACATAATAACCATATGAAAAAAATTAGTATCTTAGTTCATATTGACACAGTTTTAAGCACTTTAAAATGCTATGTATTTAATGTCTAGGTATGCTTTTCAGTGTTCAAGCTCATAAACCTCAAACCTATATATTGCCCTTCTGAAAATGTTTCTTTCTTTTGTTATGTCTTCCTAGATTATATTTGATGTCTTATCTCTTCTCATGACCAGATTGGTGGTCCACATTCAGAGATCCTCCCGCAGTGGGATTAGTAACTGTAGCGGGTAGGGTGTATGTCATCATGATGACGTAGTCAGGAAAAGCACACACAGCCAGGGGGAAGTGTAATGGCTCTCAACACTGATGTGCAAGATGTTGCATCTACGTCCTTGGGCTCTTCTCGTCTATAAGCTTTATATTCCTAGTCTGGAAGACTAGAATCATTCCAGGACTATTTATCCCATGGAGTTGTGAGGACAATATGGGATAGCATATTCATGCATATTGTAAAATAAATTAACTGAAATACAAAATAACACATAATTGCATTAGGGACTCTGTTCTAGTAGGATACTGAAAGGAAAGGGAAGACAAAAGAGGTAGGATGAAGGGAGAGAACAATACGAACTAAAGAAATAAATGATGGAGAACTCCAGGAGCTTAGGATGAGTCAGGCTCATAGGTGCAGTATTGATGTGGGGGGGGGGTCTTATTTTTTCCCGAAAAACTTGGAGTTTCAGCTCACTGTGGCTGTGAAAAATGTACAGAACACTAGCAGATTTTGATAAATTGGACATTGGCATTAATTTTATTATTTGCATTATTTAAACAGATTATGCATGCATGGACAGTGCTTTGTAAACAGGGACGCCTGGGTGGCTCAGTCGGTCAAGTGGTTAAGCTTCTGCCTTCAGCTCAGGTCATGATCCCAGAGTCATGGAATCAAGTCTGTATGGGGCTCCCTGCTTAGCAGGGAGTCTGCTTCTCCCTCTTTCTCTGGCCCTCCCCCACACTCATGCTTTCTCTCTGGATTTGGCACTCTTTCAAATAAATAAATAAATAAAATCTTTAAAAAAAAAGAAAATTGTAAACATGCATTACAGTTGCGTGGATTATCATTACTGTCAAATGATGTGTATGGAGGTTTCCCTTGTTGAGCACAGTTTTCATTCTTTGGAGAGGGGGAGTCTTGTAGATACAAATGGAAGGCTACCTGTGACAGTTGACTCTGGGAAGTGCCTGTTCCTATTTTTTATTTATTTTTGTGTTCCTTAAAAGTCCTTTCTTTTATATCTAATATTAAGGTAAGGGGTGGGGAAAACAGGAAGAAATAATTCCTTTAGTGGAAGAGTAGATATCCTGTGATAAACATTTGTAGGGATTTTTATATTTCCTTTTTTTTCTTTTCTTTTTTTTGTATATATGTTGCCCAAGCGAGTACTAGATCTGCTTTTTGGAATCCTAACAGATCAGTGGTTTTTACATGTATTTTTATATTTTTACTGCTGCTGTCATTTAACCATTTATTTTCTTCTTCTTCTCTTTATAAAGCACATTTCCATTTATTCTCCACTGTAGTCAGTTCACTGTTCAGTCATTATGACAGATGACCTCTGAAAATAGCCCTAAATGGACATGTAAACATGATATGTGAATAGAAGCAGCTCTGTCTGATATTTCCTTCGTACACAAAGTTTTCTTCAAAGCAATAACTAAAGCTTTTTGCCCTTTTCAAGCCCTCCAATCCTCAGGAGGTTATTTTCGGTGAAGTGGTGAGAAGGAAGAGTTCAAATAGGATTGATTTAATAGAGCTGTGATGTGAAAAATCTTGCAACACGCTGTCTGCCTGAAATGGCCAATCATGGAAGCATTAAAATCAGAGTGGGGAAGGAAGCTGAGGCATCCCAAAAAGGCACCCGAATTAAAGAATGACAGCAGCTTGCCATCCCTGTGTGGAGAAATAAAAGTATTATAGGATGAGAAGTAGCCAAAGGAACATTTGAAGGAGTTACCATCTGTGAGCTACAAACAGCTTCAGCCATAAATTTAGTGCAAGGAAATGTCCCTCCTCTTCCCACTCCCCACCAATGACCCAAGAAATTAAAAGAAAACCTTCATATTTCTTTTGCTCATGTATGTACTTCCTCCGTGGGATCTATTCTCTCTTACTTAATGATAATTTATTCCTATCATCACAAAACTCTACTCTCTTTAATATTGTAATGGTGTACTTGGTTTCTTTCTCTTTTGCTTTTAACTACTCTGAAAGAGNNTTGTTATCTACACAGTCTTTAAAGTGGCCTATCAGGGCATGACAAATCTAGCCTCAGGGCAGGGGCTTTCTGAGAGATTACTGCCTAAGAAGTACAGCAATGCTGGCAGCAAGCATATGGGCTTGCAGATTGCGGAAATAGAATATGGGATAACTAGGTAAAATAGGAGAATGAGCCCTGCTAGGATTGTCGGAGTGGGCGGTACTGACATACCGAAACTTTGGTGGTTGCCTCTGTCCCAAGGTCGTCTAGCCAGTAAGCAAATCTAGAAACTTGATTATCAGCGGCCTGACATGCATTCTTGAAATGTGCAGGAAATTGCTTTGCAAATCAGAATTCCAGTTTAAAATATATTTATGGGGTGCCTGGATGGCCGGTTAAGCAACTGCCTTCAGCTCAGGTTATGATTTCCGGGTCTTGGGATCGAGCCCCGCATCAGGCTCCTTGCTCAGCAGAGAGTCTGCTTCTCTCTCTCTCCTTCTGCCCCTCCCCACTGCTCATTCTCTTTCTCTCTCTCAAATAAATAAATAAAATCTTAAAAAAAATATATTTATGATTATGAATTTGTGTATGAGTGTGTGTACACAAACATAGGGAATGTCTTTAAGCATGAAAAAGAACATAGATATAATCCTATCACTTGGAGAGAACTACAGCTTTTACGATGTGTAGCCTGCCAATCTCTGTACACAGAAGTACACTTTAAGGTATCATAATATGCACTTTGATTTATAACCTGCTTCGTTTGGAGTATATTGAGAGGTGAAGGAAGGAACTGGAGGAAGTGTGTATGCAGATCTTTTAGGAAGTTCATCTGTGACTGAAGCTGGGAAATCCATTGGTAGGAGAGAGAACTGAAGAAGGATTAGTGTCTTTGAGATGGAGAGAATGGATAGGGTCTCCAGAAACTAGGACCTGGGCTTGTTGAAGTGAAGGCCATTGTGTGTTGAAACAGAGGAAGAAGAGGGGTTTAGATGCAGGCGGGTTTATACACAGAGAAAATGATCAGAAAATGAAGAAAGTCAATGTTAGTGACCTGTCTTTTTAAATGAAGTCCAAGGGAAAATCTTTCTTTAAATGAAAATGGAGAAGGGGATGTAGGGGTGTTGAGGCAAGATTAGAATGTATGAAAGTTTTCTTGGTGAATAAGAGTGAATTTTCTAGTACCCTCTAGTGGGATTGGCACACAGTATTGAGCTCCTATTTAAAGTTCATGATGATGCAACTAAAATAAACAAGTTGGCTTTGTGGTGCAGCTTTTGGAGGAATATTTAGCTGTTTAGATGCAAGTACAAGCATACCTCGGAGACATCGAAGGTTCGGTTTCAGACCATTGCAATAAAGTGAACGTTGCAATAAAATGAGTTAAGTGACTTCTTTGATTTCCCAGTGCATATAAGTTATGTTTATTTATACTATATTATACTCTATTAAGTGTGCAATAGCATTATTGAAACATAATGTACATATCTTAATTAAAAAACTATTGCAAAAAAAGGCTAACTATCATCTGAGCTTTCAGTGAGTCATAATCAGATTGGTGGAGGGTCTCACCTCAATGTTGATGGCTGCTGACTGATCAGGGTGGTGTGATGGTTGCTGAAGGTTGGAATAGTGGCAATTTCTTTCTTCCTTTTTTTTTTTTTTTAAGATTTATTTATTTTAGAGAGCGAGAGAGAGTGCGCATGGGCCCATGTGGGAGAGACAGAGGAGAGAGAGAGAGAATCTCAAGTAGACTCAATGCTGAGCATGGAGCCCAATGCAGGCTCAATCTCAGGATCTGGAGATCATGATCTGGAGCTGAAACCAAGAGTCGGGTGCTTAAATGACTGTGCCACCCAGGCACCCCTGGCTGTGGGAATAGCTAAAATGAGACAAAATGGTTCTAAAAATCAGGCTTTTAAAATAAAACAATGAGAAATAGCAATGAATTGTTAATAACAATTAACCACGTCAACTGACTCTTCCTTTCTTGAATGATTTCTTTGAACCATGTGATGCTGTTTGATAGCATTTTACCCACAACAGAAGTGTTTTCAAAATTAGACTCGATCCTATAAAACCCTGCTGCTGTTTTAATCAATTAACTTTAGGTCATATTCTAAATTCTTTGTTGTCATTTCAATAATTTTTGCAGCATTTCCACCAAGAGTAGATTCCATCTCAAAAAACCACTTTCTTTGCTCATCCATAGAATAAAAGTTCTATTATGATATTGCAGCAGTTCAATCCCATCTTCAGGCTCCACTTGTAATTCTAGTTCTCTTGTTATTCCCACCATATCTGCACTTACTTCCTCCTCTAAAGTCTTAAACCCTCAAAGGCATCCATGAGAGCTGGAACCGCCTTCTAAACTCCTGTTAATGTTCCTATTTTTACCTCTTCCCATAAATTATGACTGTTCTTAACGGGGTCTAGAATGGTGAATCTTTCTAGAGGCTTTCAATGTACGTTGCCTAAATCCATCAGAGGAATCACTATCAATGGCAGCTATGGTCTTATGAAATGTATTTCTTAAATAATAAGACTTAAAAGTCAAAATGACTCCTTGATCCTTGGGCTACAGGGTGGATATTGTGTTAGCAGGCACAAAAACAACATTAATTAAGTTGTCCATCTCCACTAGAGCTCTTATGTCACCAGGTATATTGTCAATGAGGAGTGATATTTTGAAAGGAATCTTTTTTTTTTTTTTTTCCTGAGCAGTAGCTCTCAGTAAACCATGTTGTGAACAGATGTGTTGTCATCCAGACATTGCTGTCCCATTTACAGAGCTCAGGCAGGGTAGACTTAGCATAATTCTCTTTTTAAATGTAATTTATTTATTTATTTTAGAGA